>NC_041398.2:124378539-124718539 GCF_900747795.2 Erpetoichthys calabaricus
TGGGTTAAGTGGATTAGAAAATTACATTACAATAAATCTTTATGGAGATTGCTATGTATGCTTAATTTTTAACGTGTGCTCTAATCTTCTATATAATTAAATGTTAAGGTCTGTGGGTCCAGTCTCTTTGAGCAATCCCATTGGTCAGTTTGGCTTTGGTAACGTGAAAAATGGGGACCTTTGAGTGTGAGATTCATGAAGAGGAGTAAAAGACAGTTGCCTTCAAAGATAGCAGTATAGAACCAGACAGGAAGCGAGAAAAGTGCCTCACAGGTAAAAGAAAAAAAGAAAGTGTGATATGCACACTTTACAGGAACAGGCTCAAAAGAGGGTGCACCGGTGAAGAGGCATTCACACACATGCAAATATGAAGGAAAGGCTCTAAAGGTATATGTAGGACAGGAGAGAGCAAATATTTTTTAATTATTCTATTATCTGTCTGCAACAGGTGCTGTGGCTAGTCTTAAATAATAAAAAATGTTATTTTCCCAGTGTACTGCAATAAGCAGTTTAGGATTTATCCAGGTGAGCAAAATTAAGCGGCAATATATTGTGGACGACACAAGCTTCACTCTTTGTTTGGCAGGAGGAAAAAAGGATGTTTTAATAACAGAAAAAAATAATTGCTAGTATGGAGAATAGAAAATGTTTGATCTGGACAGTTTTGCTGTTGCTTTTTATAGCCAGAGTATGCATTAAATATGCAAATTAACAACCATCAGCTGTAACCAACAGCAAATATTTTCTTACTAAACTCCATAGTAACACAGTTAAGTTTATATTTGGTGATACATTTGATACTTACTAACATTGAAAAAACAGATACACATGAAACAAATATATAAAACAAAGGCTTATTATAAGGAAGTGTTTGTACAAAGGGCCTTATCTTTCTAAGGATTTCTCATCTTTCACCTTTGAATTCTTGGCATAATGAACCCAGTCATAATGAAAGTACACAAAACATTTCACAGATGGCCATTTTAAAAAGTAAAATCACAGCTCTATATAACTTTGACACAGTGCTTACACCAGATGAGATGAATCACCTTGCATAATGGTAATCAGTAACAAATCAATCTATGTAGTTCAGTCAATTTCCATACTAGTTGTAGTTGTCTGCATTTTTTCTTTCCTTTGATATAAATACAGGCTGGGAACAGTGGTAAGATCATTAGCTCTTGTGATCTTTTGGAATTGCTAGACTCTTTATTAATTTTTGACACGTTTTTATCCATCTGTGCTATTGCTTTTCCACATTACCTTTTTAAGCATGCCTCTGTGCCTCACAATTGTGCTCCTGTTTGTTTAAGGCAGTGGTGTTTTGTGTGTATATTGTAATAGACGGCCGGCCAGTCAACCTGGCCTGGATGCCCATAAAATGGAAGGAGGGCAAGGAAGGGAAGGCAACCGCTTTGGGACAATACTTCCCCAAAGACATTAGATGGCAACTTCCCTGCAGTGTAGCAATGCCCCAGATTCCCGCAGGGCACTATGAGACATGTAGTTTTATATCACAGCCCTGCTGGGTACTGTGGGTGCCGCCAGGGGATGCTGCAAGAGAACCTGGGGAGTCAGATTTTCCCCATAGCCCAGAAGTACAAAGTCACAAGGACAGAAGCCCTGAAGTACTTCTGGGCTGATTAAAGAACATGAGTTCTCCATCTGACCCGGAAGTGCTGGCAAATCATGCGCGAGGAAGAACAGAAGCACTTCCAAGTCGGGCACTATTTAAAGGTCTGCTGAAGACCCAGCAAAATGAGCCAGAGTCGGGAGGATATGGACAATGCTTGCTGGGAAGTGTGGAGGAGAGATATATAGAGAGAATTATGTATTATTTAAGTATTTGCCTGTGTTTTTGTGCCTGTGGTGCTTGGGGAGCACTATTTAAAGAAGAAAAGAAATTAAAGATCTTCTTGGTGCTTTTAACTTGTGTCCTGGGTGTCTGTTGGCCACCTGGCATGCACAATATATATATATATATATATATATATATATATATATATATATATATATATATATATATATATATTGTAAGAAGACACTATATAGCGCCTGACCCAACACAGATTGGACATGGGAGGCACGTGTGAAATACAAAGACTTTTATTTATCTTCAGCTGGAGGGCACGTCTTCCCCGTAATCCCTCCAGCTACAACACAGACCCAAGCACTAGTAACCACCAGTACAGTACAAGCACTTTCTTCTCCTTGGCCCCACCACTCCTCCCTAGCAACCTTGTCCTCCTCCACCCGACTCTAGTCACTGAGTGGTGGTCGCTGGCTCCTTTTATAGGTCACCTGGAAGTGCTCCAGGTGTTTGATCACAGAGTTCCGGCGGCACTTCCAGGTGTGATGAATCTGTTGCCCACACGGTCTCAGGAATCCCAAACACAGCACCCCTTAGCGGTACCTGCGGGACCCAACAGGGCTGCCCCCAACTCCAATTCCCAGGGAGCCCTGTGGGAAACCCAGGCACTACTCCAGTCCAGGGGGGTGACCATCTAGCGTCCAGGGGGAGGTATTGCACTGTCCAGGGCTGCTCCCCCTGAATATAGTGTGCAGGGGCATCCCGGCTGGGCATGGACGCCAGCCACCTGCCACTATATATATATATATATATATATATATATATATATATATATATATATATATATATATATATATATATGTATATATATATATATATATGTATATATATATAGTGGACGCTAGGGATCACTGTTGCCCCGTTGAACCCACCAGACAGACGTCCAGGACACACGTTAAAAGCACCAAGAAGATTCTTTAATAATATACTTCAATAAAGTGCACAAAGCACTGCCCACTCCACAATTCTCCTTAATAAAGCAATAATCAATAATACAATAATCAATAACACAATCCTCCACTCCTAGCAGCTCCGTCACACTCCCTCCCAACTCCAGCTTGGCTTGCTGGTATTCCCAGAGTCCTTTTATAGTCCATGACCGGAAGTGTTCCTTCTCTGGGTCAAATACCACACCGTCCTTCTCAAGTGTCCCAGAAGTACTGCATGCTTCCGTCCTCGTGACTCTGAAGTACTTCCGGGTTAGTGTAACAGGAATAGTCCCCAGGTTCTTGATGAGCTCCCCCTGGCGGCACCCACGGCATCCAACAGAGCTGAAGAAATGGACTCCATGTCCCATGTTGCCCTGAGGGAATCTGGGGAACCATTTCCGTCCAGGGGAGCTGCCATCTAGCGTCCCGGTGGTTGTAGTGCCCTGAAAAGGCTGCTTTTCTTCATTTTCTCTGTTGAGGGACGTCCCAGCCAGGCTGAAACGCCTGCCGTCCATCACACTATATACACATAATTACAGTATATATATATATATATATATTGTATATATATATATATATAGATACAAAGGAGAATTAACTGCTCCCGGTGAGCTCATTTGCCCGATTCTTCCATTATGGTCTCCTGGTGGTGTATTTATCCTTCCTTTATCCTGGCCAGGATGCCTGTCCTTCTTTTCTCGCACCTACAGTTTTTTTTTTAATGTATTGCTTTTGTCCTTACTCTGTTTTTTATGTTAGTGTTTTGCTTACATTAATTCATTGTATGGTGACTCTGAGTACCTTGAAACATACTTTAGCAAAATATATTATTAAGCAAAATATATTATTATAATTGTGCCCTGTGTTGGCTGGGATTGGCTCCAGCAGACCCCCGTGACCCTGTGTTCGGATTCAGCGGGTTGGATAATGGATGGATGGATGGATAATTAAATGTGAAAACTTCCAAAAGAGTGAAAAGTATTATGTGTACCTGGCTCCACTCTGTTTGATTGCATCACTTTACATGCCTAGGGTGTCCTGTTTTTGTAAAGGGCCATGTTTTTTGTTTCAAATTCATTTGAGTTTTCACATGTCTTTGAAGCAGCAATGAATAAGTCATATGGTCTTCATCCTTTTCAAAAATTCACTGTGAGGAAAAAGTAAAAACATTAATAGCAACAGCATAAATAAAAAACATATTTTGAATTTTTGAGGCAGGTTTGAATATATTAGAATATATACTGGTTCTTATTTTTAATACAAATACAGGTCAAATTATATTACAACAAAGTGCTCTCGACTTAAAAAACTGTTTGTTAATCGGAACATAGCATGCTCTTTAAGCATGTACAAAGCTGACTATGGAATGCTAAACTTAACGGCAACACCTTTTCTCTTGTTGCCAGCATAAATGGCGGTGAGAAGTTCCAACACTTTCTGTTAAGTATATTGCTGTCATCTATGCCAAAGCCCATATGGATGGGGAGTTCCTTCTTGGTGTCCAAAGCACACATCCCTTGAGTTAGCAAAATGGTGCCCCTCGGTGTCCATATCACAGACAAGTATGGGAGTGCAGTGGTCCCGAGTGAGCACTGCTTAAGTTACACAAATGCAGTCCCTCTAGTGTTCGGAGTGTGGGTCCCATAACTTCCATAAATTGTGTTCCTCTGGTGACAAAGGTCACCTAATGGATTGACCAGCTTTTTCTGACTGCCAGTTGTTCTTTTGTGAGACACCCTTTCTTTTTTTAACTGGTAAAATTTTACATAAGAAGATAATGATAAAAAGTTTGAGGAAATGAAGATCACATTCGGAAATATGAATCGTTGCATCTATACATTTGCAAGCTCAAAATTTAAAGATGCATTCAAATGTTACACATTTAAAAAAAATGGTTTGCAGGTGCTCACAGGGTAAAATTTCAGCAAATTTATGAAACATGCTGGAAGCTGGTCAATTAGCATGATCATGAGGGAAGACAGCAGTTTTTGCTGATGGGTGTACCGAAGTATTATTCCTCAATCTGATTGATGTGCTGGCTGTGGTAGAACTGCAGAGCTCCGTAAGTACAGTAAAAGTTAAATTTGATTGACAATCATTTAATCCACAATGTCTCTGGTCTGCCCTAAGTATTCTCTAACTTTGTTATGCTACAAAAGAGTATCTGGCACAATCAGACACAATCTGTTCAGCGGAGCTCCTGAATCCTGATTTTTGGCTCAAGGCCAGAAGAAATATGGAAAATGACTTTGTTCTAATGACTTTGGCAGATAAAATGGACTTCACTATATGAGGTTTGTTTAACATTACTTCTAGTGGAAATTGTCCAGTACCAAAACAAAAATTAGTTAAAAGAGAATTTTGTTAAAACAGAGTTCTTTCTAATGGAATTTGACCTGTATTTGAACCTTAAGCTTTAACGAATCTACTGCTTATTATCTTATTTTTATCTCAATAGTACATCTTCTAAACTAATTAATAATTTGCACTTAATAAGATAGTACATATATTATTCTGTTATGAACAGCATTGTAATATATTTTCTGTTTGAGAAGAGTTTAAGTTATATTCTTCAAAAGATGCAAATAAAATTAAATTAACTAAACATATATGGCACAATATTTATAAAAGAAAGAAAAATGAAAAGGTAGAGTAGTAGCTACAGTATATACTTTACATAACATTAAAATAAAAAAACAGTTTCTGCTGATAGATTAAAAGCAATGGTACAATGTAATGTGAAAATATAGTGTTAGGATACAAAAGTGTACGTATATAGTAGATATGTCATCTGAGGCATGACATTAGGAGTGTGCATTAGGCCCTCAGCATTAACAACTCTTAATAATATCTTCACTAAATAGAGCTGTGATAATGCTGAGAATCCAAAATAATCATGCCAAACCACAGTAACAGGAATTTAATTTAACACACAATTTTTTAGCTCTCTATATCGTAGTCGTGGCCCTGTAGTTAGGATATTGCGAGTTGGATAATTGATGGATGGAAGCAGGAATAAACTCAGAATATAAGGTCAACGAACCATTAGAAGAAGTTAGTGTAATATAATTCATTTCAATCTTTTTCAAAAAAATATTTGAAAACTCTGAGATCGGTGCAATGCACATTTTTCCCTTTTGGAATTTTTCACACTGCTTTGAGTTATATAATGTGGTATTAAAGTGTGTAATTGAGATTTGTTACATTGATCAGCATAAACTCTAATGTCAAAATGAAAGCACAATGCTATAGAACCTTCTAAATTAATATTGCATAAACACTGTAGATAATGGAGTGCACAAGCAGTATAAACTCACACTGGGTCAATATTTGGTAGAAGAGTCTTTAGCAGCAACTTCAGCAATGAGTGGTTTGGAGTAAACCTCTAATAATGCCCACATATAAATGTTAAAACATTTGTTTCTTCTTATTTGCAAAACTGCACCAGCTCAAGTCAGTGTCAAGGTCAAGTAAAATATTCACTTACCACCTTACAGTTCTTCTATGCCACTCCTTTTATTCATTGCAGGATTTCATTTCATATCAAAATCATAAAATAAAATTTATACTAAGGGCTATGAAAATGAATATTAAGGATTTGATTCATTAATCCTCAGGACAAGGTCTGCATGCAACTGTTACACAAACACTGTGACTCTGCTTTCTGCATTAATAGTGTTTTTGTTTAATGGCATCTTCAGCATGCATATCCAAAAACACAGATTTTACCAAAAGACAGAGGGAGTGGTGGCAGAACCTCTGCATTTTTTTCCAGTTGATTCTGGGGTTCATCAGGGGTGTGTTCTTGCTCGTACCTTGTTCAGTGCTTGCATGAACTGGGTGTTGGGCAGGGTTGTGGGGTCTACCGGCTGTGGAGCATCTGTTGGTGAAGAAAGATTCACTGATCAATGCTGCGATCTTTGTGGAGTTAATGAAGTCTCTGATCTGGGCTCTTGAGAGACTGAGCGATGAGTCTGAGTGTCTGGGCTTGCAAGTGTCTGGATAAAAACCAAGATCCAGGGCTTTAATGGCCTCTTGGGCACAGCCATCAGCCATGAACAGTGTGTCTGTCTGTGGAGAGAGTGTCCATGGAGTGTCCAGGAGAGAGTGACCATGCTGAAAGGTTTACTTACCTCGGCAGCGACATTCATGTCTCTGGTGACTCATCCTATGGAAGTCAGTAGACAGATTGGGAGAGCATGGGGGGTCACGAGGTTGCTGGAAAGGGGTGTGTGGTGCTCCTGATAACTCTGCAAAAAGATGGAGGTGGTGTGATTCCCTGAGTGTAATCCGATTTGCAAGATCCCCATTATTGAGGACCAGAGTGGATACCCACATAACACCCATTTCCAGAGGGTGGGACTTGACCATGTTTCTGCCTAGGGGGTTGCCAACCGGAATCCCGAGCTGTTTCCTCATGTGATTTGTGCAGCAACGCGCTGTGCCACTGCATGCTCCACAACCTGACCTGATCTGACATGTTGGTGTGCCTAGACCCACTGTACAATTTGATCGGTCAGTCTGTATTCGTTTAGCTTTGGTGACACAATCTAAAGATTAAGTGTGAGTGTCAAGACACAGAAGGAGGAGCAGAGGTGTGGCAGCCACACTGATAGTTGCTTTAAAGACAGGAAACATAAAAGTGGGCAGAAGGCAAGCAAGGCTCATTGTCATGGCAAAATTAGAGAAGCAGGCTTTTATTGCAGCAACACATAGCTTAAGAAATATCAAGTATTTTTGAATTTATTCTATAACATGGCTAGTTTCTCAATATTTGTGTATCAATTACGAGGTAATGCATATTAGTTTCAAAATTTTGTTTTGAGTCCCTGTTTTTTTATTTTGTGAGTCAACTGAACTTTCTAAATACAACAGTTAAGCATATTATCTGTATAGCTGTTCATCGTGCATAAATAACTATAAATGCATTGTCTTGAACAACTAAATCTGCTAAGGAAGGAGAACATTTACAAAAGTCATTATTCAAATATATTACATATTTTTAAGCATTGGGTATTAATAACTAAATATCAATTAATTAAAGGAAGGATCTGATTGATTTTGTAATTTTGTATTCATTGTTATATTACTGTTTATTGGTATGGAAAGTGATATTTTCGTTTAGCTTGAGTAGTTGCAATGGCTCGGTTTTATTAGAAATGTCACCTCCCCATCAGAATTTTGGATGCCTCCCTACACATCTTTCTCTGACGCTGGCCCTGCTGGGAACATTGCTATCACCCCAGGTTGGTAGTGTAATGGGCTTGTTGGTAGTGTAATGTAGTGTAGTGTAATGTAGTGTAATTAATTGGTGTTTTAAAGAAGAGGACATTTCTGTATGTGGCAAAAAAAACCCACATAAATAGCAAATGTAATAGCCAGCAGATGAAGGAGCAATAAGCACCCTTTGTTTGAGACTGGAATGATAAGTGAAAAGGCAAATTTCCTGAATAATTTTGTTACAGGTTATTGTTGATGGCTGTCTACAGGACATAGATATTTACCTGTATCGCAAAAGAGTCAGCTGTCTCATCAACATACAGTATTGTGATAACAGAACTGCCTGCTTCCTTAGAAAATGCTTGTATTTACTTGGTTTGAAAATTAACTGTTCTGGGGACATTGGTCTCTAATCAGCATACAGTGATACTGTATATGTACTTCTTGATAGCAAAATACTATTGTTTTACCAATGAAAATGTAAAAAGCAAAGGAAATTGGTGTATACCATTTTTTAACTGATCGTCATGTTGATCTGTGCAGAGATTGAAGTATTTACAGTATATACCTCTGGGCAAATCAGAATCAAGTCAAGTATGGTCAGAGATTCCAAACTGCTGTCGGCTTCTTTTATGCTTTTGACACCATACTGCTGTAGCTACTCCTGAGGCATCAGTGGCTTGTACTTGGCTCAGGTCCTTTTAGGCCTGAGGCTGGTAATAGCAGCTCTGCCCAGTCGATATTTGTTAAGTCTACTGCTTGTCACAATATTTTACTTACCCATTTTGTAAATGTAAAAGATAGGTTGCCATTAATAATCTACCCAATATGAGATTTTTTGTGTCTCATTTTGCAACTTTCAGATCATTTACTTTCATAAGCATCACTGGTTCTTGTTATTATTCCACGCTTAACAATGCATAATTCTTATGCAGCTCACCCTTTCAGTAAACAAAATATAACATGCGGTGAAATTAAAGATGCCTTTCAGTTATGCTTTACATTTGATAAAATAACTGTCTCCCTGAACTTTACAGATTAAACTCATTGTTATGTGTCAAATGGCATTTCTAAATAAACAAAGGTTGGTTTTAATATGATAGCCACTGAATATCACTGATAACTTTACTGTTTCATTCAATGCAAACATAATAACTTTTTTTTAGGCTTAAATTAACAAACAAATGATAGAAGAGCAGAAATGCCAGAATTTTAGATTAATACCAGTAAAATAATAATGTGGGCTGCCAGTAACCATGAAGCTCATCTTCATGCAAAATTGTAGTTCTTATTCCAGTGTATCTTAAATAAGCTATAATTTGATGTTTGTTCAAAGTGATTTCAATGTATAGAGAAATTTATCTGTCAACAGCTATGGCCTGTATTTTATAATGCCATGCTGACGAACAGATGCTGCCTGTATGTGCTCCTTGCTCGGCATTCGTCTCTCAAATTTATGTGTTTATGTTTATTTAATCTTCTCTGCACCTAATACATTTATTGGCTTCAGTTACAAACCACAGTTGGTGTATTAAGTATTTCTATTTTTTACTGGCAATTCTTGCAAGCCATCTGCATGTCTGGATCAAAAATATATTTTTTTTATAAAGCTTAATGATAGTAATTTGAGATGAATTCAACAAGCTCAATCAGTACTGCTTTAGAGAGTGTTATTTCCTTATGTTAGTTATTTCTCATCTATTGGCTCTCATGTTTACTTCCTTTTAATATACAGTAACTTTGGCTATATTAAGGATTAAAATACAAAATTAAAAAGTTAAAGTTTAAACCCTCTGCAACTGCCATATTTACCAATGTTATGTTACCACTCTCACATATTGATTAAAAAAGCAAGTGAGAGTTTGACCACATTTCATAAATAATACTTTAATGGATAATGATAACAAGCCTAGTTTTTCATTAGTCCATTTCCTGAAAGTAGACTTCACTTTTTCACAACACTAAACACATAATTGAAGTATCAACCATCATACATACATGTTAAATCCCTATCCACATGTGATGTTTTAGAAAACCAAGTCAACATCTACAAGCAATTCATGCCTTACCAGCTATATACTGTACTTGTGAGTTAAATGAAACACCATTTTCAGGTGCTCTAAGCATTCATTTTCAGGGATTTTAAACTATAGGTGTGGATACAAGGAGCATTGTAAAAAATGTGTAAATATACTATCTCACAATGAACTGATGCATTGGATTTTTTTACAAATTAACTGAATTTAGTACAGCGTTGGTTAGGGTTTGGATTAAAAATGTAAAACAAAACAAATTATCCAGTACTCCACACTAAATAACATTTTAGAATTAACTAAACTTTAACCCAGAAGGTAACTACTTCCCGTCTTCAACCCATTCTGAGACCCTGCACAATTCACTTCATCTCCTTGTGCTCCAATTGTAAAAATGATCGGGAAACAGTAATACATGTCTACTTATGAATTGCTTTGCAGTTGTCTTCCCTGTAGAAAGTGGTATCAATTAAATAATTAAAGATAAAATAATACTGCAACACAGTTACAAATTCAAAGTAAAAAAAAGTCACATAGCCTCCCATCGCTGGTCAGGATATTGTTCATTAAATACCCTGCATTGCCTCTCCTTGGTGAATCAGTCTGAGATAAAATGTTTGGATTGCGTTATAGACCCTTGAATGTCTTCAAAAGCTGCCTGTGAGAACATCACAAAAGGTTACAACAAAGTCATTGGAGAGCAGACTTGAAAAACAGCACATCAGCACAATCAGTCCACTACACCTAATAGAGACAAAGGGGCTCTGAAGGACGCACGGCGAGTGCTAAAGAAAAAGCTGAGTGGAGGAAATTAAGTTTCCAAAGCTAAAATAGAAACAAACTTGGAATAACATGAAACATGTCTGGAATGGACTGTTTTATAATTATTGGACTCAAGCAATCTGGGGCTCAGGTGCTAGAAGTGGATGTGGACAAAGCTAACACCCTGAACTAATTTTTTTAATAGATTTTCCCTTTCGCTGCCACCTTCTTCCAACGACCAGTTTCCCTTCACCATCCCTACTACATCAATAACTCCTACCACAACAACTGGATTGGCCAGTGATGGGTCCACCTCTGACCATCAGTATTGGCTGTCCATAATTAAAGACCAAGTAAGGAGACTACTTAGAAAGCTACACAAAGGAAAAACTGTGGGACCAGATGGAGTCAGTCCTCAAGTTCTTAAGGTCTGTGCTGACCAAATTTGTGGTTTCCTTTGTCACCCGTTCAATCTGTCCCTCAAGCTCAGGAAAACATCTTGTATTGTTCCTGTTCCAAAGAAGACAGACGCCTCTTAACATAATGACTACAGACCAGTGGCACTTACATTTCACATCATTAAGACCTTCAAGAGGCTGGTCCTGGACTATATGAGTTCTCTCATAGTAGACCACCTGGACCCACCGTAGTTTGCCTAACAGACAAAGACTGAAGTGGGGGATGTAATTATCTCTCTGCTCCTGGCACAGACAAACCTGGCAGCACTGTGAAGATTAGATTTTTTGATTTCTCGAGTGCATTCAATACCATCCCGCCAATCCCTTTTAAGAGGTAAACTCAGAGATATGAAGGTGGATGAGCCTATGGTGTCCTGGACAATGGACAAGGACTGTGTTTTCAATATGGATGTGACCAACACTGGAGTACTATAAGGAACAGCTCTGACTTCTTTCCTCATCACTCTGTACACTAGTGGAGCTTCTTTATACCAACAGCAACATGCCTGCATAATGCCTCACTGTGACAGCCAAGTCAGAAGTTTTGTTTCTTCTTAATTTTCTTCCCTTAAATTCATTCTGGTGTGTGCTCAGACTGTAGTATCTATCTATCTATCTATCTATCTATCTATCTATCTATCTATCTATCTATCTATCTATCTATCTATCTATCTATCTATCTATCTATCTATCTATCTATCTATCTATCTATCTATCTATCTATCTATCTATCTATCTATCTATCTATCTATCTATCTATCTATCTATCTGAGTATTTTAATTAACTACTATAAAAACCTACATGTTTCATGAAAAATATACATAGAGACTATCTTCTAGCAAGGTTTTTGTAACCCTACATGTAACATTGCATTTTGCAAAAACAGTTTGGCCATCTTATTTAAGTAAAAAGAATAAATGTACAGATGGAATAAATTCAGAGTGCACTTCATGAATGAATACTGACTATATATATATATATATATATATATATATATATATATATTTACAGCAAAGTTTATCCTTGTTCTCTATGTAACTTATTCTTTTCAACAATAATGTGTGGGCTTGTTGTAGCTCCTTCAGACACTGCTATATTGTTTGCATTTTGCAAAGCTTATTTGAAAGCTTTTCTGAAATACAATTAGGAACTATGTGATTTCATTGACTTTGCCGTGTGGGACTTAAAGATAGGAGAAATACAGAGCTGATCAGCAAGCTGGCATGAGGTCATACTGCGTATCTATCATTTAACCACCATCTCGCCTCCCACACATGCACTATAGCCCAGCCTACACTCTTGGAACAAATCTCACATGCCACAGAACAAAAGCAAAGTCACTCATGTGGTAAACTTTTACTTTGTCTTTTGACTTTTCTGTCGACTTTATAATATTGTTAGATTAAACAATATGAAAATTGTACTTAAGTCTCCCTACTGCCACATATTTTAATGCAAGATGAGGCCTCTTTGTGAATTCCAAAGCGGCATACAGACATAGTCACTTTCAGAACAAGTAGGAGTGAGTGTATGAACAAGCATGAACAGATATACAAGGGCAAGGTAAACTGTTGTCACTAGGTCACAGTAAAAAATATTAACATCAGAGAAGCCATTAGTTATGATTATAGTTATTTGCTGTATGTCACAAGAACATCAGTATTCTTATTTGCACATGCACATATACTGTATATAACTTCAATAAACATGCATTTTAAAAATGAAAGTACAACAAAAATAAAGCATAATTTAGTCAGGAATCCTTCAACACTGACTGAAGTACAACACAGAGTCTCTTGTGTAGTTACAGCCTTATTCATCAGAGAATGTCTAATCAGGGAGCCTAAAACCAGCCAGTCTTCTCTGTTGGTACAGATCATTAGAAAATTCACAATATTTGGAGAAACTGCAGATCTGTGTTTTAAAGTAGCTGCCAAAGATTTGTGACTGACCATGTCTCCTGAGTTTGGTCAACTGAGACTGGCACACCTGATGCATGTTGCAGACTGACTCACTGTACTTTGTCAAATCAAAATTTTCTTCAGGAAGAGAGGCTACAGTAACTACTTAGCACACTGAGTGAATCATACTTGATTCAACAGGAAGATGTCTGAAATATAAAAATAAAGGTGTTATTATTGATTTCAGATTGTCATGCAACTCTGTTTCTCTCCAAATATCTGCAGTAAGTCCTTTATTTAATATTCAGGGTCAGGCTAGGTGAGGAAGCAGAATAAATTGAAGCAAAACAAGCAACACACATTAACAGTTGGCATCACCCATATTGTTGAGGCACTTAGAATTTATATTTTTTTCTGTACATATCATTTGACACCACCTTTAAACATGTCTTTTTTGGCCTTATACTCTCTCCTTCTATCTTGATGCACTTCTTCACCCAGTCATCCTCTGTGTTTCACTCCAGATGTCTAAAACACCTTAGTCTGTTCCTCCTCAGCCCAATACTTATTGTCTCCACACTAAGTCTTTCATTTAACTCAGCATCTCTCTCTACCTCTGTGACACTCCACACATTTATCTGGTCATACTTAACTCTGTTCTTTCTAGCTTTACGTCATGTTCTGTCTTCATCGGCCATGTCTCACTCTCATAGAGCATTCTACTCCCATACATGTTTTCCATCAATGCCTTAGAGACTCCTTTAAAAGTCAAATTGGGGAACAGCTTCTGAAATTTTTTCCAATCAACTCTCATCCTCACCGTCACTTTTGTGTCTGCACTGTCTGCACATATCACCTAAGTAGCAGAAATTCCCTACTTTCTCCAAAACCATTCCGTATCTAAATTTACCTTTACTAAATCATTCAGAACCTCTTGCTTAAACTTTGAACAAATAAAGATCACAATTTCTGCCTGCAGACTACCCTTCACACTGCTACATCTTTTATAAACCCACATGCGTCCAACCATGAACTGGATTGAGTTTCTCTTACAATACAGGCCATATGGCCATGCATCCACCCAGCCCTTCTGAACCCCCTATCTTCATCTTGATCTTTCCTGCATTTACCTTGAAGAATATGTTTCCAACTTAGCCTTTTATTTCAGAATGTTCTTTATGTTATCAATACAAGATCATCAATATAGAAAAAAATGCCTCATCAATCCTTTATGCACTTCTCTAGTAACTAATTACATCACTATTATGAAAAGCAAAGGCCTTACAATAGATTCCTGATGGAGCTCTACCTTCATCTCAGAAGCTTCGTTATCCATATGTGTTGTCCTTTCATAGCTTCTTAAACATTGTGTGATGTATGAGTTGATGTGCTTGCATCCCAAAAACGAGGCTGAATCTCAGTCCTTTAGCAAAACCAGCATTATTCAACTTGAAACAGAAACAGGACTGTTATTTATTGTAGCGGGATCTACCACTCTCCTATACACAGACAAAGCAAACGGGCAGGGTTGGGGCAAGGTCAGTGGCCAAGTTATACTGTTTCCTGCATTTATAATGTTCCTTGCATCACCCGTCCACAACAGGCACTTATAGTGCGATCTCATTCAGCTTGTAGTTGTTACCATGGCACTATGCTGCGGGGCAGCGAACCTGCGGTTGCCTTGGCAACGGATAACCAGCCTTCTACAAAAGCAGGAATCGCGTATCTGTGTGTCATCCCATTGAAGGGTTCCCAAAAGAGTTCAGAAACCTCACAATTACCTCACTTAAAGACACTAACCATTCATCAATGCTTAACTTTCTCAATACCCATCTCACCACTTCCAATGGTAAACTGTCCAACACCTTGTCCAGATCTTTTAAATGTAAAAAACAGCTTCTGTCCTTTCACTTGATACATTTCCTGTACTTGTCTGACAAAAGGGTGCTGTTTCCATCCAAAGCATTAAAGCAAACTTCATCTTGTTAATTTTCATGTTCCCTTTAATGATTTCTCTAGCACTCCTTCAACCTTCTTCATTACCTGCATGAAAAGCCTGATCACTCGGTATGATTCACACTCCAGTAGATTACTATAATTATTTGTATATGTGCATACTTTTTTTCCAGTCTTCATAAATCCTCCCTTTACACAAAATCATGTTGTACAATTAGCTCCAGGACTTTCCACTGTCTTCGCCATTTCCAACAGCAGTTGGCCCTGCTGCTTTACCTAACTTAATGTTTTTCAATGTTTTTGTAAATTCCTCTTTAGAAAACTTATAGCTCTATCCTTCGAGTTTTATCACAATGACTATCATAATACCATTTGTTCCCCTCAACCGACATCTTCTCCAAGTACTTCTTCCATGTATCCTTAATCCCATTACTGTCACTCATGCTCTACTCAGCATTTTTCAAGCGATTCATTACTACATACTGTATTTCTTTTGCCATTTGCTTTGAAATCTTGAACCTCTTTTTCACTCTGGTATTCTTGTAAACATGCATTTATTAGCTTATTTACCCTTGTTACTGCATTTCTATCATTTTGTTTTCCTTCATTATAGATCACCAAGTAACCTAATTAACTCCTTATAATTTCTCCTTTCTCTATCTCAGCATTCCATTCCCATGTTTCTTTGTGCTTTGGCAATCCTGTTCTCCAACCACAGATGACTTCTGCTGTTTTCAATCAGACATTCTTCTTCACTTACCACCTGCCATTCACATGTGATGATTCTGAAGTCTTTCATTTTACTACTAATATTTCAGGAAATTAACATCTCACACTCTTGTCCTTCAACTTCCAGACCATCAGCATCAGTTCACAGTTCCTCTTGCTTTTCTTAATGCATCTGACCCACACAGAAAATAACAGAAAGGACATTTTTGTGTATGTTCTACCAGAAAGAAAGAAATGAAACTGATCTTTCATCAAGCCAAAAACACAAACTTAAATTGAAGTAGAAAGATATTGCCTTAATTTTGTTTGGAAGGAAAATCCTAAGTAGTAAACTGTAAACCAAATAGTTTTTTTTAAAATAAATTTAAATAGGAAGTACATGTTGCTGACCTTCATGCAGTGTCACTTCTTGACATCAAATGTATGCAATAGGGGAGGAACTGTCACTAACAGTATCATCTCTTTATATTCCAAGAAGTTTGGGAAGATGCCCAATGAGGGCAAATGACTCTTCCCATTCCAGTCAGAGGACTATAAATTTGACATGCTCTTGGAAAATTGCCATCTCATCTAATACGTAGATTTAGAGCAAGACTAAATTCTACCCCAGACCTGACTGCTCAAAAGAGGCACTGCAGCCTAGTGTTTTTTGTTTGCTTTTTGTGCCACTGAGCACTATTTCTGTTGTTTCTGGTACCATCATTAAACAGGGCTACACAACTATTTTTTGGTCTAATGTCATACCTCTCTCAACCAAAACCGTCATGCGCCACACATGTCTGATGACTTTCCTTTGCAATTTGGTGGCAAACCCTCCATAACATGGTGGTGTTCATTGAAAATAAAATGGCATTGAGAAAATATGCAAAAAATATTTTAACTACAAGAAATATAACAAATATAATAATAATAATATAAAAAAATATATAAAACATAATATAATAATATAAATCGATTTTATAACAGTTGTAACAAAATAAACAGATGAAAAGCACAGATTAAGGGTTAGGGGAATTCCCCATATAATGTTGGTTGATCTTAGAAGTCTATTCAGACTGATAGCACGGTCAAATTTGCAGAAAATAGACATTTGACACACAAAAAAGGTTTGATGGAATTTTTATGAATGCATGGCAGGAAGTGAAGTAAACAGAGGAAATGTGAATGACGTTGATGGTGAAGGACAGAGATGACGACATAATCAGGAGCCAGAAATGAAGTCATCAGAAATGGACCAGAAGTGAAGTCATCAGGTTAGGATGGAAGCAACACCAGTTGAAAGGAACCTGGAAGTGGAGTTGTCTATCTACGAGAGCCAGAACAGACGTTACCCTGGTGGACCTCCAAAAGGTGTGTTCTTTAGTCCTCTGTTTTTCTGCTGAAGAAGGGAGAAAGGCATTTGTACTTTGTTTAAAATCCCAATCTTTTGTTTTTTCGCGCTCTGTTGGGTCCGTTGGCTGACCCCTATTTGCCCATGGGTGACACAGTAAAAAAAAAATTATGAAAACACACCACGAACTGGCCGCCATCTGATTTTCTTTGTAATGTGGATATTTTCTAATTTCTTCAAAACTTTTCTTGATCTGCTCCATGTTAACTTCAGAATAGCAGAAGACGAATGGAACCACATTTCAGGAAATACGTAGTTAACAAACCTGCCTATCAGAGTTGTATAAGTGTGCGTAGGGTCAGCATCAATGCAATACATCACCACAATTGGAGGAAGTGCACTTTAGGCTACACCACAGCTAAGCACGCTACGATGTAGCTGTGGCATAGGCTCAACACAGTATTAATAAGCCTTAAGGTGCATGTCTTTTCTCTTTACCTGTGCCCAGGTCGAAAAGCGAATGGTCTGATGACTTCTACTAAAGGTGCACTTGAATGTTAAACAACAGAAGACACAATAGATAGCAGCAATAAGCTATGACAGAAACCCCCTTTTATTATCTTAAACATTATTTATAATGTTTGCCCTATAGGTCATACAATTCCATATGTTCCCTTCTTCCCATGATACCCAGAATATTTTAGGTTAGAAGATGTAGTTTTTTTTTCTGATCTCTCTCCAGATTTTTGCTATTCAAAAACCCTTATATAATGTTCCTAATTATATGTACTGATAGTTCCAGTACTATCTATGGAAATTTACCAAAAAATATATATATAAAATGAGTAACATTTCAGATTACGTGCTACCTATAATGCATTGATCCCTCAAATTCTGTTACATTATAAAACCTTAACAAAGGCTTCTTTTGGTCCTAATAAAGCATACAGTGGTTGTTCATCTCTGTGCAGTGTGGCATATTAAGAGCTTAAAGCACTCTAGAAAAATTACTTGTGAAGATGTGAGCTTCATTTAGTCTTTATCAATCTTTAATTAAGTATTCACAAACCTTATGCTGAAGTAGGCATTATTGAGAAACATATTGTCACCCACTTAAGCTGCCAAAGTGAAGCTATTTTTATATTCCAGATACTACATAAGTAGCATAAGTGAGGATGCAAAGGTGTAAGAGAGCAACTAGGTATATGAGACATGACCACTTTCGGTAACATTCCTATGTAGTGACCGTATCAATCTCTCTTGTTTATTTTTAGTAATACTAAGTTTAGCACAGGTAGTATATGGAAGGGATGTTCTCAATATTTTCATGTGTGATTTATTCATTGATACATCAAAACCCTTGAGTGAAGTTCGCAAACACAATGTCCTTCAAATTTTCTCAAAGTATGTCTGAACTGCTCTCATGCTCTTAAGTACTGACAACAACAAGTATAGATAGATTTCAAAATCCAGAGATCCATGAACTTTCCATGGGGATAGCCTTACTTTATCTCAAAGTTTTGCTATTCAGTGAAGGCTCATGTTCTGCAAACGCAGTACAATGTTATTTTGCCTATCCGTTGTGTGCAAGAACAAAAGAATAGTGAAAAGTATTCCATGGTATCAGTACATCGGTTAAGTTCCTAAACACTTTAATTCCAATATAAGAACGTGGAACACCAGAGCCAATTCTAGCAATCCAAATGTAGGATGAAAAGTGCTGTATAAATGAAAATCATGATCATGGCTAAGGCAAAATCTCTGAGGAAATAATAATCTTTTCTTTAGAAATATATTGTATATCAAACTACAAAAGTGCTTGCAGTTTGGATTAAACACAGTCATAAAAATTATATTACGAATAAAAAGCAATAAAATAATAGGATAATTCATGTTGTGCTCCTCTCGCCAGTAGTGGATTAAAATTAAATGTTTTCTTTTCTTTTCTAAAAATGCTTTTGAATCACTAAAGTCTTATCAGATTAGACAAAGTTTAAATGTGAACTTACAGTTACTTTATTTTAACCTTTTGTATAGTTTAGTTTCAAACCAACCCTTTCATAATACTACAACTTTCTGGTTTCAAACTAACTGATTTTCATCTTGACCTAATTGTTCAGGACCCTGTCTCTTAGGGATAGATTAAGAAAATGTATTTTCAAAATATTATTTTTCACCACTGTATTTATAAGTACAAGGTTAATGATTATGACCGTTCTAAACTGAAGATTAAATATTCTAAACAGTCAGTGAAATTAAGAAAGACACAGATCTGAACTGTGGTGGGAGCTAACAATGAACATCAATTGTTATTAACACTCTTGATTGTACATCGTAAATTGGTTGCTACTTTATGTAAAAATTAATCATTTAATTTGCAATAAGTCTACTTTTATGCAAATATTAAAACACAATGTCCAAGCAAATTATGTTCTCTATTTGCTTTTAGGTCAGATCAAAAGAAACAGTTTTTGTTTATATTTTATAAAACCACTATTTCACAGTTCTTCTTTTATTATCAACATACATGTGTTTTCCTGACACATTCCAAAAAGGATGTTTTTACCTAAATAACATTAAATTGGCCCTGTTTGATTAAGAACGTGTGTGGATGTTCTGTGATGCACTGCTGACTCATTCAGGGTTTATTCCGACAGACCTAATCTTACTGTAGGTTAGGTGGATTAAGAAAAAGGATTTCAAATTATTTCAAACTACACTCAATACTACTGTAAATGATTTAGAAAAAATTGCTCACTGTTAGTGAGATTGTGAGACAGTGAGAGAGAGAATACAGAGAGATTAAAAGAATGTTATTATACAGTACTGCCAAGTGAATCCTGCTGGCTATACCAGATTTATTATTGCGGGATCATAATAGTGTTCTGTCGTCTGAAAAAAATGAGGAGACAGTTTCAACGAGCTAACCAGGCAGAGAAGTAGCTAGACAAGCAAGAATTGAAATTTGGAAGACAAAAGTCTGGTGAATAAACCACATACTGTAGTAAGGCAAACTCATAATTTGAAAAAGAAATTAAAGCAGGATCAAAACCAAACAATAAACACAAAAAAGTTTGTAGCACAACGGTTTCTATAGTCTGATAGCGCATGTTTCACCCGGAAGATATTTATACAATCAAGGAAAATTAAATGGGGGGTGCCACCACCGTGTAGACCCTGGAAACCACCTAACAACAACGTTTCCAAATTGGCGATGCTGAAATACAAACAAAATGGTGTCGTAGTATTTTTAAATACCAATGTAAAAATAGTAACTTTCAAAAAGCACCATATGCAACTGAAACCCAAAAGATTCCTGACAGAAAATAACATTATTACATTATTGCTTAAGGAAAAATGTATCCTTCCCAGAAAAAAAATAAAAATAAATGTGGTTCATGACAGATATGTGTTCTATTGTCTTATTGTGTTTGACATCTTGTAAAGCACTTTGAGCTACAATCTTTAAATGAAAATGTGCTATAGAAATAAATGTTCTATTTGATTCCGTTTAGAGATAATTTAATCACGGAAAAGTTCACCACCTATCTGTCCCTCAGACATGTATGAGACATGTTTGTACTTAAGACCGTTGGAATTTGCACTGCCTGTGCACACCTACTTGCGCATGCACTGCCCTTAACATTCTCAGCAAGCAATGCCAGAGAAACGTCAGTTCTATTTAACACTCAAAATACTATATTATGATGCATGCACTCTTAATTATAATTATATTGTAGTTCTGCCTGGTTTTTCTAGAGCTCTGATGTTAGCAGCAAGCTGCTGTATTAGCTTAATATCATCTTACAGAGTATTTCAATGTGTAAGTAAACGTCCCAGAAGAATTTAAAGCAGCAGCCAAGTAAGGCAGATGTACCCATGAGCAAAGAGAAGCAATAGTGCCTTAACGGCTTCTGTTTCTGAAGTCTTGGCTGAATGATCAGATTGAGGGAAAAGTCTGGTGGAATGGTGAGCACAACAATCTCTCTCTTTCTCTCCTTCCTCTGCTGTGTGCAGAGATAAATTGACTATCCTTGCAAAGGATGCCTCTGCATACCCCTACTAGCAGGCTCAAAATTATGGTATCATACTTATTTATACTGATTATGATTACTCAACATACTCTTTACATTGGTAACATTTTTGTTTACTTTAATAATCCAGAATCTTTTCCTGTACTTGACATTCTTTCATTTATATCTCAGGGATGATGCAGCTCCTGATCTGTCCATATCTCATGGATGGTGTGGATAACTTTCTCATTATTACATCCATCAGATGACTAAGTGTGTGTTTAAATTTGCTCATGGGACCTGTAGTCTTTTAAAAGTGAATTTGTGCCTTGTCATTTTAGACTTTATGTAAAGCAACAAGGCTAAACATTCTTGTTTGTTTCCACTGCACTAGAGAATGAAAAAGAAAAACAAGTTAAAACTGCACTAAACTCACCAGCCTCTCTATAAGCAGTGATCCTGGGCAACAGGAATAAGTTCCAACCTGGGACTCATTACTCTATTAGCAAGACTGTGAGCAAGAACTTTGTTTTGCGTCAAGATTTCCCATATAGCACATTGTGATGCTTTATCTTTGTAAGGAAAAACTAATTTGCTTAATAGGAAATTTATACTTGTGATAGTCACTGGCTGATTAGCCCTTTGGAGGCATAATTTTAAAATGTATACGTAAATTCTGCTTTTTCACATTGTGTTGATAATCACTAGGATTATGCTGATATTTTTTTAACACGAAATACGGAAACATAGCTAGAAACAAAAGGATGCATGAAGTACAAAGAGGAATGGATCCCTTGCCTAAGTACAATGAGCATTGACAATACAATTAACAGTAAAGTTTCTAAAGTTAAAGCTATTTCAAAGCCAGAATGCAAAAAATTCAGTTTGGGCAGGAATCTGTATGGTATTATGTGAATGTTGGTTCAATGATACCATCAATAGGAAAGAAGAAAGTGTTTGGTAGATTTTAAAACCCTCATCCATCCATCCATCTTGCTGACCTGCTAATCTAGAGCATGGTTGAGGTTTGGCTGCTGTTTGTATTTAGATTATTACCAGATAAAATTCACATTAGTCTTATACCAATGAAGGGTTACGAATCAATGGAAGTGAGAATGTGCATGTATTTATTTTAAATGATGGCACTGATAGCAGCACAAACAACACTATTATGTGTGACTCAAAATATAGATGCAGAATTACTGTAGCACAAAAGATATCCAGTCTATCATGCTTAATTTCTGGATATATTATTATTTTCAGCATGCACTTATTTGTTGAGAACGTTTGTCTGATTCACTGAACAAGCAATTCCCATGAGGGTGCAATAAGTTAAAAGTCTTTTCCGCTTCACTTATTTAGTTCATCAATGTTTAAAATAGTACTCTGAAATTAACTTAAAAAGTACGTAATGCTGATCTGCAGGAAAAAATACACTCACAGAAGCTATACTTTCTTGTATCTGACATGATGAACCATTGGTAGATTTCACATGGGCAAACATTTTACAGTAGTGTTCTTAAAAGAAAATGAGAAATCTGTCACTGTAGCATAAATTATTTGCTTGTAGTACTAGGAAAGGTACAAACTTTAGGGCTGAGCAATAGGTAAATGATGAGAAATGCCATAAGTATCTAGCTATGAAAAAACTAAACTTTGTAGAGCTCACTATAATGTTTTCCAGAGCAATTCAAAAGCCTTGACTGATGATGGTGAAGTACCTCTTGTTGTGCTGAACTATTAAGAAACTTAGATTAGAATTATTGTTTCTGACAGCTGTCTCACTTGTCATCTGTCTTAATAGAATTATACATGCACATTCACATAATACTTTAAAGGCTGACCTTGACATTATTATTGTTAAAGATTCTCTCAGAAATTTGAGTTTTTTTCAAATAAGGTCCATGGAGAAACTTTTCAAATACTTTCATTTTTTTAAATTTCTCCATGTTTATATAGTTTACTTATAGTGGATTTTAAATTTGAAATATATAACAGGTAAAATAAATCCCACAATGATATAGTCTGGGTTTATTATCATATGTACATAGTACAATAAAACTAATAATAGTAACAGTAATAAAAACTAAAAACAACACACATGCATAAAACAAATACAACAGCATACATAGAATGAACATATGCACTAATCAAAGTGACTTACAAATTAGGTCACAAAACATCATTTTGACGTAAGAGTTAAGTTAAAAGATTAGGTTACAAAATTGACCAAAACAAGTGTTAATTTCTCTAATCCTTATTAGTAAGCAACCAGTAAGTCAATTAAAATAATGAAACTAGTTAGCTTCTTTTAAACTACAAAAACACCTTGGATGAAAACCATAAGCAATCAAGAAGATATTCAAATAAAAAGGATGGTCTTCAAAACATCCTAAATACAGTGAGAGAATCAGAACCTCAGATGAAAGTGGACAAGGAGGTGCACATAAAAAGAGTCCAGATTGACATTTTCTGCTATGTGGAAGTGGTTTCTCAAGACAACGTTCATTAGCAGACCTGAGTGGGCAGGAAGGAGCATAGGACCTAATGAGGGCCTCCTAATAAGTAGTCCGCCGACTACTCTGATTTAAATTTTGTGCATACTGCTTCTGGGAGCCATCAAGTGACCTGAAAAGGGAAGTGACATGTGCCCAACTCACAAAGATAGAAAGAGCATGCAGGTATATGCATTTACCCCTGCCAGGAAGGAGTTGCAGTAGGGTGTGTTTTGATAAGTGTCTGAACACAAATTGTGCTGTATGCTCATCCAGATAAGGACTCATCTTGTGAATGTTGTACAAAATGAGTCTGCAGTAATGGGAAACAGTTGCAATGTAATCGCTGGGGGTTAACTGGTCATCAGTCATGACCCTGAGATTATGTACTGAATTGGTAGGTACTGGTGATAGTTAGCCAGGTTTTATGAAGATTTAGTTAAATCAAAGGACTGGGCTGGGATGAAAAGGAGCTCAATCTTCAACAGGTTAAGCTGAAGATGGTGTTCATTCATCTAAGAAAGAGAGAGAGGTTGGGAGCATGCACTGATACAGCACGTTGTCACACCATGAACCACCAGGATTGGGACCCTAGAGCAGCTGTGCAACTGGTGACACCTCAGCACCACATTGGAACAGTGTGAGGTTTTTTTTTTTACAGTGGCTGGAGTGTCAATCCCACCACTAAAGTTTTCTCTACAAGTTGGAGCACCTGATTAACACTAGAATTACCAGAGCCTACAAAAAAACTCGTATATCCGGCCCACCTTAAATCGCTTCTTAAATCCGTTCACACCTCTCCGCCAGCATCCTTTGTCCTCTAAATGTGCTGATAAAAGACAAGCTGCCAGCAGCCGGCTATTCCATCCCCCCACCGACTTAGAACGTGAGCGAACTTTTCCCAGCTCACGCCTTGATTGTTTACCTGGGAGTGAAGTGCAGTTTTACAGTGGAAATGATAGATCGTTATTTGGAAGACACGCATGAAATGCGTGTTCCGTTTCTAAAGTAATCTGTGTAAACACATTGTTAAAACAGAAACTTTTTCATATTTTAGTAATAAATGTTACAAAATGTAGCAGGCATAAACTATAGAATATATAAAGCCCAACTTCCAAAGATCAAATAAACACTTTCACAAAAGCTTCAAGAATTATTCAACAGCTTCAGTGGCGTAGCGCGCTAACATTTGCCTCTTAGCGCAGAGCAACTTTTCCTTGCCTCACAGACCTGAGTTCGATTCCCTGCTGGGGATGAAGTGTTGCTTTTTTTTTCTTTTCTTTTAAACCTCAAACGGACATAAAATTTATACATTGGTATGCACTGTCAGTTACTGAGATCGTTATATTTTCATGTGGGATGCTCCTTTTAAAATATTTTTTTAACAATTGAGACTGCAATTACGGGGCGGCACGGTGGCGCAGTGGGTAGCGCTGCTGCCTCGCAGTTGGGAGACCTGGGGACCCGGGTTCGCTTCCCGGGTTCTCCCTGCGTGGAGTTTGCATGTTCTCCCCGTGTCTGTGTGGGTTTCCTCCGGGCACTCCGGTTTCCTCCCACAGTCCAAAGACATGCAGGTTAGGTGGATTGGCGATTCTAAATTGGCCCTAGTGTGTGCTTTGTGTGTGTCCTGTGGTGGGTTGGCACCCTGCCCAGGATTGGTTCCCTGCCCTGTGTTGGCTGGGATTGGCTCCAGCAGACCCCCGTGACCCTGTAGTTAGGATTCAGCGGGTTGGAAAATGGATGGATGGATGGACTGCAATTAACAGGAACAACTGTCCTTATAATTTATTTTTAAGATCCATAACACACAGACAGACAGAGCACTGCGTAATAGAGAGACAGACAGGCAGAGAAGTCACTAGATATATAAATAAACAGAGAAGCCACGTGTACTGAAAGAAAAAAAGAACAACATGATCGGGGGAGGGGTGATGTTAGAGCGCCTGCGCTTATTCAGTGCAGTAGGGACAACGCACATGTTGTCTTCCAAATAATGATCTATCATTTCCACTGTAAAACTGCACTTCACTCCCAGGTAAACAATCAAGGCGTGAGCTGGGAAAAGTTCGCTCACGTTCTAAGTCGGTGGGGGGATGGAATAGCCGGCTGCTGGCAGCTTGTCTTTTATCAGCACATTTAGAGGACAAAGGATGCTGGCGGAGAGGTGTGAACGGATTTAAGAAGCGATTTAAGGTGGGCCGGATATACGAGTTTTTTCGTAAGCTCTGGTAATTCTAGTGTTAATGTCATACCCAACAAGAAGCAATTGCAGGTTAAGGGCTTTGCTCAAGGGCCCAACCGAGTTGAGTTACTTCTGGCATTTATGGGATTCAAACCGACCACCTTCCGATTTGCCAGCACAGATCCCTAGCCTCAAAGCCACCACTCCACCCCATTCATCTAAGCCAAAATATTAATGAGGCATGCTAAGAGTGTAACTGAAGCCATTTTGTCCTCTGGAGAGACTGGCATAGCAGTAATTTGAGAAGCAATGGGAATGGTCTGAAATTACCAGAGTGTAGGTTTATTGAGCAGTGGGGTTATCAGAGACTGCTTGATCTTTGTGAAAAATGTGGATTTTCTGAGTGAGCTGTTGATGACAGTTGTTTTTTGTTTTATATTAATTAATAAACTATGTTTAAATTACTGGATTCTGTTTTGGGAGTTTGTTTGCTGAATTACCTTGGCTTCTGGCAATTGTTTTGTGCTTTTTTCTGCTTGCATAGCCTTTGTTAAAAAAAACATTTTATTTTATAAAGATTTGAAAGACCCTTATTGGTGTCTAGTTGGGGTTTAAACTGTTTTACCACCTTCTACTGGGCAATTATTGAAAGTGTTTTGGTACCTGTGGTCCCAAGTCACGGCATTTACCATATCTGAGATTCCTGTATTATTGTTTGATTAACCTTTTATCTTTTTTAAAAAAAATTTAACCATGAAATTCTGGTCACACTCTAGTTTAGGTATCCATTACAAATATGTTATTAATATTTGAATAAATATGCTATTAAACATAATAAATTATCATTAAGAATAGTATGAATCTTGAAATATGTTACCGTAAATTTAAAATTTTTTGTATTATGTTAAAAAGTTCTATAATTAGGACTACTGGTTAATCATTAATGCATGCAATTACACTGTTAACAATTTCTGTAAAAAGTTTTGTAATGCAACACCTAAATGTGTTAATTAAATCCAGGTAATCTAACCGTGCTCCACTTGTAGAGAGTAGGAGAAACTGCGTCTGGTACAAAAGGTCCTAACTTCTGTTGCTGTGCTAAAGAATTCCTGCCTCTACACTGACCAATCTACATTGTCCTCCTTGACCTCATTACTGTTATTCCTAAAATTCCTTGTCTACCGCTAGTTCCACACATATTGCCTTCCCTGAGTTTACTCATCTTCAAGGAAAAGCAGCTGTTTGCAGCAGTAGGACAGGTAAAACACAGTCTGTCAGAACATGAAGCACATGAAGAAGAAAGCAATTTGTCATGTTAATCACAGTTCTTCAGAAATGTTCCATTACTGCATTATTAAATAGATTCCAATTCTAGTGATAGTGATGTGTATGAAAGTAAAGACTTTCCTGAAATTGTAAACTCTAGCGCCTCTTCTCAATAAGTGTGGTGTAGCTTTGGGCAACTTTTAAATCTGCCATTCACTGGTCTCCAGGGTGCAAAACAGATCAGATATTGTGAAAATAATTAGGTGCTGGAATAATGTTTTTTTTTTATTTCCCTCTCTCTCTCTCTCTCTCTCCTTCTCTGTCTTTCTCAAAATAGATGGTTGAAGGTTCAAACTTTCTTATTAATAACTGACACGATTCTGCGATCTGATGGCTATCAAATATCATTTTAAGCTTTAACATTGCAGACTCCCTCTGCCAATATATATACAGTATAGGGTGGCATGGTGGTACAGTGGTAGCAATGGTTTCCTGTAGAAAGGATTTGGGTTTGTGAGTATTCCCATTCAATGCGTTTGCAAGTTCCCCCCATTTTTGCATGGGTTTGCACCGGTTTCCTCCCCAGCGCAATGACATGCTGGTTAGGTGAATTGATGTTGCTAAATTGGCTGTGGTGTGTTTTTATATGTGTGTGTGTGTTTGTGTTCATCGCGCGATGTACCAGTGCACTCTCCAGGTATAGTTCTTGCCTTGTGCCCAGCTGCCTCACAACCCTGCAATGGATTAGCAGGTTAGATTTTGTAGTCAGCAGCAGCCCTTACCAAAAAAAATATTCCTGTGGCCTTCACCACTGATTCTTTGCATTTTCTCCGGTTGTTGAGCAATGAGGACTTGAGAAACAATTTGACATTGATTTGGATCTATTATAGTGGTGTAAGCTACAAGAGGACAAACGCTCGATCCTGGCTAAGTTAGCTAGACAATATTTAGCATCCCTGGGGCCTCATATATAACGCTATGCGTAGAATTCACACTATAACATAGCGTACGGACAAAAGCAGAAATGTGCTTATGCACAAAAAAACTCAGATGCATAAATCAGTGCGTACGCCAACTTCCACGTTCTTCCGCTCCATAAATCTCGGTCAGCGTGAAAAGTAACGCACGTGCACACGCCTGCTGCCCTGCCCCAACTCCTCCCAGATTTACGCCTCTTTGAATATACAAATCAATATAAATAGCCCTTAAGCTCAGCCTTCTGTGAAAAGACAATGGCAAATGCACGGGGGAAAATAGAAGAATTTCAGTGTATACCAAGTGGAGGCAAGGAAAAACATACTATTTGTTGGTTTAAACAGTGATATAATCAACAAAAGGACGTTGATCGAGTGACATTGCGTATCGGAAAAACTTGAAAGCTCAAGCTCACAAAGTCGCACAGTGCCCGAAATAAAAAAGAAGTTGTCACATATCAAAGTCGCCGTGAAAAGGCGAGTCATAGCCCACCATCTGAGTGTCATATGAAAGTTTATTAGGGTACAGAGAAAAAAAAAAAGGCACGCAGTGGGCAAAAAGCACAAAATGTCAACTTTAATCTCAAAATTTCCACTTTAATCACGTAGTTTATTTTGTCATTAAAGTAGAACATCATAAACTTCATCTTACAATTGATTGATTTACTAGTTTCTCAAATCCCATCGTAACTAAGTAGCACGTTAAATGGTTTGTTTTGTATTTGATCTTCTGTGTGCTTTATGTGTGTGAATCATTATGTGCTTCCGGGCTTTCTCTTCCTCCGATAGGACACAGAATCCATTACATTCGTAATACCAGGAGCACTTGATGGACTGATTGAGTGCGTTTATAGTTCTTGGGATGAAACTGTTTCTGAACCGGGAGGTCCGTACAGGAAAGGCTTTGAAGTGTTTGCCATGTGAGAGCAATTCAAATAGGCAGCATGGCTGAGGCAGCGTGTGATTGATTCTGTATACTGATAATTGTCTGCTGTAGATCTGTGATTCCCCACTCAGATATAGTGATATAAATACTCTGAGTGGTACAGTGAGAGTAATATGGAAAAAGATGATCCGCTGTGGCAACCCCTAACGGGAGCAGCTGAAAGAAGAACAAGAAGGTGCAGTGAGAGTAACAACGCTAAAGCAGCTATGGTATTTGGAATACTTTGGCTATTCCCTGGACCATTATATTGTTACAGGTTAATTACAATCAGATGCATTAAACTAATAAACAATATGCAGTTAGTTTCAGTGTATATGATAAAGCCGCGTCAGATGTTGATCTAAAAAAGAAAGGGCAACCATACAGGAACAGTAGCACTGCTTTGACGCTGGGTGCCGCCAGTCTGCAAAAACGAGTGGAGAACTTGCGTATGGCAGGGTTGGAGCTACCATGGAAATGTGTGTGACTTTACGCCAAGTTTAGGTTTTATACATCACGATTTGAGCGTGGAAACATTCATACGTAACATTTTTGTGCATATGCACTGTATATACATGAGGCCCCAGGCAACTACTGTCCCTTTTGAACATTTGTTTTCTGTATCTGTGGTTAACAGAGAAAAACAGCATCCTTTTCACCAAGCAGTTTTAAATAAGCAGACGTGCTTAAGCAAATTTATTTTTAAATCTTCATATCATTTTAAAAAAAGCATTATTCACAGAACCAATCGAAGTGCTAAACTAATTTGAATTGTAATGTGGCTCAAAATAAAAGCAAAAAGAAAACTAACTTTGAGCTGTTGACTGATTAGTATTTGTCAGTTGTTTCTATTATATAAAACTATCAATAAACTAACTGGAATAATTTAATATGCCAAGGCAAGTAGTTATTAAAACTGATTTGCATTTGGAAATAATCTCTAAGAAAAGCTTGCTGGGACAAGCACCAGCCCCCTGCAACCCTGCTTTGGATTAAACAGGCTTTGAAGATGATGTGGTATGGTATTAATATGCTTCAAGGAAAATAATAAGTAGTATAGAGTAATATAATCATATAATCATTTTAATTTTGATTAAAATGTTTAATTGTGCAATTGCGATTAGTTTTTAAATTGTACAGCAAGTTCTACTTATAATATTTAAAAACATGTATATTACTAATAACTGCTTATAATGGATACCTAAAGTAAACTGTAACTGAAATTCCTTTCAAGTTTTTTGCTTTCATTTGAAATAACAAAAATAATGTTTTGGGTTTAGCCAGGTAACACACTTCCTCATATTCAGAGCCATTCAACATTAGTCAGACTACAAAAACAAACAGGTTTTAAACTTACACCCCTAACATCAACTTTGACTACTTAAATTGCTTAAGTGACAGCACAATATAAGCCTGTTAGTGTAGGTTTGCTATTGGTGATGTCACATATGTAGCACTTGCTGCATTATTAGTAGATTCAGACTTTGCTATACATGAACATTCTCCAAACTTGGCACTTTTAGCTGAAATTTGTTGTTGACTGTACCTCTCCAGTAGCACAACATTTAACTACATAGCATTTGGAAAATGATTAACAGACCACTGTACACAGCAAGAGTAAAATCTGGCTGTTACTTGCTGCTGCCCCTGCACTGAAATTTCTCATCTAGGATTCTTTTAAAATAAAAAATGCCCATTTCATGTTGTGTTTCTTTTCTTGTGTCCTGCTTGCCCAACATTTCACTCATTTTCCCAGATTTACTTTCTGTTTTATTTTGATACCCATCTGTCAAAGCCAACGAGCATTGTCAAAGGTATATTTTTTAATATATCCAGACTCTGTCTGGCATGAAATCAGAATGCTTTTGGAAGACTTTGCCAAGTAAGCCTGTATCATCCAAATAAAATTGTGAGACAAACTCGAGAAAATTTTAGTGGAACACTAAAAGTGAGAAAGTAATCACAAATGCATAAGTAGACAATTCCTTGTCCAACATATTCCAGCATATTAAATATTGTACCTTTAGCTGCAGGAAGGTATACAGTAAATATACTAGAAAACATTTTGCAGTTTGTTTGCAATTATTCCTTTTTGTTGAACGATTTGCAGTGTTTAGCTGATTGGGCCAGGGCCTTTTCATGGATACCTTGTCAATGTTCCAAGTTGGCATTTCAGTAAGGCCTTGTTTTGGCAACTAATATTGGATTGAGATTTGCCAAGAAATGTTATAGCAGTTTTTATTTTTTTAAGCTGTTTCAAAGGACTAACACTGCTTTGAATTAAACAACACCCTAAAATACAGATGTTGTAGCTACAGGGTCTAGGAGAGTGTTTAACAACCAATGGGTTGTGACCAACTCTTTGTTCAGCAGCCGATTTGGTGGGTTGCGAGGTGCCATTGTTTATAATGATAGTGAGTTGTGGTGGTTCGTGTCGTGGATCTCACAGTATCAGATCGCCGTTCTGATGATCGTGCTCAATCCCCTCCCTGATCAAACTTGATTCACCAAGGGCAAAGTTCTGACGATCGTGCTTGATTCACCAAGTGCAGAGGGCGGTAACATTTTGGTGGATCGTGAAGACACGTACATGAGCATAAGTGCATTGCAGCACGAGAAAAGTTGATAATCACTGCTCTAAGATACAGTTTTCATATCCCCATTTCTTTAGATATTATATATACAGTGGAACCTCGGGTCACGACTGTAATTCGTTCCAAAACTCTGGTCGCAACCTGATTTGTCATGACCCGAAGTAATTTCCCCCATAGGATTGTATGTAAATACAATTAATCCGTTCTGGACCGTGAGAACTGTATGTAAATATATTTCTTTTAAAGTTTTTTAAGCACAAAAATAGTTAATTATACCATAGAATGCACAGTGTAATAGTAAACTAAATGTAAAAACGTTGAATAACACTGAGAAAACCTTGAACAGAGGAAACTAACATTGCAAGAGTTCACGCTACAGCCTTACGAAACGCTCGCTGTAAACACTTTTTTTTAATGAGTTTTAAGCACTGGGAAAAAAATAAACATTTGAAAAATCCGTAATTTATAAAAAACTAACCATAAACAACCAAGAAAACTAACCTTGCATGAGTCGAGTTCTGGCATGAAGGAAGTGAGGAGGAACTGGGTGGAGAGGAGATTACAGTTTTGAAGTAAAGTCTGTGACGATGCAGATTCGCTGCATGCTCCCATCTCGCTTCCGGGGTCCCTTAAACCCGTCACCATCGGTAATGTTACCAATGAGCATGACAGTGAGGCACTACAATGGAGCAAGGGGATGGTGCAAAAAGTGCCAAGTGCTTTTATTAAATTCAACAAAACAACAAACAAAAACAAAGTCCAAATTAAACAAAGTCCAGTGCTTTCAGAATCCTTCAATAAATAAATAATCCCATAAAAACAGAAGTGAAGTGGAGGTTAAAATCCAATAGAAAAATGTCTTCATTAAATACAACCAGATTAAAACAATGCTGGAAGCAGACTCTTTAAAAACAAGCCCTGTGCATTCTTTAACTGGTGACCCCCGCTGCCTTCTCAACCTTACGCGGCCTGCCGTCCTTCTTCTGGTCACTCCAGCTCCTTGATCGCTCAGCTGGAGTGACCGCTTCCTTCTGCCAAACACCCCTGCTTGGGCTCACTGTCCAGCTGCCTGCCTGCGAGCATGCGCTCGCTCATTCGCTCGCTCACACCGGTTCTTTCCACACTGCTTCCTGCTTGCTTACTACCTCACTCCGCAACCTCCGTCTTTTTTTTCTTTTTCCTCCCTTTAGCTGCCTCGCTCTTCTATTTATGAAGAGGATGTGGCAGCTGTAGCGCGGCGATTATTTATTTAAAACTGGCCTTTTGACGTAAGCTGTCAACCCGCTATACCACAAAGTCCCTCTGCACGATGCACGTCTGACCGAGAACGGTGTACAGTACAGGGAGAGACTGAACACGCGCGTAAATCACCGGCGCGTACGAACCGGAAGGGAAACGAAATAGAGCACAAAGAGTTCACAGCGAATGCACAGGGAGAGACTGAAAACGTGCGGAAATCATTGGCGCGTACAAACCGGAAGGGAAACTGGCTTGTTCATCACCCGAGTGTGTGGTCGTGAACAGATGCAAAAGTTTGGTGAACATTTTGGTCGTAACCCGATTTGTACGTGGTCCGAGACATTCGTGACCCGAGGTTTCACTGTACCAGATGGCTAACAGTTGTTGTTTCCATTTATGTGCTGAATTCCAAAAATGTATTTTGGTGTTTAATGGTAAGGCTCTCAGTTTATGAGCTGTATTATAGGTATCATACTGCATGACATCATCAACACAATGGGTGCATAATTCAGGAGAAAACAAAACACTGAGAACAGTAGACACAAACATGGCTTTTATATTCAGAATTGCTCTTATTCATTTATTTATCAATACTTGTGTCAATAAAGAACATGTTATCTCTTTCCTCTTAAAATACTTTCCATGTCAGTTTTAGAAGAAGATTAATTCTTAATGGTTATATTCACAGGCACATGAACAAAAAAACATTACAGTAATCCCTCGCCACTTCGCGGTTCACTTTTCGCGGATTCACGACTTCGCGGATTTTATATGTAAGCATATCTAAATATATAATGCAGATTTTTCGCTTCTTCGCGGGTTTCTGCGGACAATTACTCTTTTTACTTCTAGTATTTGCTTCCTCAGTTGGTTTGTCCAGTTGATTTCATACAAGAGATGCTATTGGTGGATGGCTGAGAAGCTACCCAATCAAAGCACGCAGTTAAGTTCCTGTGTGCTGCTGATTGGCTCAGCGACGCAGCGCTGCATTAACCAGGAAGTCTCATCTCATCTCACTCATTCAACATTAACGTGCTCCTGCTACTGCATTCAGGGGATCATCACTTTCATCGTCATCATTTTTACTGCGCAGCATATTCATCACGTCATATATAGCTACGTGTACTTCGCTATACAGTAAGTGTAAACTTATCTACCGATTTCATATTGCTTAGCAGTTGTCCCTGTTATTAATAGAGTAAAGGGTGGGTTGTAAACAATACAGGGAGGGTTTAAAAACGTCCAAATACACGTTAAATAATTAAATAAATATGGTGTCCCTACTTCGCGGAAATTCAGTTATCGCGGTCGGCCTTGGAACCTATCTCCCGCGATAAGTGAGGGATTACTGTACATTTGTTTATTTATTATTTAGCAAACCTACATTTCTCTTACTGGCCAAATTCCTAATGTACTTCCATTCTGTTGCTAATAGATATCTACTTGTAACCACAATTTAAAAGTTCCATTTATTATCCATTTTCTCTTTTAGATTTTTTTTTGCTTTAGTATTCTAAATGAACACATTACATCACTGCCATTTACTTTTCAAAATAATATATACATTTAGCTTATGAATATTCCTAGAATGAGAAACTTTATTATCAATCTGAAATCCATTTAGGGAGGCACAGTGGCAAAGTGGCTACCGCTGCTGACTCGCAGTTAGGAGACCTGGGTTCGTTTCCCAGGTCCTCCCTGCGTATAGTTTGCATGTTCTCCCCGTGTCTGCGTGGGTTTCCTCCAGGTGCTCCGGTTTCCTCCCACAGTCCAAAGACATGCAGGTTAGGTGCACTGGTGATTCTAAATTGTCCCTAGTGTGTGTGTCCCGCGGTGGGCTGGCGCCCTGCCCAGGGTTTGTTTCCTGCCTTGCATCCTGTGTTGGCTGGGATTGGCTCCAGCAGACCCTGTAGTTAGGATATAGCTGGTTGGTTGGATAATAGATGGATGGATGGATCCATTTAATCTAAAGCAAATTTACTGGAGAAACACATATATATATACTTTATTTTACTTTTTGTTTCTAATGGTTGTTGTGTGCGGTGTCATTATAAGTTTGTACCTTTCCCTAGATCTGTTAATATTGGAATGTTGGAATTGTTCATGTGGAATGGTGCCACTGTTTTGGGGAGACCAATAACTTTAAGGGGAGGAGCCAACTATACTTAAAAAGCCATGGCAAGAAAAGTGGAAGAAGGATAGAGAGAGACAGATTGGAAGGTCAAGTCAGACTTAAAAAAAAAAAAAAAAAAAAGCCAAGAGAGAAAGCTTCACTACCCACTGAAGAAAATTATGAGAACCTGGATTCATTTCAGGAAGAATCATTTTCTTCTTCCTCTGTGTGTGGTGAATTTGGGAGAGGACCTGAGGTAAGGCTTGGTGCATCCTTTACAAGAACAGACTATAAAGGATCACTAATAACTGTGGATATTTAAAGGACTCTTGTTCTCGTTAATTATTTTTTTATAATTGTTATTTGTGTATGAGTGGTTTATTTTGTTGTCTTGTTTTGTGATTCATGTGTGGGGATGGGGCGCTGTAGTGCAGTATTATGTATACTGGGGGGTTTGTTTGTTTTGTACATTTTCATATTTACACTATAATAACATTTCTTGTTTAACTTAACATTTGTTTCCGTTGGTGTACTTCTCTACTTGTTGTGATCTAGTAGGAAAGTAGAGTTGGTTGTTCGCACCCCAGATCATTTCTTTATCTTTTCTTTCTTTGCTGTTGCTCTAGATCGGCAGAGCATATTATAATTGTGCCAGCTCAGAGAGCAGTACAGTTTGTGGCTCTTTTTTGTATTTCGTTTGTGCTATCTGTTCCATCAGCGTCTTTTGGTATTTGAGGCTTTGTGTCACATTGGTTAGCCCTGAGGCAGAAAAAAACTCGGATCACATTTTTGGCTACAATAATCAGTCCAGTATAGTAGACAGACACTTCCCCTTAGGGACTCTTAAAACACCATTGTATCCGTATAATCCACCCACAACTAGTTCAGTTCCTCCTTCCCCATTGCCTTCAATGCATTTCACAGAGTTCTGCAAAATTCCTGAACATTTTCATGATTTCACTGAACTCAAGTGAAGTGAAATCTGTAGGGTTTGCACATCACTATTCATGATGAATTTGCTATAAAATTAAATGAGTTCAAAATAGTAGTAAAGTCAACATTTTACTTGTTCAGTCCAGGATTTTATCACACAAAGTAAACATCCTCACTATATAATCAAACTTGTTTATATTAACCTTTTCTTCTGGAATAAGCAACTGGCATTTAAACAATAAAAATGAGTGACATTCATATGCCACTGCTCTCAATGAGGAGAGCTTTAATATTTGCCTCTGTTGAAAAATGATGCCTGCTTACAAATATACTGTATGTACACTTATATTGTGCAATGAAGCAGAGTAACTTGAAAAATCATTTTCAAGTTGGTGTGGGTCATGAGTATTGTTGCTTAGCTAAAGAATCAATCTGTCAGTCAATCATTTAATGTCATTTTTATGTACCACCTTTAACACAGTGCACCATCAAAATGGGTAAGGGTACAGGATGATAAGTGACAGCAGATTGCACAGTGTCACAGATCTGAAGGTTAGCATTGAAAATCTCTGCCTCCTACTTACTGTGGACTTTCAGCAAAATAGTAAAAGCCAATTAAAATAAAGGTGCTGTTGCCTTAAATAAAAGTTCACTGAATGGAAAGCACCTGAAAGGCAGTGAAGTTCAGATATCCTGTGTATCAAGAGATCCCATAAAACACACATAAACACAGTGTATTTGTGCACACTGTTTAGAATTCCCAACTAATGTTTGTCAAATAATAAATAATAAAACTGTGATAATTTTAAATTGATATAAGAATTACCAAAATTGTTAACAGTAGAAAAACAATTGAAATTGTTAATGTTACAAATACAATCAACACTTATTTTTTTGATTCATATATTTGCCAACAATGTTCTTTGACATCACCTTAACTCCACGAGACTCATCATAAAAGCCCATCAACCACCCATACTGTTAGGCTTTATGTAAAAAACACAGGAAATAAAGTAAATGATCTGAAAGTGAACAAGAATTAAGATATGTTTAGGAATTGGCTGCCTTAAGGCAGAGAGCACTTTTATAGGAACATCACAGAGCTGAGTTGAGTTAAAGGAAAGTGAAGAGTGAATGGCTAACTGCTAGTTAGGAAAGAGATGTATTAGGGCAACCCCAGAGCATACTTTATGTTAAGTGAGGTACACAAAGGAATCTAAGATAACAGAATGGTTCAAGGACAAGACATTTCTTGTAATGCAATTACACAGTGACTGCAGATGAATTTTAATCATGAAAATTAATGATATGAATTTTAAGGTGATACTTGTGTTTCTAAACATAGTGTCCTAACATATGGTGCAGGGTAGGTCATTCCCAGAGGGAGACAACAGGTCAAGGGTTATTAGCAGATTTATAAATGACTCATATTTGGAACAGAACCGTTTGAAAAGAGACTTTTGAATGGAGCTGAGGTAAAGATTAAAGGGGAAAAAAACACAATCCTGAAATGTATCCTGTCCAGTGTGATATTATATATTATTATGGTTGTGAATACCTACTTTGAAACAGGGCATGTTAATCCTAAACTATGTAAAGAAAGGCTGATTGATTCTGTTTATTACTATGAACAAATAAATGCTCAAGTGGTTTTGTAACAAGTGAATACTAGACAGATCCAATAAATAATCATCTGTTTTGGCTCTCAAAGTAGATTTTTCAATCTATATACTGTAAATATTTCAAAGGTTGTGAGAGATACTTCAACACACTAATCTACATCACTAATCTGAAAACTGGGTGGTTCTCAGGTAATGTAAGAAATCTATTGGTAATTCAGATTCCCTTTTATTTATTTACTAGCAGTGTAAGCCTGTGCTGTAAAAAGCCTGGGGTCCTAGAAACTATTGAAATTGTCATAAAGAAAAATGAAATGTAGAGATGTCAGGTAACTGAAAGGAACTACTCTGGACATCTCTCTCCTAGGAGGATTTATCTTGCTGACGTGCTCGCATCACTTGTGTATTAGTGGTGAGAGGAAAAGTAAAAGGGATACCATTTTGCCGATGTTAGCAGCTAAGCAACTTTGTCTTTCTTCTGAGGTTGCTGGCCCCATCTGTTTCCTCGTAGGAGCTCTTACCCCGACTCCACTTCATACTTCCAGGCCGGACAAACACAAACACTTCCACATGTAGACGTTTATATATATATAATATCTTTTATTTCTCCTTTCTTTTCCCACATCTACCATGTACCTTTTCAACATTTCTCCTAACATTACTCTCTGCATTTCACTTCAACTAGAAGGCACAGAAAAACTCATTATAGGGTATGGTTTTGTTTTGAAGATATTCAACTGAAATGACTTGTTCATATAATATGTACATATTGTGTATCATTTTCATTAACATGCATTTAATTTTTTACTTTCTTCAAATAGCAGTACAACAAAGGCATTTATACTACTAATCACCCTAACAAAGTGTCCAAGTTGTTTGCATATCTAATGAAAATTGCTTTGTCCTTAGCCAGTTCATAGGTTGAATTTCCAAGAAACTGTCCCACCACTGTTCTCCCTAGACTTTCTAATCAACTCTGATAATGCTTAACAACTTAAATCAATATGTTATCTGAGAGCCATCACAGGCTGAGCAAACCAGAGATGCTTCTCGTCATTTGAATGAGTTTAATCTATTACATCATGACAGAACTCTTCAAGAGGATTAGACACTCAGTTTCACACCAGTGAAATACACATTAAATATTCAACTACTATTAATATTTATGGTTTGGTAAAGGTCATGATCATTAGTGTTCTTTTTAAAACCAGAACCTTGTGTACATTTATTTGGAGTATAGTGAAACAAACTCAAGGGTGTAGCTTTGCTAATTTTAATATGGTACATATTAAGAGATGAAAGGCATATATTAGAGTTCAATATCATTGGTCTAGGTCAGCAGCTAATAAAAATGAGAATGACATCTGTAATGACTATACAGTATGTGTGACCTCAGGTGACTGAGGAGTCCTATTCTCTTGGAACAGACCTTGGGATAGTGGTTACTCAAGTATCCATTGTGGAGTGGCTTTTGCAGATCTAGGTTCTATTTCCTGTCCTTTCATTACTTACTTTTTTCTTCTTCATCAGGGAGGCAGTGAGTCTCAAAGTGAACTGCTGCTATATGAATCATGCAGCAATACAGTGGTCACTAGCAAACTGAACAAACTTTTAAAACTCACAGCATTCTACAATTCCATTAGGTGTTTTTGTTCAGTTGTGAAATTGAGTAAAATGTTATTTATCCATATGCAGAGACTGAACAGAATGGCAGATTGAACAATCTGCAGACTGCATGTTTAGAGATGTAAACCTTACAATATAAAAGAAACTTTAAAGACGATTTGAAGAACAGACATATTTTTTAAGTTAAGAAGATAATATCAAAGATAGCATGCTTCACTTATTTTTCAATGTCAGGTGAAAGAGAAATCTTGTTACTATAAATGAATATGTAGATACTTCTTGCCTTCCCATCTTCCGTAGTGCTTTGTCCTGCTGATAGACTTGTTTGTAACAGGTTTCCAAAAAACTTTCCTGACCTGTCAAGAAATATGCTCCATCTAAAATGTCCTGGATCTTCCCATGCATGTTCTCCTCAAGGCCTGGGCCTAATATATGTTGTGTGGGAGGCACTAAGGGGCAGGGGTGCCACTTGAGATTCTGAGCCCAATGAAAAGCTACCATATTGGTCTTGAGAAACAGAAAAATCATTACCTGTATAATCATTTTAACAGTATAAGTATATTACTAGTTTGTATTAATGAGCTATGGATTAATTGTCTAATAATATGACTTAATTAAACTAATGAGTTAAAGATTAATTGTTTATTAATAAGACTTGCATATAAAAATTAAGTGTGTACGCAAAGCTAAAAGGACAAACTTACAACATTTCTCTCACACTGCTGACTCTTAGTCTGTACTCAGGAAAACTGCTAATCTTTTTTATTTTCAATGTGTGTGATTTTTGTTTTATCAACAGTAACAGGTTCTTTCACTTCTTCTTCAATTGTTTTGAACAAATGTGTTGTCATTTTTGGCCATATTATTTAACCCCCCCAAAGAATTGTGTAACCTTGTCTCATGATAAGCTGTCTCTGTAAGATGTATCAATATAAAAAGGGAACTTACCCCCCGCAAGATTGGGCTTTTTGCTGGTAACTGTCAGTGACACAAGCTGACAGGGGCTGCAGTGGTCTCTCTGCTCACCAAGAATAAAGAAATTATTTTTTTTTTACTCTACATCTGCTGTCTGCCTGCTGTTTGCCTTGAACCTTCATCCACAGTTTTCTGGCGCCCGAATGTGGGGCGGAGACGGACAGGTGACTCCTCGAGCAGGATCGTCCAGAGGACCGGTAAGAGGACCGATTCCGGCCGGATTGGGAGGACCAGCTCCGGCAAAAGTTAGGACTGGCCTGCCTCGGGCGAATCCTGCGTGAGAAGTCTCTGGCCTCCTCCGATTGAATACGAAGGTCGAGTGAACTGGGAAATCAAAAGTCTCTGTTGGAAGGATTATTTTCAGAAAGCATGTCGAACAAGAAACTGGGGATATCTCAGGAATACAAGAAATTAGGAAAATCCTATGTAGAAATACCCAAGGCTGTTGTAACAGGGGTCCTTATAGAATGGACATGTTTGATAGATGGGAATTGGATATTAAGGATAGAACATTGGAAGCAGCACAGAAGAACAATGAGACGCTTTCTGCTGAAACAAAAACCTGAAAAGAAAAGGAAGAGATGTTACGAGCATTACAAAAGACTAAGACAGAGCCGGACCCAGACAATAGGCGGAAGAAATCAGACAAAAAGGACCCCCTATATCCACTTATTCACTCTTCACTCCCTTATAACCCCCTTCCTCCTCCTCCTCCTCTCCCCACTGCTCCACCGGCACTTCCAGTGGCCAATGATCCATCTGGAGCAGGCTTTTACGATGAACAATACCATTATGATCCGTCCTCTCATTCAGATCCGGATGATGAGGACCAAGGCACTCAGTCAAGACCCCAGCCACAAGTGTCCTTCCAATCTCCGATTTCTAGTCATACTAGGAGTCAAACATCACGCCCGGCCCCAGCATCAGGGTTCAGTTTCATCTCCCCGAAACACCAGAGTTCCGGTACCCAATTTTCTTGCCCTTTAATACAGGTCTCCAACCTCAGACACAACCCCAGTCAGCCTGCAGGAGCTAACAATCCCACCACAGTAATGATACATCGCAATTGGAATCCAGGAACTGAAAGATGTGGTGTCCGAACTACCCGACCCTAAGGGAGTCGGTGGCTTAAAATTTGTGGAACAGCTCCAGCAATTGGATGATATGTATAAGCCAAATGCTGCAGAATGGACACAGGTGCTGCGACGAAAACTAGGCACTACCTGGGCAACTGTTAATCATAGGATGAGGGGGGATGGAAATGACTGGAGATGGGACCAAGGTCACAACCGAGGCGGAGATCAGGAACCCCAATTTTTAAAACAATGGGACTTGTTAAAAACTGCAATTGCAGGAAAATATAAAAAGGGAACGGACTGGTCACTCATATCAGCTGCTAAGCAGCAGAAGGATGAGACAGTCGATGAGTGGGCACACAGAATACAAGACCTGATGGCAAATCATTCTGGTCTGGAAGACAGCGATGACCGAAATCGCTCTGCCATTCCCCCTTTTGTTTTGGGACTAAGAAGTGACATTCAAAACAAAGTCCGTACATCCTGTGTAGGCTAGGAGAGCGCTACTTTTGAGGAAGTGAAACGCCATGCAGAGCATGCCGAGAGACAATCTAAGCAAAAAGAATCTCATACACAGACTAAGCTGCTTGCAGCACAACTACAATATTACACAGGGGGAATGAGCAGGGGCAGAGGATTCCAAGGCTGCGGATGTGGCAATTCTTTCGGAGGAAGAGGGCGTGGGAGGGGAGGAGGGTTCCAGTTCTTCAACCCCAACAACCCCTTCACCCAGATGCCTAATTCATCAGAACAACCTCCAGCATCTTACACCTGCTACGGCTGTGGCGAACCTGGTCACTTCAGACGTAACTGTCCAAACAAGCATTCACCATCACCACCCCCTCTCCCAGAGCCTAATGACATTCCTTGGTCCTAGGAATTAGCAGGGACCCCCAGCCATTTCTTCCAGTTTCCTCTGCTTACTCGTCATGCTGACACAGATCCTTTACTGACTTTGATAGTAAATGGCAAGGAAAACTGTCTTCCTTGTGGACAAGGGAGCCACACGCTCCTCTTTGTCACTGTTGGAGGTCCCTGCCTCGAAAGACACTGTGTAACGGTTCTCACTGCTTCAGGACAACCACACACTTTACTAGTTTCAAAGCCTCTGCAAGTGCAACTCAGCACCGACAGCTCTCCATTAACTCACCGTTTCCTGTTAAATCGTCTGTGCCCTGTCAATCTACTGGGAAGAGACCTCATGACTAAACTGTCAGTCTCAATCTCACTGACAGAACAAGGATTTTACTGCTCCATTCCTAAGCTCCTGTGCCAAACTTCCCCACACCCCAAAACCTCTTTTGCAGCCTGGACCCTGGACATCTCCCCACACACCCTTCTCCTTAAAGCCCTACACTCTTTCCCTTCATGCATCTTTCCCCACCTTCAAGTCCCCGACACCCTCCACTGTACTGCCCAATATTTCCCCACTGAAGTAGACATGCCTTGGTTAGAATCTTTTCTCTCTTCAGGTACTTGCCCAGAGACCCTTCATATCTCTTGTATTTTCATTTCATCTACTAAAGCTGCTGCTTCAGTCCATCTCACATACTCACAGAACATTTTCTATCTAGGAGGTTCAGTTCCCCATGTTTCCCTGGCCAAATCTAACACCATTTGTTGGATCGAAATTGGGGACTGGGTCGAGCAATGTCTAAATAGGACTGATTGGCTATACATCACACCAGGCATTTTTGATACTTCAGACCATCTGATAACTAAGGTGTTAATCCAGATCGACCTGCCGGTCATTCTTTCCCTTTGTCACCTGTCTCTTTCTCTATGCTCTCTACAAACTGACTTTTTCCCATGGCTTTCTTCAATTCCTGACACCCTATGGTCTCAGGGAAAGAACGATTTTGGCAGGATCGCAAATTATGAACCTCTGGTGGTTTTTCCGAAGTCATCCTTCCGTCCTCACCGTGCGCAATATCCTCTTTCTCCCGAGGCCGAACTTGGAATTACTGCTGTACATAAAGACCTTGTTGAAAGGGGGGCTATAATTCCTATCAAATATTCTTCTGTAAACTCTCCTATTCTACCAGTAAAGAAGGCTGATGGCTCTTCGCGCTTTGTCCAAGACCTCAGACAAGTTAATTCTGCTATTTTTCCTAGGGCACCGATTGTCCCTAATACTTCCACTATTCTCTCTACGATTCCTGCAACAGCTCGTTACTTCTCAGTAATTGACCTAGCAAATGCTTTCTTTTCTATTCCTGTGCATCCTGATTCTCAGTTTTGGTTTGCTTTTACTTTTCAAAACCGCCGTTGTACATGGACCGTTATGCCACAAGGTTATACAGAGGCTCCTTGTGTATACGGCCAAGCGCTTGCTCAGAACCTGGAAGGCTTCTGGCCTAACAGGAGAAGTGCATTGATACAGTACGTCGACGATTTATTACTCTGTAGCGAAACAGAGAAAGCATGCACAAAAGATACAGAATTATTGCTCAAGTATCTTGCAGCAAATGGGCACAAGGTCTCTAAGGCCAAACTGCAGTTAGTTCAAACCACCGTCAAGTACTTGGGTCATGACATCACGTGTGGTACCAGAGCTCTGTCAAAAGGCCACATAACCACCATCCAAAACCTTCCCAGACCGGTCACAAAACAACAGGTTAAGTCGGGATATTCTCTGTGGCCGCATAGCTTTTGATGGGAATGTTTTCTTGTTGTGCAGTTGTGCTGCGTGATTTGTTGGAACTTGGATCGCCACGAAAATTAGTGTTTCCTTGATTGCCGCTGAACCCGGTTTCGCCACAGACTTTTTCATGATCTGGGAACTAGCGCGTATAGAACTACGGTAAGATGAATTCCTAGTTTAATGACCAGCTTGCGGCCTGAGAAGTTGTTTGATTGTAAATTTTTCTGAAAGAGCACAGCCTTTTACAAAATCTAGCTAACACTGCTGACCTTCCTCTTTCTGGTCGCATACAGTGGAATGAGCAGGCTGAGAAGGCTCTATGTGATTTAAAAAGTGCACTACTTTCTGCGCCAGCTTTAGGACTCCCTGACTATTCTCGACCATTCACTCTGTTTGTGGACGAAAAAGGGGGGATATATGAATGCAGTACTCACACAGCTCCATGGAGGAAAACAGAGGCCAACAGCCTATTTTTCGAAAAAAATTGGATCCAGTGGCCATAGGACTTCAAACCTGTCTCAGAGCAGTAGCAGCCACAACAGAAGCTGTGCTAGCCAGTAGATATAGTGCTCATGAGCCCCCTAACAGTAAAGGTGCCTCACGCCGTACACTCCATTTTAGTACAGGCCAAAACCTCACATCTCACTACTGCTAGGGCAATACACTATCAAAACGTACTCTGTACTCTGTCAAATGTCACAATTGAAAGATGTTCCACTTTAAATCCAGCCACTCTTCTTCCCACTGAAGACGAAGGGGAGACACATAACTGTTATGATGAAATAACCAAGGTCTTAAAACCTAGGCCAGACCTGCAGAAAACTCCACTAGAAACAGAAGTACTCTACGTAGATGGGTGTTCCATGTGGTTGGATAATGGAACACTCTCAACCAGCTATGCAGTGGTCAAAGGTGACCACCTGCTGGAAGCAAACCGAATTTCTTCAAGTTTAAGCGCGCAAGCAGCTGAATTAATAGCTCTCACCCAAGCTTGTCAGTTGTCAGAAGGAAAAATCATAACAATTTACACTGATTCCAGGTATGCTTTTGAAGTCTGCCATGATCATGGAGCATTATGGAAATTGAGGGGATTCAAGACCAGTACTGGCAAGCCCATCCAACATCAAAAATTAGTAGAATCCCTCTTAGAAGCCATAACCAAATCATCAAAACTGGCAATAGTTAAATGCCAAGCCCACACTGGGAAACAAGATCCTGTTAGCAAAGGAAACGAATTGGCTGACCACTTTGCCAAACAAGCTGCCTGTAATAATACACCAGTCTCTTTATTCCAACAGAAAGATGACAAAGACCCTGATAATCAAATGATCTCTTTACAGAGCGCTGCCACGGACAGAGAAAAGAGAAAATGGTCCAAAGAAGGATCCCTCTCTGATGGGGTCTGGACCCATAAGCAAAATAACAAACCTTTCCTCCCAAAAAATTGCACATGGCCTGGATCATGCTGGAAAGGATGCTATGACTCAAGATGTCGAGCGACATTGGGAAGCCACAGGTTTCTCCACGTATGCAGAGCAATTCTGCAGACGCTGTGCATTATGTCAAAAATTTAATGTAGGTAAAGGTACCCAGGTAAGTCCTGCCGTCACACCTAACCCAGTGGGTCCATTCAAACATCTCCAAATGGACTTCATTGAATTAACACTGTCTAAGGGCTACTGTTACTGCTTGGTAATTGTCGATGTGTTCTCCCAATGGGTGGAAGCTTTCCCTTCCAAACATGCAGATGCCAAAACTGCTGCAAAAGCCTTGATAAAAGAAATCATTCCAAGATGGGGAATACCACAGAAACTGCAGACTGATAACCGTACCCATTTTGTGAACTCTGTAATAAACGAATTGACCACTTGGCTCCTGATAAATGTACATCATTACTGCAAGTACCATCCTCAAAGTGGAGGTATTGTAGAGAGGTGCAATGGCACCCTAAAAACTAAATTGGCAAAAATCTGTGAGCAGACGAATTTAACCTGGTCTGACGCTTTACCCCTGGCCTTAATGGGATTGAGAGGGAGGACACACCGGCAGTTGGGACTTTCGCCGTTTGAAATTCTGACCGGACGTCCCATGCCTGTTGGCATGGTTGTTGGAAATGTTACCCTGCATACTGTGGACAATGATCTTCTCTCTAGTCTTGCAGGTCTCCGAGCATCTCTGAAGGAGGTCCACGAGCAGGTTAACCAGGTTTGGCAAACTAGTCTTCCACCAAAGGAGTCCCAGATTCCCCTGGGAACCTGGATACTGGTCAGAGACACCCGAAGGAAGCACTGGCATCAACCTCGCTGGAAGGGACCATTCCAAGTGCTGCTATCCACACCTCACGCCGTTAAAGTCGAAGGACTTCCTGCCTGGTTTCACGTGTCGCATTGCAAAAAATGGCACTCATAGCTCTGCTAGTCCTAATCTTTTCTATCCATCTGACTTTGGGACAACGACAAACAGGCAGTGATCATCTGGTCTACCAGCTAAAACAACAACAAAAGAATCTTACCACATTGACTTTCCAAATAGAAGAGACTGCTTCATTTCAAGTTGACTTTTCCGCAATTGCTCCCTGTGGAAGTGGCAGACAGGAACATTGCAAGTGGTCTGAGAAGTATGTGTGCGTGTCTGATCCCACCACTTATGGTGATAATTGTTCAAATTGAGAATGGGCATTTCCAAACACAGGACAATATGACTGGGGTTATCAACCCTGAAAGGCTCAACAGCATGGACTTAAAACAAGGTTTTCTATTATTAAGGGATATACTAATGGGGAATGCTCAGAAAATACTTGTAATTCGTTAATCATTACTTTAAAAAACCCATCACTTCATGATGCGGGCACCTACATATTAGGGGCATACATTTCTGTCACAAAATCCTACTTCCTTTACTCCCAACAGTCCCAAGAATCCCCGACTGCCCTTTACTTCCTGAATATGATGATGATGAACTTACTGACCCTGTTTAAATTACTAATGTGAACATTTTTTTTTTTTTTGTTAAAAAGGGGGGAATTGAGAAAGAGAAAAATCATTACCTGTATAATCATTTTAACAGTATCAGTATATTACTAGTTTGTATTAATGAGCTATGGATTAATTGTCTAATAATATGACTTACTTAAACTAATGAGTTAAAGATTAATTGTTTATTAGTAAGATTTGCATATAAAAATTAAGTGTGTATGCAAAGCTAAAAGGACAAACTTACAACATTTCTGTCAAACTGCTGACTCTTAGTCTGTACTCAGGAAATCTGCTAATCTTTTTTATTTTCAACGTCTGTGATTTTTGTTTAATCAACAGTAATAGGTTCTTTCACTTCTTCTTCAATTGTTTTGAACAAACGTGTTGTAATTTTTGGGCATACAGTAATCCCTCCTCCATCGCGGGGGTTGCGTTCTAGAGCCACCCGCGAAATAAGAAAATCCGCGAAGTAGAAACCATATGTTTATATGGTTATTTTTATATTGTCATGCTTAGGTCACAGATTTGTGCAGAAACACAGGAGGTTGTAGAGAGACAGGAACGTTATACAAACACTGCAAACAAACATTTGTCTCTTTTTCAAAAGTTTAAACTGTGCTCCATGACAAGACAGAGATGACAGTTCTGTCTCACAATTAAAAGAATGCAAACATATCTTCCTCTTCAAAGGAAACAGAGAGGAAAGCAAACAAATCAATAGGGCTGTTTGGCTTTTAAGTATGCGAAGCACCGCCGGTACAAAGCTGTTGAAGGTGTCAGCTCACACCCCCTCCGTCAGGAGCAGGGAGAGAGAGAGAGAGAGAGAGAGACAGAGAAAAACAAAGTCAAAAATCAATACGTGCCCTTTGAGCTTTTAAGTATGCGAAGCACCGTGCAGCATGTCGCTTCACGAAGCAGCTGCACACAGAAGGTAGCAATGTGAAGATAATCTTTCAGCATTTTTAGACGAGAGTCTGTATCGTCTAGGTGTGCGAACAGCCCCCCTGCTCACACCCCCTACGTCAGGATCAGAGAAAGTCAGCGCAAGAGAGAGAGAGAGAAAGTAAGTTGGGTAGCTTCTCAGCCATCTGCCAATAGCGTCCCTTGTATGAAATCAACTGGGCAAACCAACTGAGGAAGCATGTACCAGAAATTAAAAGACCCATTGTCCTCAGAAATCCGCGAACCAGCAAAAAATCCGCGATATATATTTAAATATGCTTACATATAAAATCCGCGATAGAGTGAAGCCGCGAAAGGCGAAGCGCGATATAGCGAGGGATCACTGTATTACTTAACCCCCTTTTTTATTTTCAATGTGTGTGATTTTTGTTTTATCAACAGTAACAGGTTCTTTCACTTCTTCTTCAATTGTTTTGAACAAATGTGTTGTCATTTTTGGCCATATTATTTAACCCCCCCAAAGAATTGTGTAACCTTGTCTCATGATAAGCTGTCTCTGTAAGATGTATCAATATAAAAAGGGAACTTACCCCCCGCAAGATTGGGCTTTTTGCTGGTAACTGTCAGTGACACAAGCTGACAGGGGCTGCAGTGGTCTCTCTGCTCACCAAGAATAAAGAAATTATTTTTTTTTACTCTACATCTGCTGTCTGCCTGCTGTTTGCCTCGAACCTTCATCCACAGTTTCCCACCTGGACCAACAACCAAATCTGTACTGTGTGTTATCCCCCCACACTCTACTTAAAACTTTTGATAACTTTACGTATGCAGCTGGTATAGCTCTAGTTGAGTTCCATACCTACTATGTGGGCTGACACATTTTCAAAAAAAAAAAATAAGGGTTTAAATTTTCAAATTAAAAATAAGTAAAATATTCCAATATTTTCAAACATAGGTTAACTACTCTAGGTGTTAGTTGTTTATACATGCCTTTTTTTTTAGCATTATTATGGTAACAACAACAACACCAAGAATAAAAGCCTGAAGGGAAAGGTAATAGTAATTTTATGGCAACTTTTTTATAACAAATACAGTATAACAAGTGCCATTAAAATCCAGAGCAGGTACATTTTATAAAAGACAATGTCTGCACAGCTTTCTTGTCTTTAGCCTAGAACTGATAGCTGGGTGAGCAAGTCTTTCTTTAGAGAGCTAGCCATAAAATCTGCCACAGAAAAGGAGGTGAAATCCTTAAGGGCCATGTATGCTAGAACTGTGCTTCCCTATACTATTATTCATATTTTTCTTTTTCTATTTGCAAAATTTCTGCAAAGCATAAAGCGCTTACAGTGTGTTAATGTTGTGTGGATACTGCAGCCTTCAAATGAAAGGGGCACAAAGAAATTTGAGTGCATGTGCATTACTGCCTGTAATACATATGAAGCCCAGATTAAATCACCCAGGATTGCTTAAACAGACTTGTTGCTCCCTGAGGCCTAACGACAATCTCTTTTACATAAATGGATGCACTGTGAATCAATTGAATAGGATATGCCTGTGTTTGTGTCTCACAATTGAAGTAACTGAATAAATTAAATGTTGAATCAAAATGATCCGTAAATATTTAGTCCTCCTCATAAATTTTATTTAGCATATGTTTTCCAAGCTTCTTAAATTATGCAAAATGAGTTTGAGTATTAGTATAAAGTATAAGTTAACAAAAGTGAAGGATGTGGAAAAGGTGTGCTATATAATTAAAATGTATCATTATTATTATTATTATTATTAAAGATGTGGTTAGCTTAAAAATATGCAGCTGATGCAAAGTTTACGGACCCCAGTTTGATAAGTTTTAGCACAGGACATAGGCTGAGTGCTGTAAATGGAGCCAGCAGTAATTGAAGAATAGCTGGATTTATCCTCCTTTACAAATTCAGTATAACTGTAATAAAGATTACCTGAATATTTTTAATTATGCCTCATTGCTTTAGGCAATATGTGTCAAGCCAGCAGCCACGTAAGATGGAGACTAATTATGTGACATTGCGTGTTTGTTGAAATAAATATTGTGATGAACAGCCAGCAGCTCAACCTGGCCGGGACACCCAAAGAATCGAAGGATGGGGGAAGACAGCTGCTTTGGGACACTGCCTCCCCTGGACGCTAGATGGCAATTTCCCTGCAGCATAGCGGTGCCCCAGATTCCCATAGGGTACCCTGGGATCTGGAGTTCAGCTTCACAGCCATGCTGGGTACCGTGGGTGCCCCAGGAGACGCTGCAGGAGGACCTTGGGAATCTTATTTTCTACATAGCCCGGAAGTGCTAGAAGGTCACGGGAACGGAAGCATAGAAGTACTTCCAGGCTGAAGAAAAACTGAAGTTCTCTATCCAACCCGGTAGTGCTTAAAGTCACATGATCGGAAGGATGGAATACTTACGGGTGGGACACTATTTAAAGGACTGCTGAGAACCCAGCAGGTGAGTCAGAGTTGGGTGAAGGTGGACAAAGCTTTCTGGGAGGTGTAGAGGAGATTATAGTGAGAGATAATTGTGTTATTATTATTATTATTAATTGCCTATCTTATTGTGGCTGTGGTGCTTAGGGCACCGTTTATAAAAAGAAGAAGAATAAAAATCTTCATGGTGCTTTTACCCTGTGTCCTATGCGTCTATCTGTTGGGTTTGAAGGGCAACAGTGACCCCTAGCATTTCACAATATCCATTACTGACACCGAAGAGGTTGGTTTAGTTGGTTAGTTACATTTATATCACACTTTTCTAATTTACTAAATCTGCTTAATATGGGAAGTGGGGAACAGAGGGTATTTTTCACATATTTTACATAGATAATGGAGACTTAAAAAGCATTACAGTAATTAAAAGAAAATCAGAAAAAGTTCATTCATTTATATTAATAAGAACATCTTAGCATTACGCAACAGCCAGGAATCTCATGTTTATGAGTGTGTCAAAGAGGCATCAAATGCAGAAAGATCTTTTCTTAAGGTACTGGACAGGTATTTAGAAAACTAGAGGGCCCTGCCCCCTTCTCGCCAACCCTCGTGCGGGCACTACATGCTAGCCACTTCACGTCTCTGCTGTTCACATATGGGGAAGCGGATGTACAATTTAAACAGATTGTTATTTTCATGTGAATATTACATATGCATAATAGACATATCTATTTTACATTACAGCGAGTAATTAACCATAGTAAAAAAAGGAAAAATGTAAATTGAAAGAAAATTATGTTTCATGTTGCATTAGAGGTATTTGTTGCGTTATACAATTTCGTTCTGTTTGGCTTTGAAATTAACACGCAAATACTTTTTAAACTTACCCTTTTACTGTAAAACTCCAGTAAAAACAATATTTGGAATTAACTTTTCATCAATATCGCTTTGAATTTTGATTCCGTGTTTGGAGTTACATTGTGACAATGCAACGTATAGCTGCCCATGAGTGAATATCGTTTCTTTCTTTCTAATAAAAAAAATGACTTTTCGAATGTTTGCCCCTGTGATTTGTTAATTGTTATAACAAGCAAAAGCTATTCTATCAGGAAACTGTAAAAGTTTTAATACAAATGGCATATCAAGATCTCCTTTGGTGTCTAATGTTATCCATGGAAGATGTACTACATTACCTTTCTAGTCGCACATTAAAATTTTACATATCAGAATTGTTCAACCAATTTTGAATACAACTAATCTTGTCCTATTGCATAGCTCATCACTCATACATAAAATACACAATAACATTACGATACATCCTTCTTTCAACAGTAATTCAGCCGGTGGAAGACCAGACGATTTTAACGGTTGTAGATATTCTATGGGATATTGTAAGTTGATGTTTTCATCTTCTGCACAATCACCAACAACTATTTCAGCATAGTCTATTGATACGCATTTAACCAATTTGTTTGACTTTATCATTTCTCGGTGCTAGGATTGCCCGTGTACTCATTTCTTCTGTTGATTACCCTTCGGGATGAAATTCTTCAATAAGATTTGGACATAATAAGTCTTCTTTAATTGGGAACTTAAAGTGAAGAAAACATAAAAATTTATAAGAGCTGAGAGCGCAGGAACTGTGTCTGACAAAAGCATTCACACGAATGAGAGGTGAGAGGACCGTGGGCATGGGCCATTAACCGTAAATGGTTGAGAGGAGGGCGGGACTTGAAAAAAATCCCTTGGTGATAGTCTCGTCAGAGAAATGCTCTAAGTAAGCTTGTTGTATTAAAAAGAGGGGGAATGAAATTGGAAACAAATCTGACCCAAATTTCAGTATGAAGAGGTTCTGGCTGTAAGTTTTAGTAATGAAGATAAGAAACTAGCCATTCAACAGTACGAAAAGGCTGATTGTGCAATTGATGTAGAAAAAAATATATGCTAAATACTGCAAAAATAACATGCCATCCTAAATTGCTCTTTATTAGAGCCTTAACCAGAAACCAAAAATCTGAGCACATCTTATCTGTTTTAGAATTGACTTTAAAATACTACTAATGGTAAATAAAGTCTTAAATGATCTTGCTCCTTCCTATATTTTGAAATGCCTGTCCTATTACATTCCTTGTTGTAATCTTATATTTTCAAATAGCAGTCTGCTTATTATTCCAAGAGACAAGCATTAAAAAATGTGGTGTGGCTCCCTTTTGCTGTTTTGCACAAAAAATCTGGAATACCATACCAACAGAGATATGCCAGGCTAAACTGTGGGTTATTTTAAAACACTCCTAAAAACCCACTTATTTAATTTAGATTTTTCCTAGTTAATAAACTGGCTATAAATAGAATTATCAAACTCTTCAATGTACTTGCAATCATTATTAATCTTTACTTTTCTCTGTTTTCTTTTCCAGTTCTTCTGTGATGGTGTGCTACATCACCACCACCACCTGATTAGAGCCCTGTGAATACGGCTCTGATATTTGAATAAAAGCCAACACCCGAACTTCCCACGAAACCCACTATGCCAAAGCCTTTAAGACAAAGTCTTAAAAAAAGAGCTAATAACTAACTACATAAGAACATTTATGTTAGGTAGGTTTTCCAGTGGGGGTTGTGTGGCCTATTGGTCTTGGAAAGCCTTCAGATTTTGTTTTTTCTCCAGTGTAACTGGAGTTTTTAATTTTTTTTATTTGTTTTTCCTGGCCATCTGACTTTATCATATTATATTATTATATGTATTATATGTAAGTGCCTATTATATGTAAGCGTGCATTCATGTTTTTTTTGTATATTTATTAATTTTTTTAGTTTAATTTTACTTTGTTTTTTTTTTTCTTGCAACTATTTCTTTGACGCCTTATAAATCATTTTGAGCTACATTCTGTGTACGAAAATGTGCTATAGCAATAAATGTTGTTGTTGTTGCGTACGTCAGATTTGCTCCTGCACAATTATTTAGCAGAATATTAAAATGATCCCTGAAGTTCATAAGTATATCATTATGATTCCATACAATTACTTGTTCTTTCACACACTATCATGATAATTGTGTTATCTGTTTCACAAAAAAAACAACAACATGGCTTTCAGAAACCAAGCTTTAATTACTACTAGTTGTCTAATATTTCATTTGGCAAGTAAAAAGGAGAGGAGAATTTGTTTTTCATCAAATGCCTGTTTACATGGCTATTTTTGGCCAAGTTTGTTTCTACACACTTTGTTTTTTGTGTAAATCATTAAAATATTCTTCATTTATAATATACTCTTGATAAATTCATAGTATGGATAATTTTGAAAATCTTTTTGCTGTAAAGTAGAAAATAATGTAATGTAATATTTTTAGTCCTTCAGATCTAATTTCGGGTCATGTGGTTAAGATCTATCATGGCAATACTGGACTGGGTACCAGTCTGTCATAGGGCCCACTAAAATGGGGCCAAGTGAGAATAGTCAATCAACATGAATTACTGTGAATTTGGAGATGCAGGAAGAAAACTGGAATACCAGGCTTAAACCCCCACAGATATAGGAAGAATATGCAACCCCACGTGAATAACAGCTGGGAATAAGAAGTGAAGAGAGGAAACAGTGAAGCAGCAGTAATCAAGAAAGTTCAAATATATTTCTTTTATTCTAAGTTTGTTTTTTAAAAACATCTTCCGGACAATAAGAGCAGTGTAGAACTGTGACTTTTACTATTTTTATTTTGTTTTACCTGAATGTCTGATATCTGTAACAGTAGTTAACCACATAGAACAGGAAATATCTAGCAGACCGATGGTATCAGTAGTTATAAATAGCAAAAATGAAACTTACTGCTGCAAAGGGCAGTTTAGCAAGATGAAAGGTCAATGCTCTAAATGGCAAACTGAATATTTTGTCTGGACTTTCCACGTGTGTATAAGTGAAACTGTTGAACCATTTGTTTTATTTGTGCATGCATTATTGTTTGTCAAAATGATATTGGACCCAGAGGTGCTAGGGGTGTTCACTTTGGCCCTGACAAGCTAAAATGTCAGCAGCTTGAGGAAGAACGAGGAAGAAAACAACTATTAAGATGACCTATAATGTGAGAAACAGCAATGTAACTTTAAAAGACATTTTGTGTGTCAGCCACCAGCTTCAGAAATATTCAGATTATATTTATGAATCGTTACATCCATTTCTTTTTCCTTCTGACTTTGGAACCTTAAGAATATTTAAGATTATTAAAGAATATACAGTAATAGCTGAATAAAGGTTTATTACCTGCTCTCCTTGTTCCATTTAATATTTGTTCTATATTGCCGTCCAGAGTGTGAAATAGAGAATAACAGAGAAATGAAGCACAGGAGTAGTCAGTTCTGGGTGTAGAACAGATCTGTAGTCCCAGCTACAAGTGCATTGTGGTTGTGTGTTGTGTTTCCTTTCAGACTAGATGAGTGTAGGGATAAGAACAATAGCTGGGGTGAAGGAAACTTGTGTGGGTCTGCATAACAAAAAATCTGGGTATGGAACAGAACAGCCTATGTTTTAGGATATGGTCACCCCAAACCCTTCCGCAATAAAATATAATCATAATCATAGTAGCATAGTAAAACAGTGGTTAGAACCTGCTGCCTTACTGCTCCAAGAACTTGTGCTCTTGGTCTTATCACTTCTTATGATAAGAAATAAAAAAATAGAAGCATCCCTAATGAACTGAAGCATTAAGCATAAACAGAAGGAAATATATAAATACATAGATGTGGTTGTTCAAATTCTGCATTCAGAGGTAATGTTAAATTTATTACATTATTTTTCAGCAAAAATCAAACTTTCATAATTAATTTTTTACACCAGTTCTTCAAATTTCGCTTTTTAAGAATCCTTATGTTACGAAAAACGTTTTTACTTTTATATTTGAGTGTTTAGGAATGATATTTTTATCATTGATTTAAAATGCAAATTTAGAACAAAATATGTTTCATCTTCATTATACTAAAATTTACACTCTTATTTTAAAGCATTTGTACACATTTTTATGTAGTGTGAGGCATACACTATGCAATAAACAGCTTGATAAAAGCAAGGTTACAGAAAGAGAATAACTAATTCCACATCTAAGTACCAGCTTTGTATGTAGAAGTAATGCCATTTCTAAATGAATAGCTTTATTGATTCAATTTGTATGGGCTGTTTGTGCCACTGTAGCCTTTATCAATTACATACTACTCTGAAATGCTTTTTATTCTCAGACTTCAGTAATAATTTAATAAACATAAGATATAAATATGAAGGTACCTGAACAGAGAGCAATTAGTTAGGAGAGCTGTAATGGTGTGGTCTTACTGATGCAATTGACTTAAAGTCAATATGTAGGCTAACTACTGTGAGATGTGTACAAATAGGTTTGTATACAGTATATGCTATATACTAAACTAACCATAAATAAAAAGGTGACAGCACTGTTTGAAACAACACAATTCCAACTCTCTGAATATATAAAAAAGATCTTAAAAATAAACTAGAAAATAAAGACCTTATATCATAGATTGCACTTTAATGTTAGTTTGTAGGAATGTTAAAGGCCTTAAACAGGAGTTTAAAAGAAAAAAAAGATGTGCTGTCTAATCTCAGCATATTGAAATCAGATATCATATTTTTACGAGAGCACAGTTACAAACCATTAATTTCTTTTGGTTTAAATGAGACTTTTGTTTCTAATAAGACAAAAGTGGACCCTGAAGGGTGATACATGATTGTGATGAGGAAACCAAATTAAAAGTAAATTAGGTTTGGTCAACATACAGGTATATGTAATGAATTCAAATTTAAAAAATGATTACTAAAGTAATTGTGTCAATTTTTAATACAAGCTCATATGGCAGAAGATTCTAATTGTGTATTAGACCCCATTTTAGACCTGTTAACAACAGTTGCTAACATATTATCCAAAAGTGCTGAAATAATCTGATATTTCATGAAAAATCATAGCATTTTGAATACTTTGTCTACCATTACAAAGGGCAGTATTCCTTCTTTTTAACACTGAATCTTAGTTTTTCACTGATTGATAACTTATTATTCATAATAATCTTGTGCCATTTCCTACATCATGTAAATATGATGCAATATCTAACTGATATTCTTCTAACTTTGCACAGTTTTGATAAGCAGATCAGGATGCATTTCACTGCGTGTTTTCCTGTATAACTATGCATGTGACAAAGAATCTTGAATTATTATTATCTCAGATAATGCTACTCTGATTTTGGAATTTAAATTACTAGTCACTACTGGCACAATACACTACTGGTCATTGAGTCTTTCATTTTAAAAGATGATGACATGACTTCATTAAACTGGTTTCTTCTTAAACTGATTTCTTTATTGATATCAATGCAACTCCAGATATATTTGCAGGAACACATTGGGAAACATCATGTAATGCAGTAGAAGAACATGTTGATACCTCTTTAGGTAAATTTGACCTGCCGCAGCTCATTGCATTTCTCATAGAGGAGCTTACCAAACTACTGAGGATTATCAAAATTCAAGATGCTACACATTTGTTACAAAGCAGGAAAGTTGCAGGCCTAGATGGATATCCTAGTCCTTCTTAAATCTAGTTATGATTGAAGATGATAAATAAGACAATATTCCACCCCATACATTACACCAAACATCAAATCCTGTCTTTCCAAAGAGGAATAAAAACTCCTTGTAATGTTCCTCTTATTCAGCATTCTCATTACTAAATGATGTTGAGGAATTGGCAAAAACTCTTGTTAAAAGAATCGAGAAAGTGTTCCTCATAATAATATAATAGGCTCAAACCGCTATCATCAAACACTCACTGCATGTTCGATGTACTGTAACACCACAGCAACTGAACTACCAGAGGTCTTATTGTCTCTGGATTCAGAAAATGCTTTTGATAGAACAGACTGGTGATATCTCTTCACTATACTGCATACATTTGGGTTTGGTCCAAATATTTGCACCTCAATCAAGTTACATTACTCAAGCCCAGATAAAATTAGATAGATTAGAACACACCACCCAAACAAGGCTATATACTGTCACCAATACACTTTGCAATTGCTATTGAAACACTGGCCATTTGTCCCCAGCAGCACTCACAAATAAAAGGAATTATAAGGGAAAGAATGGAACAAAAATAATTATAAAAATTGTTGATCTTAGAAAACATACAAGATCTCTGGTTTGTAAATCAATTTGGATGAAAATATGCTTTTTCTAGTCAACTCACTAGCATACTACTGTATATCATATTGCAGGATTTTCCACTAACTTTCTCAGAAAAGCTCAGGTGTTAGGGCGTTACAGTTACATGGAAACTTAAACAGATCTTTTTAAACTCAGTTAGATGGAAAGTATTAAAGAAGACGGTTATTCAGTTTTCTCTACCGGATACAATTAGTATAGTTAAAATGAATATTTTCCTGAAAATTGCATTTCTTTTTCACAACATCTCTATATTTCTTAAAAAAAATCTTTCTTTAAAAAGCTCAATTGTGCTGTAAGTTCACTTATAGGAAAGGAAAGTATACCACATATTAAAAAGATGATAGTTAGTACAACAATTGTAAACAGATGCTGGTTTGGCACTATGTGACTTTCAATTTTGCAAGTGGGTTACAAAAATTCATAATATAATGGAAGGAAGAAAAAAGTGCTGAAAATGCTCCTTCTTGGTTGGTTCCTGCTTCTTATCACTAGAATTACCAGAGCCTACGAAAAAACTCGTAAATCCGTCCCACCTTAAATCGCGTCTTAAATCCGTTTGCATCTCTCCGCCAGAGTCCTTTGTCATCTAAATGTGCTGATAAACACAAGCTACTAGCAGCCAGCTATTCCATCCCCACACCAACTTAGAACGAATTTCTCCTAGCTCATGCCTTGCCTTGATTTGATTATCTGGGATTGAAGTGGAGTTTTAGAGTGGAAATAATATAGCCTTATTTGGAATACACGCATTTCATGTGTGTTCCGTTTCTATAGTAGTCTGTGCAAACACATTTTTAAAACAGAAATGTTTTTCATATTCTAATAGTAAATGACAAAATGTAGGCATAAACTATATAACGTATGAAGCCTGAAGTCCATATATCAAAGAAACACTTTCACAAAAGGTACAAATAAGAGAACACGTGCACTTTTATTCAAAAATATAACTGCACAAAAAAAAAAGCCGCATTAGAATGCCACATTGACACTCTTACTACATCCGCCGCGGTGGCGTAATGGTATCAGCTCTTGACTGGGAATCAGAGGGTGGCAAGTTCGATCCCGCACGGCTCCACTTCGAGAAGTGACCTGCTCTTACTCTTACAATTTTAGAATAACAACATAAATTTGATTTCAGTCTGTAACAGCCGGTGTAACTTATGATACTGGTAAAGGTTAGCTTTTTTTTTTTTTTTTTTAATTCACTTTTCATTCTTGCAGTCGCATTTAGAATCAATCCATACAACCCCATCTGACATAAAGACGCGCTATAGGTCTACAGTGTACCACAACACACAAACGCTGGCGAAGCTGCCTTCTTCGTATCTCACCGTCACTTGAAATCAGCAGTTCTTAGCATTGCACCACGCAAGCTGTCGTATCAACCACCAACTGTAATTTGCTTTCTTTATTCTTCGGTTATAGCCTTGAGTAAAAGTGCACTTTTATTTATGTGAAAACAGCTGTGTCAGATGGGGTTGTATGGATTGATTCTGAATGTGACTGCGAGAATGAAAAGTGAATTAAAAAAAAAGAAAAAAGCTAACCTTTACCAGTATCATAAGTTACACCGGCTGTTACAGACTGAAATCAAATTTATGTTGTTATTCTAAAATTGTAAGAATAAGAGCAGTTCACTTCTCAAAGTAGAGCCGTGCGGGATCGAACTCACCACCCTCTGATTCCCAGTCAGGAGCTGATACCATTACGCCACTGCAGCGGTTGTAGTAAGAGTGTCAATGTGGCATGCTAACGCGGCTTTTTTTTTTGTGCAGTTATATTTTTGAATAAAAGCGCACGTGTTCTCTTATTTGTACCTTTTGTGAAAGTGTTTCTTTGATATATGGACTTCAGGCTTCATACGTTATATAGTTTATGCCTACATTTTGTCATTTACTATTAGAATATGAAAAACGTTTCTGTTTTAAAAATGTGTTTGCACAGACTACTATAGAAACGGAACACACATGAAATGCGTGTATTCCAAATAAGGCTATATTATTTCCACTCTAAAACTCCACTTCAATCCCAGATAATCAAATCAAGGCAAGGCATGAGCTAGGAGAAATTCGTTCTAAGTCGGTGTGGGGATGGAATAGCTGGCTGCTAGTAGCTTGTGTTTATCAGCACATTTAGATGACATGTTAAATGCCTTGTGCTGTACTACGGCCAACAATAATTATTGCCAAATTATTCAAAATCAGATTGTGTTTCACTCGTTCATATTATGAAGCCAGCGTAAGAAGCATTCATTCTCTATCAATTTGCATAAAACATGGTGTAATTCATCTTAACATTGTGTACTGGTTCAACTAATCCAGGTTACAATAATTTAAAACTAGAGGGCTTCGACCCCTGCTCTCTTTGCTTGCCAACCCCCCGGCTTGTGCTACGAACCGGCCACTTCGCATCTCTGCCACTCACGTATGTGGATTTCACTTTCACCAAACAACAAATCTTTTAATTCTCACGGGTATGCCTCTTCATTGGGAAGAAACACTACTTTTTCCTGATGGCAACACGAATTAGATGATCTACAATTCTCCGACTTAAAGTTTAAATCATAACAATATATTCATTCTCTTTTCGCTGTTCCATTATTTCACCGAGTAATCATTTCCGTTTGTTTGCGCTAATGCAATCTTTACTTTATTTTATTACTTTCATTATCTCTAACCTGCTCTTCATGTGTATCACGGCAACATTTTTTAACCTCTTTAAGACGTTCTACTTTGTCATATATTCTTTGTCTTTTATTTCCTTCCCCGGGTGTGGTTAAATCTCTTGGCACAAAGTCTCGTCTTGCTGGATTTGAAAGTATCTCTCTGAAAAAGTCACTTCTCAGCCCAGGCTAAAAAATCTCGTCTCGTCCCAGGATTTTTTTATATAATAGAGAGATATATCAGGGATTAGGTTTACATTGTAAATGATGCCACATAGATCCAACCATACTGGGACATACAGTATATGTTTTGGGAATGTCCTAAATGAAAACTTTTTTGGGGAAAATATACTTTCTTATCTATCAGACAGCATCTGAATTAGTCTTCCCAAAATCATTTTACAGCAGTGTTACATCGGATGCGATTGACTATCTAGCAATAAACTCACAGCGGTCTGCTGCACTACATTATTGACCAGTCTTACTCAGCTAGAAGAATCCTAATGTACCCTGCATAACCCGAGGAAAAAATTATATCTATATTACTTAAAACTGTTTTCATTGCATGGAACTGCATAGATCTTCTCTGGAGTCTGGCAAGAATTAATTAATATTACTCTAACATGGGTTAATAGGTTTATGGGGTCATTATTGACAGAGTACAGTGAAATTCTTTCTTTCATGTGTTAAGTAACTTGTAACACATTATGCTATGATCAGTTAGTATTACTACCTTACCTTGTAACTGCACAAGAAAGTGTCTAAATAACAGATGACTAGATATGAAATGCACTACATATACTGTATGTATATACTGTATATATGGATAGATAGGAAGTTGTCTATATGATAGACAGATATTAAACTGCACCTATATAATGCCTTTGATAGTTATCATTTAAGGCATTTCCCTTTCAAACTATACAGTACCTTTAATATCTTTCTATCATATACAGTAGGCCATTTCATGTATGTCTTTACACAATAATTCCTTTCATATTTAGCTATCTATATAGTGCCTTACATATCTATCTTTGATGGGACTTTTTTCTTTTTTTTACTTTGATGGGACTTTTTTCTGTTGTTTATAGATATATCCATTTAATTGTTGTTTTATAACTTTTCACTAATGCATACACAGTATCTGGAAATAAATACAATTTAAATTTAAAAAACCCTTACAATTACCCCAGAAGTTATTAGAAGTTGCCAGTGTGTACAGCAGCAGGCTGCTGGACACAAAATAACACTGTTGTGTTTCTATTGCTTGGTTTGATGTTTACAGACCTATTAAAAATTAAATGAGCTGGATTTCAGGCTCCAGAAAAATGGTTATCTACCAGCTGTCTACCTACTACATAGGTGAACCTCCATGGCTTTCTGCATTTCTACTGATTTTGCTTAATTAACTTATCATGGTTTGATTAAGTTGACCAATTAATCACTAAGTCCCCATCCACTGTAAATTTGAGCTGACCTCTATTATTTCTTATGCTAATTTTTCCTTTTTTTATTAGTTCTCTTGAGAATGTCTGGAGATACTCTAAGCCCAGGATTTCATCTCCCTTCATCTAATAAAAATATTGAGCATATCCTTTATCGTGAGAAGGTGAAATCCGAATTTTAAACACTGCATCAGTCATACAGTATCTGCTGTACATATAGGGCATCTAAAACTATCAGGAATTCTGTCCAATTTATTTTTTTCTTTTGCAGGTAAGTTTCATTGTGATGTGCAGAAGCAAAGTTAAACACTAATTAGCTATTTAAGTGTAGAAGATGGCGGTTATAATTATTAATTAAGCACTTTAGAATATGAGCATCTTGTCTGCGTTGTTAATCATTTTTTGTCTGTGACAAGAGTTTAACAATAAACACTTTAGTTAGTTTTAGCCTCGCAGTTAGGAGACCCGGGTTTGCTTCCCGGGTTCTCCCTGCGTGGAGTTTGTATGTTCTCCCCATGTCTGCGTGGGTTTCCTCTGGGTACTCCGGTTTCCTCCCACAGTCCAAAGACATGCATGTTAGGTGCATTGGCGATTTTAAAATGTTCTTAGTGTGTGCTTGGTGTGTGTGTGTGTGTGTGTGTGCGTCCTGCGGTGGGCTGGCGCCCTGCCTGGGGTTTGTTTCCTGCCTTACGCCCTGTGTTGGCTGGGATTGGCTCCAGCAGACCCCCGTGACCCTGTAGTTAGGATATAGTGGGTTGGATAATGGATGGATGGATAGTTAGTTTTATAAAATGTAAAAATTGCTAATGCCAACTCTTTAACCACTGCCTATACTGCATCAATTAGTCCCAGATATCTACATAACAAAACTTTAACAAAGTTTTTAGTTGTGTTCCCAGCAACAACAGACAGCCACATCCTCTATAGTTTACTTTTGTTCTGAAGTGTTATCATAAACTCTTGGTGTTCTGTATTCTCAGTTTACCTGATTGACTGATACTTCAACTAAAGTTGTCAGGAAATGCATCAAAGATCTTACTGTTTTGCTATGACCTTTGTTTCCAGAGCAACATCTTTTGTGGTTGGTTCAGTGTTTTTATTATTTAACAATTCTGTTTTTTAAAAGTAAAGAACTAACTTAAAATAGATATTGACTATTTACGCTTTAAGCTATAATAATAATCATAAGAAGAAGAATGGGTCTTGAGAATGGGGTTGAATTTGAATGCAAAAATATGCTCCTGCTCTGGGCAAAGCACAAAAAATATTGCTTTGTAAAGACAACAGTGTTGATCTGTGTATTGTCTTTAAATCTAAAGAAAATAATGAATAATATCCCTCTCTGTTACCTTACCTCCAATTACCTCCAAGTTAGAGCCTTACTTTAAAGCCAAAAATTAATTGATTTCTTAATGTCAATCCACTCATTCTTCTACCCCACATGTTACATAAGTAATTTTCTCAAACAATCGGATAGTAGAAAACTGTTTCATCATGTGATCTATAGCATAACATTCTTGCATCTACTTACACACAAAAATTTTGTAAAGCTTTTTACTTTGAACTTGCTTCGGGTTGGATTTTCTGAGGTAGAGGTTAAAGAAAATTATACAAAATATTTTGGTATTTAGGTGTATATTTACAGTGTTTACTGTAAATGAATATTACCATAATGTAGAAATGAATAAAGCTAAATTAACCAAACACACAGTGAAGCCCTGTGACAATCCATGTAGTGGCAAAGTTGGCATAGTGGGTATCTTGTATCAATACTTCTATCAAAAGGGGCCCGTCGTCAATTTCAAAGCAATTTTAATCTCCTCCACTGGAATGAAGTTTAATAACACGGAATTAAACTACATACTTTAATTGCTAGAAGTATGCAATAGTAATTAAAATATTAATTAAATATGGCTGCCATGTTCTTTATTTAGATTGTGTTTAAAATTGTTTTTATGTACTGTACATGAACTCAGTTGAAAACCTCACATGCAAAACTGCAACTGTCATTTTTTCTATTAGATATCAAAAAACAACTAATTAAATAATAAAATTCCAAACATATAAATATGACAGAAGGATCCAGGCCATCTCTTTGTTTGTTGCTTTCTACTGGATTTCAACATATGATAATATCATTTTAGAAAAAAACTCCAAATAAAGAGCACAGCAGTTGCTGTGGTTTCAAATTGTACTTGTTATTGTCTACTTCTTGGAAACTGAATCCTTTATCAACTGCAAAGTGTCTCATACTCTCCATCCCTAGAATGGGATTTAAATTTAAGAAAAGAAGTCATTTTTATTGCTACATATTCACTTTACTAATTATGTTCAAAAATCAATGAGGCTGCTATATTATATAGTTTATTATTAAAAAGGTATTTGCTACACTCTTCTCAACCTAATACACTAATACTGCTCAACACTGAAATAGCCTGGATATTTGTAAATACAAATATATGCACAAAATGACATCATGACAATGAATGCATGGTAATAAAGTAATCAAAATCAACCCTAAACATCAGCTGACAATGCAAAATGTAGTTATCATTATAAGGTATAATGGAAAGGCAACAAAGACTCCAGAAAGTAAGACTGATTTGCATATCAAGTGCCTTTGCAGACAAAAGGCTTTTGAATCATATTAACATTAAACAAGTACAATCTGTATAGATCCAGTATAAAGAAACAAAGTGTTAAAAACCCAAATCATTGTTGATATGTTTTTCTGAATAGGAAAGTAGAACATCTATTAACAAGCTATAGTGAAATTCTTCTGTTAGCGTTGCACACTCTTAAATACACGAGTTTTAAAAAAGGAAATGGAGTTATCAGGAGACAAGTAGAGTTTGGAAACACTAGGGACTCGTCATTACGATTCTCGGCCCTGAGCTTTTTGAAACCAAAACTTTTGCAAGTGTCCTTATTCTTATACAGAAAATTTAAGGAATAAATTTTGGATGAAGTTAACTTATCAGCTTTTGGGATGCAGTTGCACCACACATGAAGCTGTTTGGTCGTATGTCCTTGAGATTGAACAGCTCTTCTAAATTTGACCAGTGATGTAAATTATAGTATTGTTTTTTTTTATAAATAGTATTACTGTTACCCAAGTTACACCAAGTACTTTCTGCTTTGTCTTCCATTGTGCAGGTATCTCCATGTGCAGCAGAAGAGCAGTAGTATCAGGGAAACCACACCAAATAAACTGGACCTTTACACCATGATATACTGGGATGCATCCACTTACTAAACCAGAGAAAATGAAAAAAATGCATGGCCATTATGTCATTACTAAAATATTTTGTTCTTCCAAATCATGACTGAACAATCACCAACATTTTTGCATATAATTTTATTTTAATTGGCCACTGTTAACTCCGGATTTTGAACACGGCTAATTATTTGTACTTTGTAATGACTCACCTTAAAATGTAACAAAGTTGAATCTTTCCTAAATGAATAGTTTTAATAGTTAAAATAGTTTTTAAAGAGTAAAACTAAATTTAAAAATAATTTAAAAAGTGCAGTTCTCAACAAAGACTACTGAAGTATAGTAACAAAAGTAAATGAAATTTGTTACTTTCCACCAGTATCATTTTTAGGCTATACTAGTGGTTCCCAAACTCAGTACAGATATTATCTAGCTTTAGTGCTTTGGGGTGAAAAAATAAAATTCAAAAGTAAGTGTATTAATACATGTTAATAAAAATGAAGCAGTTATATGTGGATAATGTCTTTTTTTTTAAAACTTTCTATTTATGTTCATCCTGATTTCCATTCTGCTTGTTTGCTTGTTTTTATCTGTCACTATTAGGATACAATGAAGGAATCAGACTGTACAGAATAAGGTAAAAATAATAGGAAAACAACAAAGAACATTTAAGCATTTAAAGCTATAGCAAAAAACAGAAATACAGGTCAAAATCCATTACAACAAATATCGTTACAACGAAATTCTCATTACAACAAAGAATTTTTACTGTCCCAATATTTTCCCCATAAGATAGAGTCTAGAAAAATCACGTTACTACAAAATACATTCAGCAAATAAAACAAAGTGCCCAAAAGACCTTCATGAATCATCTACAAAAAAGTTAGTTCTGTGGTCGCAGCTCAGTTGTGTACAACGATCCCTGAACAGAAATATTGTAAATTTTTCTCTTTCTTCAAGCTTTCCTCATACTGTTTTTTTTTTGCTGTGTTTGTTTTCTGCGGTTTTCACTGATATCTTTTGCTTAATGCTCATCAACATTTGAAAAACATCCTTTGGAATTTAACTCATTGTCACTCTCCTATAGAAATGGCAGACACGAAAAAACAACAGTTCATGTTAGAAAAAAAGCTTCTCGATTCCAGGAAAAAGAAAAAAGACGTTGCCAGTGAATTCGGAATTTCGCCATTGACACTGTCAACTTTCTTGAAAGACTGAGCAAAAATAGAAGAAAAGTCTTGGGTTGCAAACCTTGGGCCTCAGCGTAAACATATGCAAACTGCAAATGCAGTTTTTATGTGTTTAGTTATGCTCATTCAAGAAACATTCCTATTAGTGGGACATTCATTCAAGAAAAAGCAAAGTCACGGTCTATGTCCTTGGGCCACAAAGATTTTACTGCCAGCTGGGGTTGGCTAATTCGCTTTTGGGGTAGTTTTGGAACTGTAGCCAAAGCAGTCTCTGGAGAAGAATCTGCAGTTCCAACTGAAAAGCAAACAAATGGCATGTAGGTGAAATCAGGAAAATCATTTCAGCTTATGAGCCTGAAGACATCTACAAAGCTGATGAGACTGGAATCTTCATCCAGCTGTTACCACATCGTAATTTAGTACTTAAAGGTGAGCCATGCTGAGGAGGAAAAAAATCTAAACAAAGGTTGACAGCTATGCTTTGCTGCAATTCAACTGGCAGCGACAAAGTTATTCCTCTTGTCATTGGCAAGTCGACCAATCCTCAGTGTTTTAAGTGTGTTACATTCCTTCCCTGCAAGTATCAAGCAAACCAGTGAGCTTGGATGACTCAAGACATTTTGGGAAACTGGCTGCAACAACTTGACAAGGATATGAAGAAGAAGAAAAGGAAGGTGTAGCTTCTTCATTTACATAATGTTCACCTTGAGTTCCTCCCACCCACTTGCACGGCTTTGCCTCAGCCATTGGATTTGGGCATCATTCGCACCCTGAAAGTGTATTATCAGGAAAAAAAAAATTCTCGTCAGCATAACTTGTAGACAGGAGGAGATGAAAATTAACGTGAATGAAGCTATTGAAATGATTGCAAACACCTGGACGCAAGTTAAACAAACCACTATAGCGACAAATATAGAATCTCATTACTACAAAATTTTCATTACAAGAAAATATTTTTTAGGTCCCTGGCACTTCGTTGTAATGGAATTTGACCTGTATTTCTAAATTTCTTATACTGTAAAAATCATACTGCTGTGCTTTTCTGAATGCAGAATAAGAAAAGAGAGAGAAAAAGACCAGCTCATTAAATTAGATCAATTATGATCAATTATTGTGACTCTGGTTGGAACAAAAACATGCAGCCACAGGGGTTCCCCGGGACCAAGTTTGGGAACCACTAGGCTAAACAAAACAGCGAGAAACTAGGGTTTCGCAAAACGTAATGTTATAGACAACAGATGGGGTGCGATAATACTTGAAATCTGCTTAAGTTAGCTAGTAGAAAGCATGATAAGAGAAAGAAAATAATTAAGTGCTACTTAAATCAAGCAAATGGGACAACAAGCCATTGCTAAACTACCAAAGATAATATGTATGCTTAAATCAGTGAAAGAAGGAATTGGTGAAATGGTAACAGTGCCATCAAATGAGCAGAGTACTGCACATCAGGTGACTCAAGCATCGCAGCAAACTGATATAAAAGGTTTCTTCTCCGTGTCCTCCTTGCCCACCTCTTCCCATTGAAGACAATCATGAGCTTATTTATATGGATATGCTGAGGAACCTTATCCAGACCCAGGTAGAAATAAGTATACTGAGCTTTTGAATAAAAATAAGTAAATTATACATTGGGGTCTCAAAATGTTTCATGTTTAATTAATGTCACAGCAGTTTTCTCCTAAATTGCAGCAACTGGCAAGGCACAGAACCAAATTTAATTAGGTTTCTGAAAAATCTTTGTTTGAATAGTTTACTGATTTTAGCCAAGGGGCAGTTGAGTTAGAAATTAAGTAGAACACCCAGGGAGTAAAGAAAAAAGTGTTAAATGCAGGAATTTGCAAAAAAGTGACAAGGATTTCTCAGGATCACATTAGTATAGGTTTAGTTTTCTTTGTGTATTTTTTATATACAATCACTGCAATTATTTTAAGGATTAATAGTTATGATCCACTTTTTGAAATGTCTATTTAATCTGAAGAATTGTCATTTTTTGTTGTTTCAGATTGTTAGGGTTATGGTTAACAACTCAATCTCATTTTTTTCACTCATATGTGGCACAGACCTGAATGTTTTGAAAAGCGTGATTAGCAAATATGAAAAAGAATCAAAACTTTTTTGAAACTCTTTACACAACTGTTTTGTATCCAAACCTTTTCTATTCCACTCTAATCAGTCCTGTCTCCTACCTTTAGTGCCAGTTGTTTCTATATACAGGACACCAACAAAGATAAATACACTCTAAGTATCAGTTGTGATTTTTTGTTTCTTGTTTCTTTTCCTTGACATCATGAGCTTACAAATATGTAGGCATCCTGCAATGAACCAAAATGAAGTAGAGCAGCAACCAGCATCTTTTTGTTTGCATCAGTCTGACAAAATAGTTTTACTCATTTTGCGCATGCAGGGCAAATTCAGGGTACACATCCATACTCAGATTTGGATCAGTCACAACATTAATCTGAGCATAAAAAAAAAAAAGAGATGCTATTGTAGTTTAGCCAGGGATCTTCCCCTGGCTGGAGTTCAAATTCCAATTTAATGTATTTTTAATTAATTTTTTTATTTATGTAAATATTGTTGACTATTTAGTTTCTATGTGCTTATGTATGAAGTGTTATGTACTATGTGTTTTGTGGTTGTTCCTTAAGTGGCTGGGTTACCTGCTTCAAGGAACTGCTGTCAATACTATAAAGCAGGGGCAACACACAGTCCTTTGTGGTTCATTTTAATGCACTTGGAAGTTAGTAAGATTATCTTGTTTTAACTGTGTTTTTGAGATTTTTTTTTAGATTATGGACTTCATACTCTGTTTTTACTTTGCTTGCTGGATTCTGCTTTGGGACTTTATTTGCTTGGATTGCCTTGTGTTTCTGGCAACTACTTTTTACCTTTTGTGTTCCACATAACTTACTTTGTCTTCAGAATATTTTTGTGAAAAATAAATATTTTTATTTATAAAGACCCTACATTTTTGGCCTTGTCACCAGCTGCGTTTTGATGGTAACCCCTCTAGTGGGTATGTTTTGGGATATTCCAGTACTTGTGCTTGGCAAACTTCAAGTTCATAACAAATACAAGGAAAAAATCAGGACAATCACTTTTAGCAGCTCTGTAAACCTTTCCTTAAAATACCTATACTTCATAAGACAATGGCTGTTTTATGTCAACAATAGCACCAAAAAAAATGATTAATATGTGAAAATGCTAAACTGGAGTTCTACTGTAAATGCTTTTTCAAGCAAGGGGCTCCCACCTCCATTATTAAAGGCATGAAGCAAGGTGTCAGTCCCTTTTCAGTCTCACTCTTAAACACACTCACAAAGGGCAAAGTTAGAATTGCCAGTGAACCTAACTCACACTTCTTTGAAGATAAACTACAATACCCAGAGGAAGATGTACATGCAGACTTCACACTCCACTAGGCCATGACACCATTCACCATCAAATAAAAAATGATGCCCATGGTCGATACTGTTTTCTCACCCAATTCATTTCAAGCCCAACCTGAAGCCATGGCTGTTTGTACCTCATTTTCTCAACCAGAATTAATGGAGTACAAAATACATAACTGGTTGATCTTTTTAGCTGTTGTCATCATTTTAAACAACTCATTGATAAACAATAAATAATAAATACAAAAATAATAAATAAAATATTTATTGATTTGACTGAGAAAAATATAATCGTTAAATGCAATGTGTATAGTATATTCAAGTGGTTCTCAACATTAAGTCCCCAGTACCTCCTGTGGCTGCAGATTTTTGTTCCTACCGGTTTCTCAATCAGTCAATCATTGTTACCTTTTATTGATTGCATAGGTTAATTAGCTGACTCATTTTTCCTGTTATTTTGCAATTAGAAAAGTGCAGTAGTGTCAAATTTATAAATAGGAAATTAAGACATTTCTTTCTTAATTGGATCTGAATACAAAAAATGATGAGCAGAGCAGACACCAGCACAAATACCTCAGACAGAATCAACTACTTCAGTGGTACTCACTTGTGTAGGTATTAGTAAATAAATGCTTAAATAACCAGAATGTTAAAAAATAAAACCAATATATTTTAAAGGAAAAGAATGAATTCTTACACATCTAACATATATAAATTCCAGCTTCATTCAGTAAAAATGTAGAATAACCAATTTGTGATTTTTGTGTAGTTGTAATAAAACATATAAGCTGGAAAATAATGGCTTGCTTAATTAAGGTAGGAATCCAATGAGGAGAAGAAATGGGTCGGGACAAAAACCTGCAGACACGGTGGACTCTGAGGACTGAATGTGGAGAACCACTGGTGTAGTCAAAGCCACAGATTTTTAAGACCAGAAATCCTGTCACTAAAAATGACACCTTTACAAGACCAATGCTAATGAAGAGTTTCAAGCCAAGATTCCTTACTTCTATTTATTTTATATCATCTGTATCCAATATTCTAGTGAACAATCAACCATGGGAAATTTATAAATAAGGTTAAAAAATATATATATATATATATATATATATATATATATATATATATATATATATATATGTATATGTATATACTGTATATATATATATATATATATATATATATATATATATAGTATATATATTTTACTGGTTTTAGCCAGTAAATAAAAAGTAAATTTGAAACCCAGGTTTTAAGTACCATGTTGTATAATAATATAATGTGTATCTTCCAGTGGGTGAATACTTTTTATAGGCACAGTACATCTGTTATATGAGAAAAAAACTGGATGTCAACACCTAAGATGTTTTGAAAAATATTAAACGATTACTAAAAAGTAACTGATTAGCTAATCCATATAGCACATAATAGACAATAGAATATATAAGTGCATAGAGTGTTGAAGGTCTGTTTTCCATTAATGATCTTCTCTAATTAAGATTAAATTATATGCCTTTTATGGCAGACCCTTCAATTTGATTCAATAATGATCAAATAATGATATTAAAGAATTCATGACTGTGATGTTATGTTCCCTATAATCAATGTAACTGCTCCCACTGGACTTCTGAATGCTCTAATGAGTCTGTTTGCTAGATTTTTCCCTTATATAAGTTTCCATAAATTTACATTCACTCCAGGGATGAAATTATAAACCGTAGGTAATAGGAAGACTGGATAATGGTGACTGTGACCATTTTTTTTTTACATTTCAAAGTCAAAGGATTGGCTAGGAAACCAAATAATGAGACGGACTTGGAACCTAATCCCTTGCTTATCTTTTTAATATAATAAAGTAAGCTGTTAAGTAACTTCAACTAAGAGTATCCAAGTATAATTGTATGCACTGGTGATTCCACAATCATAAATAGATAGATAGATAGATAGATAGATAGATAGATAGATAGATAGATAGATAGATAGATAGATAGATAGATAGATAGATAGATAGATAGATAGATAGATAGATAGATAGATAGATACTTTATTAATCCCGATGGGAAATTCACATTCTTCAGCAGCAGCATACTGATACAATAAATAATATTAAATTAAAGAATGATAATAATACAGGTGAAAAAAACAGACAATAACTATGTATAATGTTAAATATTAACATTTACCCCCCCTGGTGGAATTAAAGAGTCGCATAGTTTGGGGGAGGAACGATCTCCTCAATCTGTCTGTGGAGCAGGACAGTGACAGCAGTCTGTCGCTGAAGCTGCTCTTCTGTCTGGAGATGACATTATTTAGTGGATGCAGTGGATTCTCCATAATTGATAGGAGCCTGCTGAGCGCCCTTCGCTCTGCCACAGATGTTAAACTGTCCAGCTCCATGCCAACAATAGAGCCTGCCTTCCTCACCAGTTTGTCCAGGCGTGAGGCGTCTTTCCTCTTAATGCTGCCTCCCCAGCACACCACTGCGTAGAAGAGGGCGCTCGCCACAACTGTTTGATAGAACATCTGCAGCATCTTATTGCAGATGTTGAAGGAAGCCAGCCTTCTAAGGAAGTATAACCGGCTTTGTCCTTTCTTGCACAGCGCATCAGTATTGGCAGTCCAGTCTAATTTATCATCCAGCTGCACTCCCAGATATTTATAGGTCTGCACCATCTGCACACAGTCACCTTTGATGATCACTGGGTCTATGAGGGGTCTGGGCCTCCTAAAATCCACCACCAGCTCCTTGGTTTTGCTGGTGTTCAGGTGTAGGTGGTTTGAGTCGGACCATTTAACAAAGTCATTGATTAGGTCCCTATACTCCTCCTCCAGCCCATTCCTGATACAGCCCACGATAGCAGTGTCATCAGCGAACTTTTGCACATGGCAGGACTCCGAGTTGTATTGGAAGTCCGATGTATATAGGCTGAACAGGACCGGAGAAAGTACAGTCCCTTGTGGCGCTCCTGTGTTGCTGACCACAATGTCAGACGTGCAGTTCCCAAGACGCACATACTGAGGTCTGTCTTTAAGATAGTCCACGATCCATGCCACTAGGTATGAATCTAATCCCATCTCTGTCAGCTTGTCCCTAAGGAGCAGAGGTTGGATTGTGTTGAAGGCGCTAGAGAAGTCTAGAAACATAATTCTTACAGCACCACTGCCTCTGTCCAAGTGAGAGAGGGATCGGTGTAGCATATAGATGATGGCATCTTCCGCTCCCACCTTCTCCTGATATGCAAACTGCAGAGGGTCAAGGGCATGTTGAACCTGTGGCCTAAGGTGGTGAAGCAGCAGCCTCTCCATGGTCTTCATCACATGTGATGTCAGAGCAACAGGCCGAAAGTCATTCAGCTCACTAGGATGTGATACCTTTGGGACTGGGGTGATACAAGATGTTTTCCAAAGGCTCGGGACTCTCCCCTGTTCCAGGCTCAGGTTGAAGATGCGCTGTAGAGGACCCCCCAGCTCCGATGCACAGACCTTCAGCAGTCGTGGCGATACTCCATCTGGACCCGCTGCTTTGCTGGCACGAAGTCTCCTCAGCTCTCTGCTCACTTGCGCTGTTGTTATTATGGGTGGGGATGTTTTTCCTATGCTGGTATCAGCAGAAGGATGTGTGGAGGGTGCAGTACTCCGAGGTGAGAGTGAGAGTGGGTTAGGGTGGTCAAACCTGTTAAAAAAGTTGTTCATTTGGTTTGCTCTCTTCACGTCTCTCTCAATGGTGGTACCCCGCTTCGAGCTGCAGCCAGTGATGATCTTCATCCCATCCCACACTTCCTTCATGCTGTTATTCTGCAACTTCTGCTCCAGCTTTCTCCTGTACTGCTCCTTCGCCGCCCTGAGTTGGACTCGGAGTTCCTTCTGCACGCGCTTGAGCTCATGCTGATCACCGTCTTTAAAAGCCCTTTTCTTCTGATTCAAAAGGCCCTTGATGTCACTTGTAATCCATGGCTTGTTGTTAGCATAGCAGCGTACTGTTCTTACTGGAACTACAATGTCCATACAGAAGTTGATGTAGTCAGTAGTGCAGTCAACAACTTCCTCAATGTTCTCATTATGAGATCCCTGCAGGATATCCCAGTCTGTAGTTCCAAAAAGTTCTCTCAGAGTATTCTCAGCCTCCGGGGTCCACTTCCTGAATGATCGTGTGGTTACAGGTAGGACTCTAACTTTTGGTTTATAGTGAGGCTGAAGCTGAACCAGGTTATGATCTCCTTTCCCAAGCGCAGGCAGCGGGGTGGCGCTGTATGCGTCTTTAACGTTTGCATACAGTAAATCAATAGTCTTATTTCCCCGGGTGTTACAGTCCACATACTGGGAGAATGCAGGCAATGTTTTGTCCAGCGTCACATGGTTAAAGTCTCCAGCGATTAGCACAAGCGCCTCAGGGTGCTGCGTTTGTAACTTAGCAACAGCGGAATGGATGATGTCACTCGCTGACTCCACGTCTGCCTGAGGAGGAATGTATACAATAACAACAATGACATGTCCAAACTCTCTGGGCAAATAGTAGCAAATCATAATCATGAGAGAAATATGCTCAGAATGCAGTGCACCTATTGTTGTTTTTATTGATCTAGCAATCTGCTCAAAGAAGGCATGGCAAGTAAACTGTGCTGCAGTGGATAGCCCTGGAACCTTATAGATTCAGTGTCCAAAATTTGAAGTCCGCACCTTATTGTTCATATTTTGCATGTTTTCATCTTGTCTGCAAGGGTTTTCTGATACTCATTCCCATTAACATGGTGTTTAGGTTAATTGATGGTTTCATGATTTATGTCCACTGATGCTAAGATAGCCTACTGCCTCCTAAATTAGGCTAAGTGAGGTAAAACATTTTTTGTTATGTTTAGATGGTATGATATCCGTTTCATATTTTGTTTAAAGCACAGCTAATAAAACTTGTGGGTCTCCTGCAACTCACAAAACCCTCAAGCCTGATATAAATTAATAGGACCTGTATCATGATGCAGTTCTGATTATGAGGTGGAATATTCCCATTTACTAGTCTCCCCCACAACAGATTTTTAGTTTTATTTACTTGTGGGATGATAATTTTTAATTGATTAAATTAGAATGTCCAACTCAGAAGACTGGATGCCCACTGTTTTTATTCTAGCAACTTTCTTAATTAGTAACCAATTACTGACACTAATCAAAGATATTGTGCCTTAATTTAAATTTATATGCATTTAACGATACAGAACTCTTAATTGTATCTTTTTTCCTTAACCGCCAGCCAAACAATATTGGGAAGTAAAGGTAACCAATGGACAACCCACTAACTTGATCCTATTTGTCCGTTAATTATTATCTATTTCAATAAATTAAAAAAGTGAAGGTCTGATAAATATTGACCTGCTCTCATCCACTAAACATTTTGATGGTACTCTCAAAAAATAAAAATTAATAATATTAGAAAATGTTTGTTTTGGCAGCATACAAACACTGTTGAGGCCATCTAATCAAATAGTGTGTTCATTAAAAGAAAGAATTGTCTTTTAATTTAGAAAATGGTTGAAGAAAAAACTAGGAAAATGATTTGGTTAGCTCATGTTATGTTAGCTCCCTCTGCACACTTAGACACAGGTTGAATAAGTGCTATGCCTTGAGTACCTTTGGACTGATTTTGTCAGGCCAAACTGCCATGCTAGTGCAAAGCATGTCTCTTTTTACCTGATGAACTGATATAGAGATTCTTGGAATGTGAATGGGGTACAGACATCAGAGATAGTGTTCTCATAGGTGGGAAATTCTTTTAGGCAAGAAGTAGACATAGCACACACATGCTGGGGCTATTAGAGTAGGCCCTGTCAATCAGAAATGTTGAATAAATTGTATTTACACTCGGTCAGGGTAGAGGAAGGTGATGCATGATTAAAAAATCCATTGAAATCACCATGACAGAATACAAATGTTCTGTGATCCAAAACACAAAAAGCTGGATCAGAGATAAATGCACTATGACCCTCATTGGTCCAGGAGATGTATCAAGGAAGCATAAGTCCAGCATAAATTATGGCTAACAATTGAGATCAGTGTCTGTGGCATTTCATCCATCCAGAGACCATCCTGGAGAAGAAGAGACCAATCACCTTACTAAAACAAAAGGCTATTTGGTAGTCTAAGAATATTGGAAATTTAGACTTCTCACTATTACATTTCCAGGCTGTTTTGGTATTATATTTGTTGACCTCATTTGCTTCTTTTTGGGCATATTTATGAAGCTATAATGCGTGAATAAAGGTGTAAAATTTCCTACCTGATTTTTTTGGTACTCTAGCTGGTTATCTGGTGTCTTAGATACAAAAAAGGGGGTGGGGGGGGGTGGGGCAGTTATAGTATCAGTCAATCCTGACAGGCTGGGAAGAGTAAACATACAAGGGCTATAGCTGAATGTGAAGCTCTGTTCATGTCTACATAATAAAGAGTCTGAAAGTGAGAATAGGTTACACTAGGACCCTACCATAGTACTACTCAAATAAAAACCTGTATACTGTATGAAAATGATGATGAGATGGCAATTTCAATTTGACAAAGTATGTGATAGATGGGAAGTTAAAAATAAGGATCAAAACCACAAATGGAAGAGAAATAGTGTGTAAGTAATTTTCGAGTAATATATTTTACTTCTGTTTAATATGACATAAATATATTACACAGAAATAAACTAGAATACTGCTATTAGGTGTTATTGTTATGAATAACACTAGCAAAATACCCACGCTTCGCAGCGGAGAAGTAGTGTGTTAAAGAGGTTATGTAAACATATATATACATATACATATCTACATATACACATATCTACATATACATATATATATACATATACACATCCACACACACACACACACATATATATATATATATATATATATATATATATATATATATATATATATATATATATATACTGTATATACACAAATATCAACATATATATACACATACATATACACACATACATACACACACACATACACATATATACACATACATACATAGTGCGTTGTAACACGGGCTGTGATTGTTACATGGGAGGGAGACGACAAATCACAGCTTCCCGCTTTCTAATCGGGCCTGTGATTGGTGCTTTGACGGATGCCCAGATCCCACAGTATTTCCCCTTAGGAGAGGCGTTAGGCAAGTGTAATTGAATAGCGGTGCTGCAAGTTTAGCTTTACACCTGTTTTTAAGGCTTATTGACTGAAAGGGGCTTTCATGAAAAAAGTTAGGGCTTTGCTACAGGATACACCCTCCACAAGTTAAGGAAGTAAAGGTATATATATTTCTGTTTTATTTAAACCTTTTAAGTTTGTATGCGGGCGGTATGGTGCCGCAGTGAAAGGTGCCAGTTAGGAGACCCGGGTTCGCTTCCCTGCGTGGAGTTTGAATGTTCTCCCCGTGTCTGTCTGGGTTTCCTCCGGGTACTCCGGTTTCCTCCCACAGTCCAAAGACATGCAGGTTAGGTGCATTTGCGATTCTAAATTGTCCATGGTGTGCGGGTGTGTGTGGGTGTGTGCGCCCTGTGGTGGGCTGGCACCTTGCCCGGGGTTTGTTTCCTGCTTTGTGCCCTGTGTTGGCAGGGATTCGCTCCTGTATTTAGGATATAGCGGGTTGGATAATGGATGGATGGACATTTGTATGCATAGCCCCATTTGCCCGTTTTCATTTTTTTTCTTTCTTCAGTAGGGTTGGGAATCGAAAACCGGTTCTGTTGAGAACCGGTTCCCACTGTTTCAATTCCTTGGAATTGTTTGCCATTTATGCAAACGATTCCCCTATCGATTCCAGTCGCCTCGAATGACGTCACCGTGTTGCGTAGCGTCATTTACCCAGCAGGAAACATGGCGCCTAAGCGGCACAAATGCTCAAAAGTTTGGTTATACTTTACGAGAAAGGATGACAACAGGGCAACTTGCAATACTTGCAAAGTAGATATTTCATCAAAGGGAGGAAACACTACGAATATGCAAAAGCATTTGTACACAAAACACGCGATAACCTTAAATGAATGTTGTGTTTTTGATCCGCTACAGACTAGTGAATCTCAACCCAGCAGCAGCGGTAACGTTTGCAGGTCCTCTCCAGTTAATACGGCAGGTAACTAATCAACTAACATTGCATATTATGTTAGCGCGATTTGCCTTATTGCAAAACCTGCTATTACTGTGCATTGTATTCAGATGACCGTGACGAGAGAGACAGACAGAGTCTGGCTGTCTCAGATGCTGGCAGTTCTCGCTGCAGTCTACCGGTAGCTTCTCCTTTCACAGAGGCGGGGAAAAGTAAAATGACACAGGCTAGGATAGACGAATGTCACCGAGCAGTGACTAAGTTTGTGGTAAAAGGCTTGCACCCATTTGCCACAGTAGATGCCCCCGATTTTCGGTAAGTGAATTTGTTTAATTGTAGGCTAAGTCAGGGAATGTCAAATTTGCATGTTCTCCTCTTACCAGATGTTTCATCCGTTTCCATTTCTGAGCTGAAACGTGTTGAAGGCAGCCGTCACTGCAGATGGATGGGCAAGTTTTAGTCAAGATCATTACCTCACAGTAACGCTGCATTATGTCAGGAATGGCCAGGCACAGACAGGGACAGCTGTAGCAGAGGAGACTGATGAGATCTTGGAGGAGTATGGTATCAAAGACAAGGTTGTGGCAGCCACTGTTGATAATGCGGCCAACATGGATGTAGCTGTCAAAATAGTTGATGGTTGCAGAATTGCACAGTGCACAGTTCCATTGGACTTGAGTTGATTGTATTTGTTGCTGGCTCATGTAGTTTTATTTTTGAGTGCTCAGCTCATATATACTTTTAAAAAGGAGAGTGTAAATGTTACTGGACATTCTTGTGTAATTGCCACCGAATAATTTATGTTATAATTTGTTATTGCTACAGAAGAATATTTATTTTATTATTATTTTACATTTACACATTTTTTTCTGGGGACCCCGTGGCACCCCATCGAGGAGCCGTAGGCTGTGGATCTCTTAAGATCTCACTGTTGGGTTTGTAAGGTCATGCTACTCCTAAATTTTTATCTTGTTCAAAGATAAGATATAAAACAAAGTTCTAAGTTAATCGACCTGTGTGTTCTCCTTTTTTAAAAATAAGAATCGATAGGAGAATCGATAAAGAATCGAATTGTTAAATAGAATCGAAAATGGAATCGGAATCGTGAAAATCTTATCAATTCCCATCCCTATTCTTCAGTAATATTTCAGCAAACCCGGAGCTTGTCAGTTCAAATCCTGGTACTGACACCACTGTGTGACCCTGAGGAAGTCACTTCACCTGCCTGTGCTGCAAAAAACAAAAGTAATGTAACAAATTGTACCTCAGATGTTGCAAGTTGCTGGAATAAAGGCATAAGTCAAATAGATAAATATGTATTACTGTATACACATAGGAACTATTCATTTATTTTCAGTTAAGTCATCTGCAGCAAACCTTTATAAATGAGGGTTTCTCCTTTTTAGATAGTGCAAACTGTTTCTTCTTCATTGAGGTTTTCTCTTGGAGAGCTTTTTTCATTTCATTGAAAATGAAAGCAGCAGCTGCCAAAATATGTAGCTTTCTTATTATTTTTCAACATTGTGTAAAATAACTGTATAAAGTAACATGAAAGGTTTACATACTGGTTATCCTTTTACACTAAAATATTACTAAAGAGATACAAAAAAAGTAAAATGCATATGTTGTTTTTCTTTAAGGAGATTAAATATTACTGAAGAAAGGAAAAAAAAAAAACTAAAACAGCTAAATGGGGCTATGCATACGAACTTAAAAGGTTTAAATAAAACAGAAATATATACCTTTTATTTTTACTTCCTTAACTTGTGGAGGGTGTATCCTGTAGCAAAGCCCTAACTTTTTTCGTGAAAGCCCGTTTCAGTCAATAAGTCTTAAAAAGAGGTGTAAAGATATTGACAATAAGCTACGCAAACCCACCAAGACATGCAATCGTTTAAATCAAGGCGCGAGTCGAAAAACACCATCCCATACTATTAGTTAACGATTAACACATTTCTATATGTATTGTAAGCATACAATACAACTGATAATATGTTGCGCTTATTTATCTGGTGTACCGACATTTTTGCGCGTTTAACGGCTGAAATCTAACGTGGTTTGTGCCCTTCAGAATGAAAACAGTTTGCATTTACCTTTTTAATAAAAGGCGAGCTTTTAAGCCTGAGAAATCACCCCGTAAATGCACACGTTTAATTGCACATGTGTTAATATGTACGCTTACACAGTATTAAAAGACACTCAACAATTAACGTCATTTACCTTCGTTCCCGCGTTTGACTCGTGCTGTAAATCTCTTCCTTGTTTTCAGTTCACGTGATTACATAGGAGGCGTGATGACGCGATACGTGACTCCGCCTCCTCCATTAGAGTATATGGACAAAAAACAGGTTCCAGTTATGACCATTACGTGTAGAATTTCGAAATGAAACCTGCCTAACTTTTGTAAGTAAGCTGTAAGGAATGAGCCTGCCAAATTTCAGCCTTCTACCTACACGGGAAGTTGGAGAATTAGTGATGAGTGAGTGAGTGAGTGAGTGAGTGAGTGAGTGAGTGAGTGAGTGAGTGAGTGAGTGAGTGAGTGAGTCAGTCAGTCAGTCAGTCAGTCAGTCAGTCAGTCAGTCAGTCAGTGAGGGCTTTGCCTTTTATTAGTATAGATTCTAAAAGAGACAGATTGTAATAAACAATTTTCAGGGTGTTTTTTGTACTAAAGTAGTCACAAAAGTAACTAAAATCCAAATGAAAAGGATGCCTATATTGAGTGAACTGCTTAAAATGGTAGGTTCAAGTACTATTATGCACTACTGAGAATGCTCCATGAGTAATATGTGCATTTCTGGGTATCACACTGCAGAAAAGACAGGTACAAAACAAAACTAGAATGTCCTACTCTAACAGGTGAAGGGAATTCAACCAACTTACTGTTGAGGAGGAAAATTTCATTGTGTCCTAAAACAGGTCTTTTACAAACAAACTTTCACAAGGATCAGTGAAGGTTGTTCAGCAGAATTTTTACAATTGAAATAATGACTCATGTTGATTCACTGGACAGGAGTGAAATCAATACTGACATAATATGAAAATATTCACATAAAGGAACTTTGGATCCTGAATAAGTAGAGCTGAAAAAAAGACCATTGGCTGTAAATTTTTCGAACAAATGTGGTGCACTAACATACTCTTCCTAGTTTTAAAATATCTTGTTATTTTGTTATAATTTTATAATTTGCAACAGAAAATAACTGGTGAATTTAAACAACAAACTTTTATTCTTCTGTCATTGACATGTACATTCTGATTTGTAAAGGCGGAGTTAATCTTTGTGTTGCACCATCTTTTGGAATGACAGAGGCATAGTAATTTTTTTAGTAGTAGTTTTTTTTTAACCAGCATTATATAAAATATAAAAAACTTAAATACTGTATATTCTTTGATGTATACATCGCTCATGCTAAGTGAGGTGATACATTAACATTATAGGTTTCATAGTGCTTGGAATTTTGAAAATGGACTAACTAGCCTAAGGCCAGATGACTTTGACTTTCCTCAAGCACTATCAGACTGTCATTGCCAAATGCCCTCAGCCTGACTTACTTTTCTTCATTTTTCTTTACATTGCCTTACTGTTTATCTACATTTACCACCATTAGGATTTTTAAGAATATGAAAATTATCAAACTTAAATGTCCACAAACATAGATATCTGCTTTCTTTTATTTATCTATTAAACAGCTCAGTGGCACATATGCAAAGCATTGCTGTTTGAAAACTGAAGGAGAATGGTTTCACGTTATGTTGTAATCACTTTTTGTGTGAAGCATGTACATTCCTCCCACGTTTTTTTTAGATAGATAGATAGATAGATAGATAGATAGATAGATAGATAGATAGATAGATAGATAGATAGATAGATAGATAGATAGATAGATAGATAGATAGATAGATAGTGTGGAAAAAGCACAGAGAACAAGTATAAAGGTTTGGGGAATCCACCCCATATACTTCAAAAAAAACAAGTAGTTATTCAAAACTCAGTAACCAATAGACTAAACAAGAGGATTAATAGGTCTGGTTGTATACAGAGGAGACAGGAAGAGGTGGTATCATGGCTGGAAGTGAGGTTGGAGGCATGTTCACAAAGAAAATAGGCGGAGTCTTATGCAGGCTTTCCTTCTGTCGGTCTGTGGAGGAAGGAAAAAAGGTATTAGGACTGTTCAACAACCCCATTCCCTATGTCTTACTCCCTGTTAAGCCCTTAGACTGCCTCCCAAGCATGCATGTGTGACATTCCCCCCCACCCAGCTTAAAACCCCTGGGTCGTGAATGCGGGAGAGGGCATCAGCGTTGGCCTGGAGAGAGCCCTTCTGATAAACGACTGTGAAGTGATAAGGCTGTAGGTCCAAGGACCAGCAGGGTTCAACTCTCTATGGAGGGCCATCCTCTGGAGTACAGGACTGTCCATGACAAGGGTGAACTCACGTCCCAGCAGGTAATATCTCAGCTGCGTCACAGCCCATTTAATTGCGAGAGGTTCCCTCTCGACCACTGTGTACGAGGTTTCCAGATCCAGCAGTTTCCGGCTCAGGAACATGATGGGGTGTTCAGCACCGTTGATGGTTTGGCTCAGCATGGCTCCTATACCTGTGTGTGAAGCATCCATCTGGAGAATAAAAGGCAATGAAAAATCTGGTGTCCTTAAGACAGGTAATTCAAAAGGAGAAAACCCCGTGGAGGCTTGTGGAACCTCCCTGTATTCAAACAATACAAGGGGAAGTAACAGAGCCCAGTCCCTTCCAACCTCACTGACCACCTTGCGCAGCATCTGTTTAAGGGTTTGGTTGAAACTTTCAACCAAGCCATCATTTGAGGATGATATACCGAGTTCCTCAGATGCTTTATTCTCAGTAACTTGGCAACCTCCTTGAATGTTTCCAAAGTAAAAGGCGTTCCCTGGTTTTTAAGGACCTCTTTGGGAGTGCCGACTCACGCAAAGACCTCTACAAGTTTCCGTGCAATTGTTTTAGAATTAGCTGAATGCAGGGCCACAGCTTCCAGAAACCGGGTGACATAATCAACAAGGACTAAGATATATTTGCGTTCTCATGCCAAGGGTTCTAGGGGTCCCACCAATTAAGGGAAGGGGGACTAGAGAAGCCCAATCCTTCCTGGGAATTTCTCACAGTTGACACTCGGGGCATGAGTTACAAAAGTGACGAACCTCCTCATTGATGCTCCAAAGTTTTCTCAATTCCCAGATGGGCACCTAGAAGGTGCGTGTGCGCTAGTTCGCAGACCTCCCACCGGAAGGTCCATGTGACTAGGAGAAGGGACCGCACCTCTCCCTCGTGTTCAGCCACCCAATAGAGGAGGTCATTATTAATAACAAAATGCAGCTCTTGTGCCATGGGATGTTGCGTGCATTGGCCATTAATGGAGACAACTGCATTAATAACATTTTTCAAGGAATCGTCATTCCATTGCTCCTGCTTAAAGGAGCTTGGCGTTAGTCTAAACTGATTATGTAGAGTACAGATTGGATCCGGATTGACCTCAAGGAGTGACCTTTTGTGTGCCAATGACTGATCATTGACGTACACTCAGAGAGACTGGACCACTGGTGCTGACTCTGACTAAATAGGTAAAAAAAATTGATGAACTGATACGTACTAATATCTAAAATGAAGTAAACAATATAAAAGTACAATACAATTGAATTAAATTGAATGCACTGAATTGTTTCCATTCAAAACTTAAAAATAAGGCTGTTGTAAAGACACTTGTGCCTGATTTTATGTATATCTGTATGCTTTATAGAAACACTGAAATCACAATGATGTGGAATGCTGACCTTAGGCCCATTGCAAGCAGGACAGGCTTCAGGTGCACAAAGTGTCTGCACCACTAATTTCTTGGCCATTCTGTTTATGTTCCTGCAATAATGCAGGAGTGTCGATCAATGTAATAATTCTAGAAAATATCAGACATTTGTTGTTTTTCTTTATGTCAAATTTATGGGAAGCAAGTGTATGTGTTGAGAAAAAAGCCTACACAATCCATCTGACTGTTTCACAGAAGCAGCTTTTCAGTTTGGCAGTGCTAGGTTATGATGCTGGAGCCCAGTCACTGAATCGCACTGCAGGTTTCACCATGCTCTCTTTACCACAAAAAGCTGTGAGCAGCCTAACGGGGAAAAGAAGTGTTGCTCACACAGCAGGCTGTAAAAGGTTGTGTCTAATTAGCAACTGCTTCCACCTAGAGAGGCTCAGCTGCTTTTGGTTGGGCGACAGGGTCCATGCTGTGATAAAAGGGAGACAGATCAATTATTTAACTAAGCATATAGAGGTAGTGCAGGCCTGGTACACAATGCACACTTGATTTGAAATTACATTTTACTTTGCTACTGGGTAGGCTTACATTTAAAACAATTACTGTAACTTATCACAAATGAGCATGTAACAATTTTAAATGTAAATACCATGATTAAATTGAACTTTTTTAAAAAGTCAGTTAAATTTTTGTATCATCTCCAAACAGCCACTCTGACAATGAACATGAATACAGCCAGTATGAGTGTTCTTTATAAATTATATGTCTGTGATATGACTTCCCCCCATTCTTATGCCATCTACCACTCCAAGTCATTATTGCCAGTCACATGGATTTCCTTTCAAAAGCATGCTTAATTCAGGTTAACTTCTCTTAGTTTTTTTTTTGTTTAGTCAGGGAGCTCAACAAAATGATTGCTACTATATAAACCATAATACTATACATTTATTTGCTAGGTTATAAAATTTCAAATAATGTGCTGTACACAAGAATTCACCCTCCTACTCATTTTCTCTTTTATTAGAAATGCTTAAATTAAAACCAGATACAAACAAAAGTCATATAACACACCATTAAAAATTATTTATGTTGTCTAATTTGTAAAGTTATTTAAGTGCCACTTTGTGAAAATGTAATTGTTCGCCATTTTAAATCAGTTCCATTAAATGGAACACAGACTGCTTGATTGAAGCTCAGTATGAATCGGAATTATTTTAACCCTTACTATCACAATCAAGTTACCAGCACAAAGATTCAATCAGCACATAAGGCCACGATTAAAGGAAATTCCTGAAGATATCAGAAAATGAGTTGTTATCTATAGTATGCAAAGGGCTGCAAACCCATTTTAATGCTCTGGGACTCCACTGAATTATGGTGACAGTAATAATCTCCAAATAGAAAATGCAGGGAAAAGAAATGGACATTCCCAAAAGTCCAAATTACTCCAAGGGTGCAGCATAAAATCATCCTTTGGGAAATCACAAAGAATCCTTTAAAACGGCATGCAAAGAATAGCAAAGGTCAGTGTTCATGATTTCAAAATCAAAAAGGCATATAGTGAAAATTGGCTTAACTGGAGTGCAGCACAGCAGAAACCTTTGCTAATCATAAGTAATATAAATATTCATCTCCCATTTGCCAGGAAGATCCTTAATGACTCCAAGCCTTTTGGTAGAGTGTTCTATCGACATGTAGGACTAAAGCAGAATGTTCTGGGTGATATCAATCCTATTATGTTACATGTAAAGTAAAAATAGCATTCCATAGTAATAATATTGTGATGAGACTGTGATGGTGTGGGATGGTTTGCTGCTTCCCACCCTTTTTCAACTGGTCATTTTAACAATATTTTAATGTTTTTAGTACATTTTCACAAAATACATGTAGCTTAGAGTGTTTTGCAAGATGTTAAATACAATTTTTTTTAAAAATTACAAATAAACAAGAATATGAATCAGTAAATACCAGTTACAATAAATAAGAATAAACCAATACCCAATTACATAATACAGATAAACAACTAGCAGACAGAGCCCTTAATAAAGGAATTAAATCGCTCAATTCATTTTTAAGTCTGTAATGATTATAGATGGCCAGGAAGGGCAGAAAAATAAGAACTAAAGCCATTAAGGTGCTGGAGAAAATAAATCTACTAGGGTTCCAAGGGCAAATGACCACTCAGCCCTGACCTGGCATTCTAACAAGAATAAATTTGCTTAAGTAGCTCCTTATTGTTTTTATACTTTATCCTAGAAGATTGCATCCAGTGGGTCTCTTCCAACAGCTGGAGCATCCACATTCCTTCCAACATCACAGGCAGCTTTAAAGTATTTTGATCAGTTGGCAGTGGCGTAAAACACCACCACAGAAAACCTGAAAAGAAAATAGCGAAAATATTTAGAGGTTAATAATGATTGCAAATTTATGAAGTATATGATTTTGCAGTGAAGTGATACTAAATTTTAATCAGCTGGTGACCCCACCTCCTGGAGGACCACCCATTACACACATGGAACATAACAAAGCAGCTGTATACATGTAACGACGTTTCTCCTTCTTTCGTATTCAGGACGTAATTTCCAATTAATTAATTTGTTGCATAGACTCGAAGCAAGTCTACTTTTAGAATTTCAACAACTTTATTTCAAACAACGATAACAAATTAATCTTTTAACAGTTTGTAAATATCAAGACATGGTCAAAGTCTATATTGCTCCATTTCCTTCTGCCCACCAACTTCCCCCCTCCCACATCCGGAATCACACAACACCTATCTCGCATGTGCACAAAAACTCTCATTGAAACACATGAAATTAACTATGGTGTTTTACAAAAATTTAAAACTACTGTTGTTTACATTAAAAGGTTCACGTACATTATGGCTCTTACATATCCGGCCCCTAATTGTATATGCAGGCTGCATATATTAATTATCAAACTAGAGCCATACACTTACAATGAAAATAGATCCTAATAACCCAATCTATTTATTTGACAATTAATAATTCTAGTATAATTAAGTGAATATTGTACTGTTAGGGTGCTTTCAAAAACAAACACAATTTTGTAATAGGCCTCTCCAGTATATCACTTTTTCTTTTAATACAAACACTACGTAGAGTCCCTTTGGAATCTGGCATTACTTTAATGACACGGCCCACAATCCAGAAATTTCTGGGAGCTGTGGAATCAACTACTAATACAATATCACCTTGTATAAAGCTTCTCTTTAGTCCATACCATTTCTGACATTCCTGTAAATTTGGCAAATATTCTTTTGTCCATATTTGCCAGAACAAATCTACCATATACTGAATTTGTCTCTAGCGCTGTCATGAGTACTGATCTTCTTTGTTGAAAATGCCAGATGGAATATGTGGCTGCCTTTTCATTAACAGTAGATGGTTTGGAACTAATGGTTCAAGGTCATTGGGATCATCCGACATTACAGTTATCGGCCTATCATAATAGCTTTGACCTCACACATCTAGCACTTGTTTTTTCAACAAAGATTTAAAAACCCTTCATATGTTACGAATTTTACGTTCCCAAACTCCACCTAGATGGGATGCAGTTGGTGTGTTAAATATCCAATTTACTTCTTTACTTAGCATGTTCTTTTCTATCTTCATCTGATACAAATTTTTTAGTGCTTCTCGCATCTCTCTTTCAGCTCCTGTGAAACTGGTACCATTATCCGAACATAAAACAGAAACTTGCCCTCTTCTGCTTATGAACCAAAGTATTGCACTGATACATGAACTAGTGTCAAGTGAGTGTACAACCTCTATATGGACTGCTCTAATAGCAAGGCACGTAAATATTGCACCATATCTTTTAACAAATGCCCATCCCCTTTTTACCTCAAAAGGCCCAAAATAGTCAACTGCAGTATTAGTAAATGGCGGCTTTTCTGGTAATTGTCGATCTTCTGGTAAGTCTGCCATTTTCTGATTTGCAGGCCTTGCATGTAGTGTTTTACAAATGGTGTAATCTGAAATTCTTCTTCTTATTGCAGCATTAGCTGAAAGAATCCAGTATTTCTCGCTGCACTTTGCAAGTACATGATTCCTTCCACAATGTCCAGTTTCTTGGTGGATTTGATTGAGAATAAGAGTAGAAATATGGTGATCTTTAGACAATATTACTGGATGTTTGCTTTTGTCTGGCATCGCAGAACTACTGAGCTGACCTCCAACTCTTAACACATTATCTTTTAAATAAGGATCTAATATTAATATATGCCTGCCCTTTTTTATGTTAAATTTTCCTTGCTGCAAAACCTCTGTGTATCTTTTTAATTGGACACAGCAAATTAATTCTGGTTCTGCACTGGCTAGGTCCTCAACTGTAAGAGATTTTATTCTTAAATTTGTTTTAAACTTTCTCATTTCTTGGTTGATCAATGCTTTTGCTTTTATCTGTGTTCTTCTCGGACTGAGTGATAAAATTATATATCTGTTTTCTCCATCTACTCAGATGTAACAAACTCTCTTTAAACTTCACCAATCATGCTATGGCCCTTTTTAGTTGTAACCAACTTGAATAGTGCTCTATGGACAGATTCAAAACATCTCTGTTTTCCTGAACATGTATTAGATTGACAGTTGCAGTTTTCTTAATTTCTTCATCCTCCTCATTTAGTATATTAGGTTGATCTGGTCGTGATGGCGATTCTTTCTTTGATTTCAATAGAAAACTCAGTCCCTTTATCCAGCTTTCACTATCAATGAAAAACTCTATTTTCAGTCCCGTAGACACCTGATCAGCTGGGTTCATTGAGGTGCTTACATATCTCCACTCTGAAGTTTTAGCAGCTTCTCTGATAAAGGAGATTCTATTCACAAATGTCTTGAATCAAGCAGTGTCGTTTTCAATGTACTTAGTACTGTTAAGCTATTTGTCCAAAAGTTAGATTCTTCAAGAGGTAGCTGTAGCTCATGTTTTATCATAATATCCATTTTGACAGCCATAACTGCTGCAGTAAGTTCCAGTATTGGAATTGATATCTGTTTTAGTGGTGCCACTCTTGCTTTACCCATTAGAAAAGAACAGTGCCTCTGGTTATTTACATTTTTCAGCAAAATATATGATACGGAGCCATATGCAAGTTCACTGCCATCTGAGAAATGGTGCAACTGAGCTGTCACAGTGAACCCAAAACAATAAAGGCTTTATGCATCTGCTGTCACAGAAAAGTATGGAAAATTTTTGTATATCTTCTAACCACTTCATCCATCTCTTTGACTGGTTACCCTTTGAAAGAGTTTCATCCAAGCCCCTTTTCTCTGTGCAAAGTTCTCTAAGAAGAAGTTTAGCAGTGTCACACACGTGCGCATGGGAGGCAGCTAAAGGGCTTGAGTAAGGGCAGATACAAGACATACTGGGATGTGGCAGAGTGCACTGACTCTTTTTCTCCCTTGCCTGCAGACCATTCATGGGAGATCCCACCTGGTCCTCTTGACGTCACTTCTGGGACTGAGCCAATGGAAGAAGACCTTGCCGGCTCCAGCCCCTGTGATGTCACGTCCGGACTCGCACCAATGACAGAAGACCTTCATAAGCCCGACCCCTTTTCCCTGTTCCCTCAGTTCTGTTTTGGACTCAGTTTTGTGCACATCAGTGCAATATCTATTGAACGCAACTTTGCAGCGAGGAAACCAAATTATACGGGTGGCTGCCCCAAACCTTTTCACGACTCTTATGTCTGGTTATTGTGACAGCAGTTAAAGTAAATAGTGCCAAAAATCCTAAAGGATCATAAACAGACTTGACAATGGATAATATACCTCTTCTTGTACATGGTTTTTCTTGCACTTGTATCTTGAATTTAAACAAAGCATTTTCTGTATACCACTGCACTCCCAAGGCCCTCTCTAATGGCAAAGTGTGATTGCTTAAATCCAATTCTCTAATGTCTGAGGCTCTTCAGAAATTGATAGAAGTAACTTCCTACTATTACTTGCCCATTTTGCTAAATGGAACTCTGCACTTGCACAAAGTGCTCTAAGGTCCCTTGACAGAGTAGTTGCCAGCTCTTCATTAGACACAGATGTCAGACAATCATCAACACAAACATTTTTAAAGACTGTCTCAACTGCTTTTTGTGAATGTGAATCCTTTCTATCTTCTGCCATTTGTCTGAGTGCATAGCATGCACAGGTTGGTGAGGATGTAGGCCCAAAACAAATGTACACACATCCTATACTCCACTGGATCTTTACAAAGATTTCCATCTGGCCCCCAAAGAAAGTGCAAAGGTCTGAATTTTCCACTGGAACCCTCACCTGATGAAACATTGACTCAATATCAGCAACCATTGCCACAGATTCTTCCCTATATCTTGTCAAAACTCCAATAAGAGTACTACCAGGTTTCTCTAAAAATAAGACCTACTCTGAAAATAAGCCCTAGCATGATTTTCAGGCTGCTCTGTAATATAAGCCCTACCCCAAAAATAAGTCATAGTCAAGATCATCAGCTGAAAAGTAAGGCACCTAAGGCCAGGTTTATACTTCATGTGATGTGACGCATGTGCCCTAAACATCCATTAAATTCCGAGGACACCTTGCCACAATATCTCTGAAAAGGATGTTTAATGATTACATCCATCAAATAAGGGATGCGCCCATTATAGCGGCATCGGTGCAAGACAGAAACAAAATCTCTGGATGAGGCATCAGCTCATTGCAAGGTGAACACAAGCACACGCATACACTGGCGTCATTGTAGCTTCACCAAATCCCCAAACCTTCATGTCTTTGGATGGAAAACTGAGCACACTGTGGAAACCCACCAGGAAAACATGCAAACTCCAGGGAGGGATCACAAGGGACGTGACTTCCTGCGAGACAACAGCACTACCACTCTGCCACCGTGTCACCCCATATGTGTAACTATTAACAGAATTCATTATTTAATCAAAGCTAACAATTTATCTGTAAAATGTAACATTCATATTTTAATGCAGTTCATCATGAAAGTGATATCAAGTATAAATCTAAGAATTCTAAATGTGCAGAAAGGTGAAATATTATAAATTTAATATGTTCTATGTGGCGATGCTGCTTGCCGCTGCTGTCAGGTCAGGAGGAAGCCCCAGAAGCGCGTAGCAATTTAACAACAGGTTCGGTTTTAAGATGGTGTTTACGATGGTCTGCTCTAATGATAAAGTAAACTACGAGGTTAAAGTGGACATTTCGAGTTTAAAGCCGAAATTTCCACTTTAATCACAAAATAGACATTTTCATTATGTCCTTATTTTTTTCTCTGTGCCTCAAATATGCCGCCGTACATTCTGATGGTATTGTAAAGGTGCAAAAAAAAAAGCCAGCACAGAAGATGGTATATGAGACTTTTAAAATATATTGTGTCATTACTTTGGGGAATATGTAACGCTTGAATATCAAGCACCATGAATGCATTTGTATGTTGGCATTTTGCTCCACCACATCGAACCATTCATCAAACATCAAAGCACACACATCAATCCTAGATGATCCTAAAAGTGTATCAAGAAATTCAGGCCGAAATTCACGGTTTGAATGTGGAGAGTTTTGACGATATTCCAGAAGAAGATGACATGACTACAGTATATTTGGATAAATGTATATTGTTGTACATCAATAAATATAAGACATCCCCTGAAAATAAGCAGGGACCTAATCAATGACTTTGTTAAATGGTGCGACTCAAACCACCTACACCTGAACACCAGCAAAACCAAAGAGCTGGTGGTGGATTTTAGGAGGCCCAGACCCCTCATAGACCCAGTGATCATCAAAGGTGACTGTGTGCAGATGGTGCAGACCTATAAATACCTGGGAGTGCAGCTGGATGATAAATTAGACTGGACTGCCAATACTGATGCTCTGTGCAAGAAAGGACAGAGCCGGTTTTACTACCTTAGAAGGCTGGCGTCCTTCAACATCTGCAATAAGATGCTGCAGATGTTCTATCAGACAGTTGTGGCGAGCACCCTCTTCTACGCAGTTGTGTGCTGGGGAGGCAGCATTAAGAGGAAAGACGCCTCACGCCTGGACAAACTGGTGAGGAAGGCAAGCTCTATTGTTGGCATGGAGCTGGACAGTTTAACATCTGTGGCAGAGCGAAGGGCGCTCAGCAGGCTCCTATCAATTATGGAGAATCCACTGCATCCACTAAATAGTATCATCTCCAGACAGAAGAGCAGCTTCAGCGACAGACTGCTGTCACTGTCCTGCTCCACTGACAGATTGAGGAGATCGTTCCTCCCCCAAACTATGCGACTCTTTAATTCCATCCGGGGGGGTAAACGTTAACATTTAACATTATACAAAGTTATTGTCTGTTTTTCACCTGCATTATTATCATTCTTTAATTAAATATTATTTATTGTATCAGTATGCTGCTGCTGAAGAATGTGAATTTCCCATTGGGATTAATAAAGTATCTATCTATCTATCTATCTATCTATCTATCTATCTATCTATCTATCTATCTATCTATCTATCTATCTATCTATCTATCTATCTATCTATCTATCTATCTATCTATCTATCTATCTATCTATCTATCTATCTAGTAAGATCAGACCCTTGAAGTAAATGATCATTTGAGTGAAGTTTCCTGATAAGATGCTGCACAATCGAATACAACACAAATCATGTTCTTTTTAGGGCGATAGACTCCATGATGTGGAATATACCATACTTTGTTGTCATTTCTGTTTAGTTGTTCCTCAAATACCTTTGTTGCATAACCCTCTTCTAAAAAATTTTTTAAGAAGAATGTATAATCCTCATGAAAATTACAATTTCTTTTAAGCTTGTTCCTTAAGCCATTGAGTCATTGTTCAGCCAAGCATCTGTTATTGGGAATCGTTATATTTACAGTAATGTCCATCAATGAACTGTGTTGATTCAGATACAGCCAACATGAACTGATGATCTTCTTGTGACATTTCTGGGTTATCGTCGCAGGCACGCTCCGGGAAGTCTGCATTAAATTGCTGAATCAATAGAACTTCACTAGATGTTATGGAAATGTGATTGACACTGTAGTTTTGTTGTTCAACCTTTGTTGCTTTAATGTTGACATCTTGTCTCAAGGGTCCATTTGCCACCCATCCCACAGTTGTCTTGACTGCATAAGGTCCACCATTCTTGCTATTAATTATTTGCCATGGTCCCATGGCCTTATATGAGTTTGCTCCTATTAGAAGATCAACATCTGCATCAATGCATAGAAGATGAACCATTTTATCAAATCATCTTTTTTTGATATATTTTCCTTTTTCACTGGTATTTTTGGCTGGGTCAGTACAGTTGTAAGCATGATGAAGTTTGTCCAGTCCACAGCCCTCTGTCCCATAGTGCAAAGAACACATTCAGTTTTCTTGCTTCTTAAATTTAGTCGATGCATAAGTACTTCTGTACAAAATGTTGCTGTACTGAATGTATGTCTCTTCTGTCATTTCACTTCTCTTTGACTTTACCTTAACAGGTACAATGGCAAGAATAGATTCAGTGGCACTGGCCCCAGTATATCCACACGTTTCATGACTCATTGACTGAAAATCATTGGTGACATCAATGTCTTTTTTTCATTACTTTCAGCACCTATGTCTTTCTTATTGATGTGAAGAATACTGGGGTGTTTTAGAGAACACTCTTGACATACCATTCTTTTCTTACAGTCCTTACTAAGGTGACCTTGACAGCGGCACCCAAAGCAGAGACCCTTTGACTTTAAAAACTGTATTTTATCTTCATGAGCCTGTTCTTTGATGTAGTTACAACAACTTAGTGTATGGGTGTTCTCACAGAATAAGCAACGTTTTTGAAATGCATCAACATGTTATAAAGCTTCATTTTTTTTTTCCTTTCCAAAGACATTTCTGAGTTGTCTACTTCAGTAAACCGTACATTTGTAGCAAAACTGCTTTTCCTTTCATTGAAAGTCTTAAAATTGAGAGATTTTGGTTTCCCTCTTCCTCCAATGTTACTGCATTCAGTATCTCCAAATATTGGGTCACTAACAATCTTTGCCTGCCAATCAGCAATTTCTACCAAATCTACAAATCTGGCCCTTCTTCATTTCTTTTCTTGAATTTCAACAGCTGCACTCCTCCACCTTTCCCTTACTTTATAAGGGAGCTTATAGATAATTACTCTCATATATGTTGGACTATTCATTTCATCCATAAACTCGATATCGCACATATCATTTCTACAACCAACAGGGTACAGTGCATATGTTTTCAAAACGTTACTGTCTTTGGCCTTAACTCGTGGCCACTTCAGTGCTTTCTCTATATATGCTGTAGCAATTCTTACCAGATTGCCATGTCCTTGAAGTAACTGCCTTGCTTCTTTGTATGCCATTTCTGGATTCATATGCTCATAACTGCGTAGCAGGTCTTGAAAATCTCCACTTGTGAACTGTTCCAAATAATATAACTTGTCTTGATAACTGCTTGCTTTTTTATCTATAATATGTTCAAAGGCTCTAATAAAAGATCTGTAGGTCTTGTATCTAAAATAACTGTTCATGTCATCTTCTTGTTCCACATATACTTTCAACTTTCCATAGGAGACAGCTATCTCTGCCTTCAGTTCCAGCTGTTGCCTTTTGACTCTCAGTCTTGCTTCCTCTAATTCAATTTCTTGCTTTTCTCTTAAAACTACTATACGTGCTATGAGGGTTGCATGTTCAGCTTTAATTCTTATTCATACAGAGCTTGTGACTGAAACCCCCTTTCATATGATCTACAAGAGAACCTGGTCCAAGACTATATGCTGCTACTTCAGAGATACTATCACTTGGCTTAATAAAGTCATCTTCAACCAATTCCTCTTGAGCTTTCAAAATCCACTGTTCAGCATACACTTCTTAAAATGATTATATTTATGTCTGTACCAGCTTATGTGGTCTTCTTCTGGCAAAACTTCACAATTAATTTCTTCAAATGTTTCTAATAGATTGCTGAACACATTTAACATTTCTGCTTTCACACTCTCCATGTTCTTCTCATCTTCCTTAAGATGTTCAATTTCATTCATTTTTTGCCAGTAAGTTGAGCCGACTTTCCCTTTCTTTGATTTTTAAACCCATTTAGCTTTGCTGCCCTCTTGTGGTGGTCCAGAAAAACAATGACTCCTCAGCCATTTGACGTTTAGAATATTCTCACTGTGCACAGAAACATTTCAATTTACTTAAGCCATGTACAGTCAAGTTTATTTATTTATTTATTTATTTTTAAAGAGTCTTAGAAATCACTCATGGTTTTACAAATTTATGAAAATTGCTGTATTCATATATATGAAATAGGGCGGCACGGTGGCGCAGTGGGTAGCGCTGCTGCCTCGCAGTTGGGAGACCTGGGGACCCGGGTTCGCTTCCCGGGTCCTCCCTGCGTGGAGTTTGCATGTTCTCCCCGTGTCTGCGTGGGTTTCCTCCGGGCGCTCCGGTTTCCTCCCACAGTCCAAAGACATGCTGGTTAGGTGGATTGGCGATTCTAAATTGGCCCTAGTGTGTGCTTGGTGTGTGGGTGTGTTTGTGTGTGTGTCCTGCGGTGGGTTGGCACCCTGCCCGGGATTGGTTCCTGCCTTGTGCCCTGTGTTGGCTGGGATTGGCTCCAGCAGACCCCCGTGACCCTGTGTTCGGATTCAGCGGGTTGGAAAATGGATGGATGGATATATATGAAATAACTACTAACTTACTTTACAGTAATCCCTCCTCCATCGCGGGGGCTGCATTCCAGAGCCACCCGCGAAATAAGAAAATCCGCGAAGTAGAAACCATATGTTTATATGATTATTTTTATATTGTCATGCTTGGGTCACAGATTTGCGCAGAAACACAGGAGGTTGTAGAGAGACAGGAACGTTATTCAAACACTGCAAACAAACATTTGTCTCTTTTTCAAAAGTTTAAACTGTGCTCCATGACAAGACAGAGATGACAGTTCCGTCTCACAATTAAAAGAATGCAAACATATTTTCCTCTTCAAAGGAGTGCGTGTCAGGAGCAGAGAATGTCAGAGAGAGAGAGAGAAAAAAGCAAACAATCAAAAATCAATAGGGCTGTTTGGCTTTTAAGTATGCGAAGCACCACTGGACAAAGCAGCTGCAAGGATGTACAATGTAAAGGTAGTCTTTCAGCATTTTTTAGAGGAGCTTCTGTATCCTCTAGGCCAGTGTGCGAACAGCCGCTCTGCTCACACCCCCTCCGTCAGGAGCAGAGAATGTCAGAGAGAGTGAGAGAGAGAGAGAAAAACAAACAATCAAAAATCAATACGTGCCCTTCGAGCTTTTAAGTATGCGAAACACCGTGCGGGAAGCATGTCGCTTGACAAAACAGCTGCACAGAAGGGAGCAACGTGAAGGTAATCTTTCAGCATTTTTAGACAAGCGTCCGTATCGTCTAGGGGTGCAAACAGCCCCCCTGCTCACACCCCCTCCGTCAGGAGCAGAGAATGTCAGAGCAAGAGAGAGAGAGAGAAAAGTAAACAATCAAAAATCAATATGTGCTTTTTGATCTTTTAAGTATGCAAAGCACAGTGCGGGAAGCATATCGCTTGACAAAGTAGCCACATGTAAGCCCAGCAAGGAAGAGAGCAATGTGAAGGTAATCTTTCAGCGTTTTTTGAGGAGCGGCCGTATCCTCTAGGGGTGCGAACAGCCCCCGTGCTCACAATATATTTGAGGAGTTTTATTTAATATGTTATACGCGCTCTGGTTGGGTAGCTTCTCAGCCATCTGCCAATAGCGTCCCTTGTATGAAATCAACTGGGCAAACCAACTGAGGAAGCATGTACCAGAAATTAAAAGACCCATTGTCCGCAGAAATCCGTGAACCAGCAAAAATCCGCGATATATATTTAAATATGCTTACATATAAAATCTGCGATAGAGTGAAGCCGCGAAAGTCGAAGCGCGATATAGAGAGGGATTACTGTAATAGTGAATATGTGCAGTATTTACAGTGGCTCAGATCAAAGGTGATAAAAAATAACAAAAAGCAAACATGAAGACAACTCTTTCTCCTCCTTTTACAAAACAAAAATCAAAAGGACAGAAAAAACAGCTATCAAGATCAAAAGTGATAAAATGGCAAATGCATAAAAATAAGAAGATAGCACAATGGAAAAAACTGTAATAATAATAATAATCCATTACATTACAGGTATGTTCTCACAGGATAACACCACAATCTGTCTTTTAATCTTCCTTCATGTTCCATTCAGTCAAAAGAAGTCCCCTGATGAGTGCCTCTCAGTTTTACATGCTGTCAGAGTGTTAAAATAAAAAAGACCAAAAGTCCAAACCAGGAAATCAATAAATCAAGGTGACAAAACCAAAGCATAAGGTAATTTTGTACACAAGAAATGCAATGCAATATGATTGCAAGCCAGAAAACTAACTCATAAGAATATATGCAGAATTTTGTTTAGAGCAACCACAATCTTGGACAACCAAGAAGGGCGTTACACATATTTAACCCTTAACTACTCTCACTGTTTGCCATGTCATAAGTACTCATGTTAAAATGGCTATTTATATGCACGCTGTGAGATTGTAATATACAATATTGCAATAATTTTAAAAGGTACATGTTTTTGATGTACCTTATATACTTGTGGATGAGTTTTCCTGTGGATAAGTCGGGACTTGATTTTACTGTATAATTTCTGGTATTTTATAATGTCGGTTGTATAAGTTGAATGCAGAAAACTCACGTTATTGGTCCAAGAGATTATGATATGCTAACACCCACCTGAGAGAGCAACCACAGAGCACACTGCAATTTTTTGTGGGTGCGGCAATGCGCTGTATCAGCATGTGCTTCTAACCTCTCTCTCTCTCTATTGTGCCTATGTCACCACGCAGTAATACCCGAACTACTCCGAAGCAACGTATGCACTGATTTGTGTTTTTTGTATCTCACATCCTCATACACCTTTATCGTAAGAGCATCCCTTATCTACAATGAAGCATTCGAGCAGAAGAAAATATGAAGCTGGTTTTAAATTAAACGTTGTTAAAGTGGTGAAAGAAATTGGTAACTGCGCTGCTGCAACAAAATTCGATGCATCTGAGAAACTGATGCGAGATTGGAGGAGGCACGAAGATGTAAAAAAAACAAAATCAAGTGTCACATTTTTGAACAGGCGTATAAGTTGGAGTCTGATTTTATAATCGATTTTTCGGGTTTCAAGACCCAACTTACCGTATACATGAGTATATATGGTAATTTAATACCACGTTACTGAACAGTATGATATAGTCTAGAACTATCTGAATATAAACCTGATCCACTTCTCCAGTGCTCATTCGTCACCAGTCACACTTTAATCCACTGCAGGATTTGCATACGTATCACATTTCACTTCAGTTGTTGAATGTTTAGACAAAGTCATTGCAAGAAGAACATCTCATCATTGTCATACATACATTAAGCACCTGTGTGATGTACCAAATGCACCATATGGAACTTGCATCTGTGCATCCACTCATAAATCCGGCTGGGGGCACACTGGAGGGAAACCATTGCCACCCTGCACTTGTAGTGAATCAAGCTGAAGACAGATAGCAGATGCTGCCGGTAGGTTCAAGTAAAAAGATGTTGGTCAAAAATAACTGACATTGGTGTACAAAATACACAAGCACGAGTAGTTAAGGGTTAATACTTCTGCAATGATAATGTCAAGCACCACACACTCCCAGCTGTTCCAGCGTAGCAATGTGGTGGCAACCATAAACAAATGACTCAGACAATGGTGTGTGAAAAAATATAACTATATCTAAATGAGGTAAGAGGTAAAAATAAATGATAGAATAAAATTATGTGCCATATAGAGAGCAAAACACCTGGAAAATTTAAACGTTGAATGTAAGAAAAATGTAAAATGATGCCCAGTCCTAACCACAACAGGGTATTTTTTACACTCATAATGACATCAGTCTATAAAGGCATTAGCAGAAAGAAATGGAAAGAGTGAATTTGGAACCTGTATACTGTGTCCATTAAGTCATTAGCCTGATTTTCATACGGCATCAGAAGTCCACAATTGTTTAAAATATCATATTTGCTGTAAGCCATATACCCTTTCTTAGTGAATCTAAAACATGTGCCCTAGGGTCATTTATTTCCACCTTTGTTTACTTAAGAATTTGCACAAAGTAAACATTTAAAGGTAGTATTATAAAACAAGCATGTAGAACTTTAAAAAGAATATTACAGATAAATTATATGAAAGACAAATAAATGGTTTGTTATATCGCTGCCTCAGTGCACCAATACTTCTGGCAAGAGTATATTTCAAATCAGATCAAATCAAATTTTATTTGTCACATACAATTATACACACATGCAATGTATAGTGAAATGCTTAACTGCTAAACGCAGATCATTAAGTACATTATAAAAGCACAATAAACATTAATACATTACTCTCTCTATATATAAATTATTAAAAATTATTATCAATAGTGTGCATAATATTAACCCAGCCACAGGGGATGCACAAACCATTGTGTTTTTTCATGCCGGTTCCAAGCCTGGATAAATGGGGAGGGCTACGTCAGGAAAAGCATCCAGTGTAAAATTTTGCAAAATCAATATGTGGACAACAATACAAATTTCCATACCGGATCGGTTGAGTCCCAGGTTAACAGCGAACGCCACCAGTACTGTTAGCTAACAGGGTGCTGGCGGAAATTGGGCTACTGTTGGCCGTAGAAGAAGTAGAAGAAGGAGAAGAAGAGGGGGGAGACATGCCCGGATGCAGGAGGAGAAGAGGAAAGTAAAGACAGTGGAACTGAGGGTAGGAACTTTGAATGTTGGCAGAATGACTGGTAAGGGGAGAGAGTCAGCAAATATGATTAAGAGAAGGAAGGTTGATATATTGTGCATGCAAGAAATTAAATGAAAGGGGAGTAAGGTCAGGTGGATCGGAGATGGATTCAAATTGTTCTATCATGGTGTGGATGGGAGGAGAAATGGCACAGGAGTTATTCTGAAGGAACAGTATGTCAAGAGAGTTTTGGAGATGAAAAGAGTGTCACACAGAGAAATGATTATGAAGCTGGAAATTGGAGGTGTGATGATGAATGTTGTTAGTGTATATGCACCGCAAGTTGGGTGTGTGATGGAGGAGAAAGAAGATTTTTGGAGTGAGTTGGATGAAGTGATGAACAGTGTACCCAAGGGACAGAAAGTGGTGATTGGAGCGGATTTCCATGGACATGTTGGTGAAGGGAACAGAGGAGATGAGTAAGTGATGGGTAGGTATGGTGTCAAGGAGAGGAATGAAGAAGGTCAGATGATAGTGGATTTTGCCAAAAGGATGGACATGGCTGTGGTGAATACGTATTTTAAGAAAAGGGAGGAAAATAGAGTTACGTACAAGAGTGGAGGAAGATGCACACAGGTAGATTAAATCCTATGCAGAAGAGTCAATCTGAAGGAGACTGAAGTGGTGGCAGGGAAAAGTGAAGTTAAGCAGCATATGATGGTGGTTTGTAGGATAACTTTGGAGATCAAGAAGAGGAAGAGAGTGAGGGCAAAGCCAAGGATCAAATGGTGGAATTTGAAAAAGGAAGACTGCAAGGTTGAGTTTAGGGAGAAGGTGAGACAGGCACTGGGTGGTAGTGAAGAGTTACCAGACAGTTGGGAAACTACAGCAGAAGTAGTAAGGGTGACAGCAAGAATGGTGCTTGTTGTGACATCTGGACAGAGGAAGGAGAAAAAGGAAACTTGGTGGTGGAATGGGGAAGTACAGGAGAGTATACAGAGGAAGAGGATGGCAAAGAAGAAGTGGGATAGTCAGAGAGATGCAGAAAGTAGACGAGTACAAGGAGATAAGGCACAAGGTGAAGAGACAGGTGGTGAAAGCTAAAGAAAAGGCGTATGATGAGTTGTATGAAAGGCTGGACACTAAGGATGGAGAAAAGGACCTGTACCCATTGGCTAGACAGAGGGACCGAGCTGGGAAAGATGTGCAGCAGGTTAGGGTGATAAAGGATAAAGATGGAAATATACTCACAAGCGAGGAGAATGTGTTGAGCAGATGGAAAGAGTACTTTGAGAGGCTGATGAATGAAGAGAACGAGAGAGAGAACAGGTTGGATGATGTGGAGATAGTGAATCAGAAAGTGCAACGGATTAGCAAGGAGGAAGTAAGGACAGCTATGAAGAGGATGAAAAATGGAAGGGCCGTTGGTCCAGATGACATACAGTACCTGTGGAAGCATGGAAGTTTTTAGAAGAGATGACAGTGGAGTTTTTAACCAGATTATTTAATGGAATCTTGGAAAGTGAAAGGATGCCTGAGGAGTGGAGAGGAGGTGTACTGGTGCCAATATTTAAGAATAAGGGGGATGTGCAGGACTGTTATAACTATGGGGGCATAAAATTGATGAGCCACAGCATGAAGTTATGGGAAAGAGTAGTGGAAGCTAGGTTAAGAAATGAGGTGATGATTAGTGAGCAGCAGTATGGTTTCATGCCAAGAAAGTTTCTTGTTTGCTCTGAGGATTTTGATGGAGAAGTATAGAGAAGGCCAGAAGGAGTTGCATTGCGTCTTTGTGGACCTGGAGAAAGCATGTGACAGGGTGCCTCAAGAGGAGCTGTGGTATTGTATGAAGAAGTCAGGAGTGGCAGAGAAGTATGTAAGAGTTGTACAGGATATGTACGAGGGAAGTGTGACAGTGGTAAGGTCTGCGTTAGGAGTTACGGATGCATTCAAGGAGGAGGTGGGATTACATCAGGGATTGGCTCTGAGCCCTTTCTTATTTGCAGTGGTGATGGACAGGTTGACAGATGAGATTAGACAGGAGTCCCTGTGGACCATGATATTTTCTGATTACATTGTGATCTGTAGCGATAGTAGGGAGCAGGTTGAGGAGACCCTGGAGAGGTGGAGATATGCTCTAGGGAGGAGAGCAATGAAGGTCAGTAGGAACAAGACAGAATACATGTGTGTAAATGAGAGGGAGGTCAGTGGAATGGTGTGGATGCAAGGAGTAGAGTTGGCATAGGTGGATGAGTTTAAAGATAGATAGATAGATAGATAGATAGATAGATAGATAGATAGATAGATAGATAGATAGATAGATAGATAGATAGATAGATAGATAGATAGATAGATAGATAGATAGATAGATAGATAGATAGATAGATACTTTATTAATCCCGAGGGGAAATTCACATAAAATAAAATGATAGGAGTGGTCAATAAATAAAAATAGAAAAATAAAAGTAGAAAAGTACATATACACATACAGTCATACACGGAGCTGCTGAAAAGGCTGCGGTCTACAGGACGGTAGTGAGACCAGCTATGTTATATGGCTTGGAGACTGTGCCAATGACCAGAAAGCAGGAGAAAGAGCTGTAAGTAGCAGAGTTAAAGATGCTAAGATTTGCACTGAGTGTGACGAGAGAGATAGAGGTTAGGAGCACACACTGATACAGCACATTGCTGCACCCACCACACGACAAACCAACTCAGGATCCAGATTGGGACCTGAGTGCAGCCATGCAATGGGTGACACCTCAGCACCACACTAGTTCAGATGGAGTGGAACAGTGTGAGTTTTTTTTATGGTGGCTGGACGAGGATGGATAGGATTAGAAATGATTACATTAGATGGTCAGCTCAAGATGGACAGTTGGGAGACAAAGTCACAGAGACGAGATTGCATTGGTTTGGACATGTGCAGAGGAGAGATGCTGAGTATATTAGGAGAAGGATGCTAAGGATAGAGCTGCCAGGGAAGAGGAAAAGAGGAAGGCCTAAGAGAAGGTTTATGAATGTGGTTAGAGAGGACATGCAGGTGATGGGTGTAACAGAACAAGATGTAGAGGACAGAAAGATATGGAAGAAGTTGATCTGCTGTGGCAACCCCTAACGGGAGCAGCCGAAAGAAGAAGAAGAAGATTGGCTCTGAGTGAGTGTAAGAGTGTGTGTGTTGAGTATGAATGGGCCCTGCAAAGCTTTGTGTCCAATGCTGGTGGCTTCAGTTCCAGCCCCAGTCCTAAATTAGATTAAGCGGATTGAGAATGTTATGATATATAGAACATAGCAAGTATAGGTATTCAATCATGAGAGCTTTGTTAGGGTTTAACGTGATTATACCGTACTTGGAATATTTGTATGCAGTTGTGTAGTACAAGGAGGTTAGTAGAACTAAACCAATTAACTTTTTCTCCTCTCTAGGTAGAGTGGTATTTACATTTCTGGAAAAAATCTTTTGCACTTCTTTGCTTAGCATGTGAAGTTTGGTTATAAGATAATTCAGAAAATGGATGGATGGCTGGTAGCTTCACTTTCAATGAATCAAAAAACTATGATTAGTATATACCTGTAAGTTTCTCATGCAACATTTATTTGTTTTAATCTTTTTCATGTTTGATGTTTAAGTATATCACTAGTTATAAACACCTACATAAATGTTCATCAAACCTGATGAAACGACAAACTAATCAATCAGGTCCCCACATTAATACAGAAGGTCATTGACTCTTGAAAACTCTTTAAAAAAAATCTTCAGTTAACACATGCATTCACTGTTTCCCGAATTGTAAAAACAAAGCCAATAACTTATACAGGCACTAATCTTTAAACCAACCATCTGCTTCAAATTATGATTGAACGTCAGTTTACTCACATACCATGACAGCATATCTGATCTTCTCTTATCAGTATCAACACAGTATTTCAATAATACAGTTCCTCACCATGTACTGATCCTGTTACTTACCGTGCACACTGATCTTTCTATCATGAGTATAACCGTTGCTGTGGGATTATGATTTTAATTTCAGAAATAACTCAGCAATTAAATATATTTGAAACTTGGCCCGAGGTGTAATGAAAGTACCTGAGGCTGTAACTGCATTGCACTTCCAAAAGATTATACATAAAAAATAAAAACAAGTACAATTTTTCTGACCTGCTTTACTGAAATGACCAGACTTTATCTGATGTGTAACCTCTAAACACATTAATCAATTCTTGACTACATCTTATGCCTCAGTGTTAATTTTACTATCGGCCTTTATTTTCATTTATATGTAAAATTTGAATAATGTATAATATCCATAAGATTAACATACATATTATATATATATATATATATATATATATATATATATATATATATATATATATATATATATATATATATATACTGTATATGTCATTAAATCTGCTCCTCACATTCTCAGGAACAAAAATAATTCAAATTTGGACAATTGGCTTAATAAACACAATACTAAACAAATTGTCCATCTAGATATGTTGATAAAATATAATGCCGTAATCCTATCCATATTGATTATGATGGAATTGTAAAGTGTAAACTGTAATATTGCATTTACTCAGCAATATCTCATGTCCCACTTGCTTATATGACTATTTTTATGTATTTCTTCATCTCTTAAATGTAACTTTTATCAAGATGGCTGAAAATGTAACATCAAAACCTGGCAATTAATTCACACAAATGTTAAGTAATGAGAAATGTAGTCTTGCTACAGTATTTGTTATTTTCACTGTGGAATACCTTACAGTGCATAGTTTCAGCAGGGTTCCCACCCTTTTTATCAGCAGAATTCCAGAAATGTTCCATATCTGCTAACCAAATTTCCAAGACTTTTTTCGGATATATATATTCCTCAGGCTCATCTCCTGCATACCTGATTCCACTAAGGGATTAATGATTTGATTATTTGTTCTTTCAGATGTGCAATACTTTAATAGTACTGACTACAACCGTGAACTACAACTTGAAGAAAGTCATGAACAGTGTTAGGTCAAATGTATGATTTATTAAAACTTTGAAAAAAATAAATAAATAAAATGGTCTTTAATTTCCATAGATTTTGGAGAGCTAAAACTTTTATTAGAAATACACTTTTGCTTGGTGTTACTTTTTAATTTCGACAATATGTTCACTCCTAGAAACTAGCAACATTCCTAAATAGTTACCCAAAACAGGTAGGTCAACTGTTATATGACTTCTCTCATTCACTAAACACATCTCCTTATAAACACAAATTATTTTCTGTATGAATAACATCTTGAAAAACTAAACATGGTAAGAAGAATAACAATACTAAGCACTGTTATTTGTGAATCAGATCAGTCTCAATAATTACCACTTTATTTCAATTAATTTCTCCACAATTTGTTGCTTGAAGCCCATCAAATATGCCTGTTTTTCTTTTGTAGTGTGATGGAGACTCTTTGATCTTACAATTAAAGATTTTAATTAGATTAGATTTACAATTAAAATCAGTTTCCTTGTAGTTTCTGGTTTGACAGGATAATCATCTGCTGTATGCTCAAGTGCTTTTGCGTCAGCCTCCACTTGTGCTCTTTTTGTTTTTTCAAGTTATCAAGTTCATCCATGAGGCTTTTCCTCTAAGTTAATCCCTTGTTCTTACCTGTGTCTTTTCTGTTCATCAAGAAACACGTGGCTCTTCTGCCAAACCCCTGCAGCTGGCATAAGAAGCTTTTTTGTAATCTAAACATTACATATTTCCCCAACAGCCCTGATGGGGTCAATGACGATTCTCTGTACAACCACTGACTGCTCAGATTCTCCATTACTATTTTCTATTCACAGAGGACCTCCTCTCTGCAGTTTCCTGTCAATGAAACATAACCAGCTGTACCTTCACTACATTCCAAAGATTTCTGAGCTCTTCTTTGGAAACTTTAGTGCCTTCTTCAGAAGCTTGTCCAAAAGCACAATCAGGAGATCTTTACGTTCAGTCTTTATTACAAGCAGCCACCTTAAGTTGACTGAGGATGTTCATGCTCACTGGTTTCCTGAAAAGGACCCATAAGTTGCTCAGTGTTGTGGTTGCTTCTGTCAAGGTCTTTTCCTTAACAAAACATTCCATAAGCCCTCTAGCACTAGAATCCCTGAAGCCTATGGAAATATTCGTAATGCCGGGCCACCTTAAATTCCCTCGCACCTCCTCATCAGTGTCTTTGTTTTGCAAATGTGTCAATCAGCGCTGGCAGCAAGCAGCCTGCTCACTCATCCTCCACCGAGGCAACTAAAGTCAAGTCAGACGCAAAATTCTCAGATCTAAAGTTTCTTTATCTAGGAGTTAAGTGTCTGGAATTGTATTGGGTAAATTATATATCGTTATTTGGAATACCTACATTTCATGTTTGTTCTGTGTCTACAACGATCTGTGTAAATGTAGGATGACAGGAAGTGAGAGGCAAGAAATGATGAACACATAACTAAAACAGAAACTTTTTTCATATAGTAGAAATAATGACAAAATGCTTACGTGAAGTGTATAATGTGTGAAGACTGAAGTCCAAATATCAAATTAACACTTTCATAAAAGGTACAGTATATCAAAACAAGTGTGATTTTATTCAAGAATATAACCGGAGAAAAATAAATTATTCAATTTACATTTTGCTGTGGAAAAACCAAAGCCCAAATATCAATCGACACAAGCTAAACATATAAGCTTCGCTGGTGCAGAGGTAAGAACTGCTGTCTCGTAATGAAAAGGTTACGAGTTTGATCCTGGGTTCTCAACATATTAACCGTTTTGAGTAGTGAGCTGCTATTATTATTATTAATAGTACTATATAATAAAAGCACACATTTTTACATGCATATATTTTTTCTACTTGTACAAGATATTACTGGAGGGATTTAAGCAGAAACACATTTATATAAAAAGAAACACATTTGACACTATCAGTTTGTTTTTTTTAATAGTGACATAGTTGCCATCAAAGAGACTTTTAAATTGAAATACATTAATCCACCATATCCTCCACACAGACATTGTTGTCCACATGATTTCTCTCCAAAGATATGCATATGAGGTTGATTGCCAAGTTTACTGTAAATTAACACAGCATTTAGTTAGTTTGGTTTTCTGATTAAAAACATCTGGTGTGATGGGTTGGATATCCTTTCCTGTTTTAGTTTCTATTACGCAATGTTACTTGTAGCTTGTATTAAAAAAAGCAGCTGTACAAAAGCATTTTCTGAACATAAGAGAGTTTCATCTGGTTCTTTTTTTTGACTGTTAATTTACCAATCCAATTGTTGCCTTCTTTCTGTCATCTGTACTGTTTTGTCGTGAGGTTGTCACAGAGGTACTCAACTTCACCTGTAATATCCCTAATTTAACATCAATCCATTTATCTATAAGTCTGGTGTCAGGCTGCAATATCTTTCACTGACACCAATTACACAGACACCATACCAAGACTGAGTTCATGTGTCACATGTCATTACCTTACTAAGAGATAATAAACAGAATGTATAGAAATCAAGCAATCAAGTGGGAACAACATTTTATTCACTTTTCATTCAAAATAAATTTTCTTAATTCCTAAAATATGTCTAAAGTGAAAGCAAAGCAATTTCATACAGTTATGGCAATTACCCCAAATACAACCTGGATGGATAGCAGCATTTCATGTCAAAGGCTAGACACCCGATTTGCTTATTGTTCTGGTGGAAGGTCTTCTTGTGTTACACAATGTGCTTGTCTGTCTTTCTGTCAGGGCCTCCAGCTGCAAAGGCTCGGGTGGAACCCAGACCGTTGAGTTGCTCAGGTATTTATGTCTTTTTAATACTTCCCTGCAGCAATTTTTGGCCAATGGGGCATCAAAGAGTAGGAGTTGACACCCTTCCCATGCTGACCTCTGGTCACTCGACCAGTCCCATCCAGGTCCTACCTTTCTTCTCAATCCTTACATTAGTGAACATTTTAACCATGACAATAGTCTCACAGGATCCACCTCATGCTTTTACACCTTCGAACCACTCCGATCTCAAACACCCCTCTTTACTGGTACTAGTGAACTAGCTCAGCAATGATTACATATAGTAAATATTAGATGAAGTACAACTTACCCTAAACTTTCCTATGTTTTACTAGTACATGCTGTTTGAAATGAACACACACATATAGAACAGCGTGATTTTAAGAAGATATGTTTGTTGTCACCATGTGAAACCCACGAAGGTGCATTCAGCAAAAATTTTGGTTTTTAAACTTTGTGACTTTGACTTTTAGACTTTGTGAGCAATTGGTAGTTTTAGGGAAAAGATTTAAAGAAAGGAATTTTGCCTGAGTTTCTTTTCACCTTGAGTATTGACTAGCATTTTGTGTTTTGACGATCTGACCTTTTGACTTTCTGATTTTAGTCTTTGTCAGTTAAAAGTCCTTGTTTTGTCCTTTGTGCCTTCATTCCTCAGTCCTTTTCAAATATATTAATCCTTCAGGATGTGCCTTTTTTCCACGTAATCATAATAGCAGTCTGTTTAATGTATGGTTGTCACCAATTTGTAACTATTTTTCCATGACTACAGTCACAACTTTTACTTGTCACATGATATTGAGTTTACATTAAAAGTTCTGTCATCAGACTTGTCAGTAAAAGATTATAATGCAGCAGTATTAGTATCCAGGGATAATTTACAAAAACTGCACATACATCTAAAGCAGCCTGTGGATAGTTTGGATTTTTGACTACTCTTTTTGATTTGGTTTTAGCTCTGAGACTGGTCTTTTTATCTTATTGGTTACAGACGCTGACTGGCCTGTTAGTTTGACTAAGTTTTTGGCCTAATCATGGTCTTTTCTTTCTAGGTCCACCTAAGTGACATCTTTCCTTCCAAAGTGTCTCTTTATGGATCCAAAATTATTAAGCATATTTGGGTCTAGGTGAGATTGATTTTCAGTACTGGTTTGAAAATCAGAAGTTTTATGGGTATAAACGACAGGTAGTATGTTTCATTGTGTAGATTAAAGCTGTGATTATCTGTTTGATTGTTAGGTTGATATTAGCATGTTGATGAGCACAAGAAGACATTGAGTTTGACAGTACCATATATATCTATGGTTGTAAAATGACATTAAATTAGGGAATTTTACACTGTCTATTTTATCCTTAAAGATGTTTCTAAGATCACAGACGTGTTTTTCTTTGTTAACAATTATATATATTTGAAAACATTTGTAATCCATTTTACCATGCTGTTTTGAAAACCTGTTATTTCCTTGCTCACCATCTAAACTCGGATTTTCTCCATTCTAATTTATTTGAAAAGAAACCTCAAACAGTCTTCCAACAATTTAATTGCATTGTAAACAGGCACAGTAGATTACTGAAGTACTGTGTAGGACATAAAACACATAATAATTACAATTTCCACTTTTCTCCAGCTTTATTATTTCATGTGTCAGGGCATTCTTTTACCAACACCCATTGGGCACCCATTATGACAACAACAACATTTATTTATATAGCACATTTTCATACAAAAAGTAGCTCAAAGTGCTTTACATAATGAAGAAAAGAAAAATAAAAGACAAAATAAGAAATTAAAATAAGACAACATTAATTAACATAGAAAAGAGTAAGGTCCGATGGCCAGGGGGGACAGAAAAAAAAAAAAAAAAAAAACTCCAGACGGCTGGAGAAAAAAATAAAATCTGCAGGGGTTCCAGGCCACGAGACCGCCCAGTCCCCTCTGGGCATTCTACCTAACATAAATGAAATAGTCCTCTTTGTTTTTAGGGTTCTCACGGAATAACAATGACTGAGGGTGTGAGGCAATTATTTTACTGGCATCCGTTGGCACTCCACAGACACCCACAGGGCTGAACCAAAACCCCCACCTGTGCAAATATCTAGGCTTTAGATTTAGCTCAGCTTTTGATACTGCTAGTTACTCATTCACTTCATTTGCATAACTGTAGGATTTGCTGAATATTTTTATATTTGAATGTTGTACCATATTACTTTAATCAAAAAACACAAAAACTTAACTTATCAATCATCCTCATATATCAGCTCACACCCTTAGTATTCAAAGTACTCTTAATTATTTTAACAGAATTGGTATATAATTAACTCTCTTAATTTTCTAAATTCCTTTTGTGTATTTCTTAATTTTTTATTACCTGATACTTTTTAAACAGTATACATGTTACTCAAACAGTACTATTTCTTTGATCAAAAGTGTTAGATTTCATTTATCTTTTTAGAAACACTCTCCTTATTTATGTGCACTCCTGTGGGTCAGCATGTATGTGGAATAAGCCTGCGAGATATATACAGCAGTAGCCATTTCAAATGATAGAAAAGGGTGGGAACTCATAAATGAAGTCTTCTTTCGGCTGCTTTTGTTAGGGGTTGCCACGGTAGATCATGTGCAATATAAATAAAATTTATTATTATTATTATCATCTTTTTCTATATCTTCCTTTTCTTCTCCATCTTGCTCTGTTACACCCATCACCTGAATGTTCTCTCTCACCACATCCATAAACCTCCTCTTAGGCCTTCTTCTTTTCCTCTTGCCTGGCAGCTCCATCCCTGGCTTTCTTTTCCCAATATAACCAGCATTTCTCCCCTGCACATGTCCAAACCAATGGAATCTCGCCTCTCTGATTTTGTCTCCAAACTGTCCTACCTGAGCTGACCCTCTAATGTACTCGTTCTTAATCCTATCCATCCTCATCACACCCAATGCAAATTTTAGCATCTTTAACTCTGCCACCTCCAGCTCTGTCTCCTGCTTTCTGGTCAGCGCCACCATCTCCCACCAATATAACTGTCACAAAACACTCCTGACACTCTTCTCCACCCATTCCACCCTGCCTGCACTCTCTTTTTCACCTCTCTTCCACAATCCCCATTACTCTACTATTGATTCCAAGTATTTAAACTCATTCACCTTCACCAACTCTACTCCCTACATCCTAACCATTCCTCTGACTTCCATCTCATTCACACACATGTATTCTGCGTTGTTCCTACTGTCCTTCATTTCTCTCCTCTCTAGAGAATAACTCCACCTCTCCAGGGTCTCCTCAACCTGCTCCCTACTCTGGAAGCTCATAAATGAAATACCTTTCTTAAATCATGCCTACCTTGAGAATGATGTGGCATATATGGGTATTATTAATATTCTTTCAAATAAGGGAAGCTCCAAATTCAATTGAGTGAACATACTGTAGTTGATTATTGTAGTAGCACTCATTTCTTTACACCAGTCCCCCTTTTTTCTAGATGAATTCTGCAATTACAAACATTGGCATTTTTGTTGCAACGGTATAAAATCAGTTTTGCTCACTTTCTGGTTGTCCAAGAATGTGCATAATTGTAGCTGCTCTTTGTATATTGTTTTGAGTCTACAGTGAATCCTCGTTTATCACGATTAATCCGTTCCAGACTCTACCGCGATAAATGAATTTTCGCGAAGTAGGATTCTTTATTTATAAATCGAATATTTTCACAGAGTATAGAAAACCTGTTTACGACCTTCTAAATACATTTTTTAACATTATTAGAGCCCTCTAGACATGAAATAACACCCTTTAGTCACCATTACACTCGTATTACCCAATATATTAGACAAAATAAGAGAAAATAAGACATATTAGACGTTACAAATATATTATTATTATTGTACTGTACATTTAATTACACACACACAAAGTTCTTACACACAACCACTAACCTATGAAGGCATGAGCTCAGTAGGAGAGTCTTCAGGTTGTAAGCTGGAGCACTGATCGCACCCTCAGAGGACACAGACGCCCCTGGGAAAACCCCTGAAACAGCTGACAGTCTACCTTTACATTGCTCTTTACCCTTCTTACTTGCGCTATAACGTGCGATAAACCTCTCACGCGGTACTCCGCTTACTTAAAAGTATTGTGCAGCACCTCTCAGCTTTGGAATTGGTTGTTTTGTTTCTCTCTCTCTCAGACATTCTCTGCTCCTGGCGGAACTGTCATCTCTGACTTGTCATGGAGCACGTTTAAAACTTTTGAAAAGAGACAAATGTTTGTTTGCAGTGCTTTGAATAAAGTTCTTTTTTTTCTACAACCTCCTGTGTCTCTGTGCAAATCTGTGACCCAAGAGTGACAAGGTGGTGCAGTATCTTTAGCAGGTGCGTCGTTGTCTTCTTCCGCTGAAGGAGTACTAGGAGTAGGCAGTGGGTGTCTGGGTAGCGGCTGAAGAACATTTTGATAGGCGTTTGCTGGCGCTGTCTTTTCATATGAATGAGGAGGCTTTTGTAGGGTATTGCCATCTTTGATCATATCCAAGAGTTTCACCTTCTCCTGGATGGTAAGCATCTTCCTCTGGCGCTTAGTTTCATTGTCAGAAGGCTTAGAAAAAGCAGCACGTTTAAGAGCCATCGTGGGTCTTAGATAAAAGTTCTCAGAAAGCGCATGCGCAGTGACGTAAGCGTGAATGAGAAAAAATCGTGATAGAGTGAAGCCGCGAAAGTTGAAGCGTGACATAGCGAGGGATCACTGTATATTTTTTGATAATTTGGCTATAAATGTTTGACTCTTATTTTTACTTAAAGGATAAGTTTGGTATTTTTCAATTCGAAATTATTCCTTCACAAACATGATATATATGCATTCCTTTCTATAAAATAAAAAATATATCTTGCTTCTACTAACACTTTACATTTTAGTCTGTGAGGCATAGAGGAAAAGCTTAAAAACTTAGCTAATAACGTTCGCTTTTAAGGCAAGACAGTTGTCAAGTATTGATCCATGTCTTGTGATTGCGGACACATTGTAAAATAGTTTATACATGTCATTTTTGAACAAAAGAACACCAATATTATGAGATTCAGCCATGCATGTTACTTTTACCTTCCTCGGAGGGTTGTTTTCCTTCGACAGACCAAATCACAGTAAACTTTTTATGTCAAATGGTTCATTTTGGGGTGGCACGGTGGCGCAGTGGTAGCGCTTGCTGCCTCGCAGTTAGGAGACCCGGGTTCACTTCCCGGGTCCTCCCTGCGTGGAGTTTGCATGTTCTCCCCGTGTCTGCGTGGGTTTCCTCCGGGCACTCCGGTTTCCTCCCACAGTCCAAAGACATGCAGGTTAGGTGGATTGGCGATTCTAAATTGGCCCTAGTGTGTGCTGTTTGTGTGTGTCCTGCGGTGGGTTGGCACCCTGCCTGGGATTAGTTCCTGCCTTGTGCCCTGTGCTGGCTGGGATTGGCTCCAGCAGACCCCTGTGTTCGGATTCAGCGGATTGTAAGATGGATGGATGGCTGGTTGATTTTGTTTTGACATACTTTTGTACTTACATGAGAATTCTCACAAGCAAACAGAAAATGTATCCTTTCCACAAGAAAAACAGTACCAGGAATATGGGAGAAAATTAATTTTCCCAGATCCCTTCTGTTGTAACAAACGTGTTGGAAACACAGATGATGCGGATCAATACTTGACAACTGTCTTGGCTTGAAAAATGGATGTATTTGGTGCCCGATACAATCCATTCTTAAGTGCTAGAGTGGGCAAGACATTTTTTTTTAATTTATAGAAGGCATTTAACTATAGAACACAACTTTGTATGGTGAATATATATATATGCCATGTTTGTAAAGAAATACCTTTGACTTGAAAATGCCAAACTTATCCTGTAAATGTTTTTCAGGCTTAGGGACTGACGTTGGTTAATAATTTCTGACAACTGGTTTTGCTAAATGGTTGGGGTTTAGGTTCACATGATGGTCTTCCTGGTTTTGACCCCTTGCCCAATTTTTTCAACTACACTTTCATCTCTTAATCATTTCCCCTTTACTTACATGTCCTGCCTTATCTTTTCATAACTACCATTGCCCTGGACTCAGTGGGTAACTGATGATTTTGGTAATGCGGCAAAGATTTTCTGTACTGCTAAAGTCAAACAATGATTAATTGTGTACACTTTAACTAAAGTTTTAGTGAAAATGTGTTTAACCTGTGGAGTGCTTAACCTATGGAGTGGGGATGTTAATCACTGAAAATGCAATCTCAAATCATACAAATAAGATATTTAACTGACAGACTATTACTTTTAGACATTTTTGTTGTTCATTTTTTTCATTTGTACAGGTATGAAATTTTACCAACACATATCTTTTCTGAAATCCATTTTTTTCCTATTACAGTTTAGGTCAGCTGTCCCAGTTAATTTATTTTCTGACTTACCCTTTTGTACCTACCTCAATGATGGTGACCCTACTGTTCTACATCTCAGGTTACACAGTCAGTCAGCCCTGGTTTATTCTGATGGCATGCAAAAGTTCCCCTACTGGAAGAAAAAAAAACAACTGTCTTTCTGCTTACAGTCGATGATTCAGATGCTAAATGTACAAGACTGTCCTAAAATAACAACATTTATGTACTTCTAGGAACATCAGAATCAAAAGGTAATATCTGGTATATAACTAATGTATTTTTACTTTTGTAGACTCTTTCTTAGTGTTTCCTGTGATTCATCATGTATTAGAATCATTCCGTGCCACACTATGTTATCTTGCTCCTGTGTATTCTTTTTTTGCTTTGTAAAGTACCTGATGATTGTTAGCTAAGGTCAAGTTGCAATATTCATATAGTTTGATTGATCTAGTAAATAGTTATTTTTTCCACATCATATTCACACCAGCTGACATATTTAGTGCCATGCCAAGTGCAGGAATTTGAATCCAATAGCAGTTCAAAATGCAAAGAATCAAAAATGCAACATATGTTGGGATCCCTGCAAACTGATGCAAACTTGTCTAGTTCAAGAAAAAAAAATAAAATTTAAAAAAGTCACCTTAGCAAACTTACTGAAATGAAAGCTACCTTCATTCTTTTGAAATGTAAATTTCAACAGATTTCCACAGCACCTTTGAAGCAACCAGCTTATTAAAAATGCAGTGTCTCTTCATACAGTTCACTGATACTGAGCTTATAATCTTAAATAGAGGTTCATGATATAACATCTCTCTGTAAAATGTAATTTCGAGAAGAAAATTCACAAAGGATGGTGTTTCATTATGACGCTAGCACAGTATTTGGATGTTGATCAAATATTGAGTTAGCTATTTTAAAAAATTTTATCTATTTAACTACATTTTTACTCTCAGGCTAACCTTTAAGATTTCATAACTTCTACAGTCTCAAAGGAATTATGAAATCTGCTGATTTGGTAAACATTTTCTGTGTTGCTTATGAGGTTAAAAAAGAAACCTGGGGTGACTTCCTTTGGCCTTCCAACACCCCTTAGTGATTAGTATTAGCCATACTCTGCTCTATTCAGGCTGGTTAGTTTTTATTTAATTTTTTTTATATATTATTTTCGAAAAACAAGAAGGTTACAATTGCATGCTACTCAGTCAAACTAATAACATAATGGATACATCCATTTACTTCAACATCAATCCAAAGGAGAAATAGAAATATAAAGAAAAAAACAAAACAAAAGGAGAGTCAACCTTCATCAATGCTGTTCAAGCTGGTTCTTCCACCTCAGTAGCGCTTTTACACACACCAACAAGATAACAGAAAAAAAATGTTAGTCAAGTAGCTAGCACCAGTAGCACAGGATCAATGTCTATGCCTGGATGTTTTGCTAGTTGCAGCAACACCCCAGAATCAACTGCACGAGGAACATTAACTACTGCTCCCAGGCTTTACCTAGTAAATGTTTTTAAAGATAAAAAAGTTTGCTATTCTTTTTGACCATAATGGTTTGATAAATGGCAGTATCTACACTATGCTTTGGAGAAGTATTGTGTCTTTTCTCTTGTGAATGTCTCCAGCCTGTGCAGAAAAAATGTTAATGGTACTAGATCAGGCAGATAGATAGGCTTTTTGTGGAGAGAAAATGTTCGTAGCTTGCACAAAGTCACTTCAAAACTCTGTTTCCACAATATATCCTCAGTTCACTAAGATGGTATCTTAACACTTGCTGGGTTAGAAAAACTGCCAATAATCATTCTTCTGTCTGATAATGCTGATAAAGAGCCGCAAACAGTAAGAAATATCCTGGAAATTTTGCTTCATTCAATTTCATTCCTTTAGCAGTCATTGGTTCCTTACTTATGAAATGCTAGAGCTTAAAGAATCAGTGGTAGACTAAAAGTAGAACGACTTTATATGTATTGTGTAAATGTGGCATTCATAATATCTGCAGACCTCACTGATGTCATAAAATTGCCTAGTTACCTTTGGCTGTCTGTGGGTGGTCCCGGCCCTCTTTCAACTTAAACTGAGATATTGTAAGCAGTGCAGTCACAGGCAAATTAGAACTAACACCTTCAACAATAGCTATGAGAACTGGTAGAAAACCTGAAAAGGGCAGAGTCTTGCAGGTGTTGTATTTTACTTTATTGAGATGCACAGCAACTGGAAGAAAGTCATGTTTTTGCAACTTTCTCAATTTATTAAGATCATTTCATTAATACAATATGTTTTAAAACAATCAAAGGGTTACAAGGCAGATTTCATAAAGCAAATTAGATGTCTTTAGAAAAAAAAATAGATTCTAATTTGATATTAAAAAATGCCCACATTGAAATCGGACCATCCCCATGTTTTTTTGAAAAATGGCACCACTGCACTTACCATGTACTTGAGTGATTAATCAGTAACATCATTTTAGGTGCAGCTAATGCTTTTTAAATTTAGATCAGATTAGAGCAAACTGTACATCCTAAAGAGTGTGGAAACAATTTTCCAGCACTCCCCTCTGGGTGCCTTGTTCAGGTGATAAACATAGGCAGGAGTAAAGCGTCAATCAGTCTTCTTTACTATCTAAGTCTTGCAAGAGGTAAAACCCGTACAGGAGCGCAAACACCTTATTAGCAAGTGTTACAAAGGAGGAGTCAGCACTGTGCTCTATCTAACCATGTGACGCTGGACAAAACATTACCTGCATTCTCCCAGTATGTGGACTGCAACACCCGGGGAAATAAGACTATTGATTTACTGTATGCAAACGTTAAAGACGCATACAGTGCCACCCCGCTGCCTGCGCTTGGGAAAGGAGATCATAACCTGGTTCTGCTTCAGCCTCACTACAAACCAAAAGTGAGAGTCCTACCTGTAACCACACGATCATTCATAAAGTGGACCCCGGAGGCTGAGAATGCTCTGAGACAATGTTTTGGAACTACAGACTGGGATATCCTGCAGGGATCACATAGTGAGAACATTGAGGAGGTTGTTGACTGCACTACTGATTACATCAACTTCTGTATGGACACTGTAGTTCCAGTAAGAACTGTACGCTGCTATGCTAACAACAAGCCATGGATTACAAGTGACATCAAGGGCCTTTTGAACCAGAAGAAAAGGGCCTTTAAAGACGGTGATCAGCATGAGCTCAAGCGCGTGCAGAAGGAACTCCGAGTCCAGCTCAGGGCGGTGAAGGAGCAGTACAGGAGAAAGCTGGAGCAGAAGTTGCAGAACAACAGCATGAAGGAAGTGTGGGATGGGATGAAGATCATCACTGGCTGCAGCTCGAAGCGGGGTACCACCATCGAGAGAGACGTGAAGAGAGCAAACCAAATGAACATCTTCTTTAACAGTTTTGACCACCCTAACCCACTCTCACCTCGGAGTACTGCACTCTCTACACATCCTTCTGCTGATACCAACATAGGAGAGACATCCCCACCCACAATTACAGCAGCGCAAGTGAGCAGAGAGCTGAGGAAACTTCGTGCCAGCAAAGCAGCAGGTCCAGATGGAGTATTGCCACGACTGCTGAAGGTCTGTGCATCAGAGCTGGGGGGTCCTCTGCAGCGCAACTTCAACCTGAGCCTGGAACAGGGGAAAGTCCCGAGGCTTTGGAAAACATCTTGCATCACCCCAGTCCCAAAGGTATCACGTCCTGGTGAGCTGAATGACTTCCGGCCTGTCGCTCTAACATCACACGTGATGAAGACCATGGAGCGGCTGCTGCTTCACCACCTGAGGCCACAGGTCCAACACGCCCTCGACCCTCTGCAGTTCGCATACCAGGAGAAGGTGGGAGCGGAAGATGCCATCATCTATATGCTACATCGATCCCTCTCCCACTTGGACAGAGGCAGTGGCGCTGTAAGAATTATGTTTCTAGACTTCTCTAGCGCCTTCAACACCATCCAACCTCTGCTCCTTAGGAACAAGCTGACAGAGATGGGAGTAGATTCATACCTGGTGGCATGGATCGTGGACTATCTTACAAACAGACCTCAGTATGTGCGTCTCGGGAATTGCAGATCTGACATTGTGGTCAGCAACACAGGAGCGCCGCAGGGGACTGTACTTTCTCCGGTCCTGTTCAGCCTATATACATCGGACTTCCAATATAACTCGGAGTCCTGCCACGTGCAAAAGTTTGCTGACGATACTGCTATCGTGGGCTGCATCAGGAGTGGGCAGGAGGAGGAGTATAGAAACCTCATCAAGGACTTTGTTAAATGGTGCGACTTAAACCACCTACAACTAAACACCAGCAAAACCAAGGAACTGCTGGTGGATTTTAGGAGACCCAGGCCCCTCATGGACCCCGTGATCATCAGAGGTGACTGTGTGCAGAGGGTGCAGACCTATAAATACCTGGGAGTGCAGCTGGACGATAAAAATTGGACTGGACTGCCAATACTGATTCTCTGTGCAAGAAAGGACAGAGCCGCCTGTACTTCCTTAGAAGACTGGCATCCTTCAACATCTGCAGTAAGATGCTGCAGATGTTCTATCAGATGGTTGTGGCGAGTGCCCTCTTCTACGCAGAGGTGTGCTGGGGAGGCAGCATTAAGAAGAAGGATACCTCACGCCTGGACAAACTGGTGAGGAAGGCAGGCTCTATTGTTGGCATAGAGCTGGACGGTTTGACATCCGTAGCAGAGCAACGGGCACTCAGCAGGCTCCTATCAATTATGGAGAATCCACTACATCCATTAAACAGTGTCATCTCCAGACAGAGGAGCAGTTTCAGTGACAGACTGCTGTCACTGTCCTGCTTCACTGACAGACTGAGAAGATCATTCCTCCCCCAAACTATGCGACTCTTCAATTCCACCAGAGGGGGTAAACGTTGAACATTATTCAAGTTATTGTCTGTTTTTTACCTGCATTTTTTATTACTCTTTAATATTTTTTGCTGCTAGAGTATGTGAATTTCCCCCTGGGATTAATAAAGTATCTATCTATCTATCTATCTATCTATCTATCTATCTATCTATCTATCTATCTATCTATCTATCTATCTATCTATCTATCTATCTATCTATCTATCTATCTATCTATCTATTTATACACTTATTTGATCAGATGACGATTCCAAGGAATTCATTACATAATAAGAAAACTTTTAACACGATTGGTTATATCCAGTTGCTAAAAGGACATGACAGAACATTGATACCTTAAATGGTCACAATTAACCCGGTCCACTAGACCGATTGACAGTCCTGTTAACTTAGGAGTTTGTGAATTGTTAGGTGTTTTTAAAAGTACACTACGTCCGTGGCATGCACATCCATTTTGTTGTGAACACTTTCCGTGACCATAGGTTTCCTTAGTCCGGCCATATCTGTCAGCAGGAAACTTAGCCTGAGCATAACAATAGATCAACCAGCACTCTTTAAAATATTAATTTTTTTCTAATACCAAAGCTTACGTTTTTCTTTTTTGCTATAAAGTCAGTTAAAATGTCTTTTCTTAATAATTAAAACCTTTATCATGGCAAATATCAAAATAACACCTTCAGCCTTTAAGTATAAGCTCAGAAGAATATGAGACTCAGCACAGACCCAGCTTATCATGAAGCTGGGTTCCTTTTAACAGTACACCTACAACTCATGCTAAATGCATATCGAATCAGGGTTCAAATTCAGCTCCTACAACAGACTCAAGTCTTTTTGTTGTATGGAGCAAGCTGCTGGAAATGTTTTATCAGTCCATGGTAGCCAGTGTGTTGTTCTGCACTGCACTCTCCTGGGTAAGCATCTTGAGCTCAAAAGATGCACAACGCCTGAAAAAACTTACAAAGAATGCCTCTTCCACCACCTGGATGCCATCATATAAAATTACCTCCATCCTTGGCAGTAGGTGTTCTCTTGGGAGCACTTTTAGCCACAGGCTCATTCCACCACAGTGTGTTAAAAGCGCCTCTGGGGGTCTTTTCTGCCCACCGCTATCAAGCAATTCAGTGTTTCCTCCCGAGATACTCTTTATAAGCTCATTTTGAAATTTCTGCAGAATATGCATTTATTTATTTTTATTTATTTATTGATTGATTGATTAATTGCTTGGCTGCATTATTTCTCATGTTAGTCTGTATTCTGCTGCTGTATGCATGTGAATTTCCCCATGAGATTAATATAGTTTATCTAATTTAATCTAATCTAGTCTAATATGCCAATGAATCGTGTTTGTGTGGTTCAGAAGTAGAAAAGGAAAAACAAAGTGGGTTTCAATGCAGCATGGTACTAGGTGGCAGATGCATTGGCATGAGTTTTGTGGGAAATACTACATAATTTTCCTCTCAAAGCATGAACTCCAGATGCTACCATTCAGTTTGTTAGGAAAACACAGAAAAAAGAGGACCAAGGGATGTGGTGGATGTATATCACTTGCCAGTACCTCCAGACCAATGCACTAGATATTAGGAGTGAAGTTTTATTAAAAAATTTCCTAGGCTTGGGGCAGCACGGTGGCGCAGTGGTAGCGCTGCTGCCTCGCAGTTAGGAGACCCGGGTTTGCTTCCCGGGTCCTCCCTGCGTGGAGTTTGCATGTTCTCCCCGTGTCTGCGTGGGTTTCCTCCCACAGTCCAAAGACATGCAGGTTAGGTGGATTGGTGATTCTAAATTGGCCCTAGTGTGTGCTTGGTGTGTGGGTGTGTTTGTGTGTGTCCTACGGTGGGTTGGCACCCTGCCCGGGATTGGTTCCTGCCTTGTGCCCTGTGCAGCATGGCACATTGGCTGGGATTGGCTCCAGCAGACCCCCGTGACCCTGTTTTTGGATTCAGCAGGTTGGAAAATGGATGGATGGATGAATTTCCTAGGCTTTCCTTGTTGTATACAATCATCTATGTGTCAATTCTCGGGGTTTTATACTATGAAAATTCAATACTGTTGATATTTTCTTGATTGGAGCAATCTTTTAAAAGTTGAATTTTATTTAACGTTATTTCGATTGCCATTTGGTTTTGTTCAGGAGTGCTGCCATTTTGTAGACTTCTTTGTTATGATGTGGGTCCTGGTTGCTAAGGGTTTGGCATCTTTGGTCACGACATTGATGTGATCATTGGTGAAGGGTTAAAAGGTTGTTTTGTATTTGAGATTTGGATGAAATGCTATAATTATTCTATGGCTCTCAAAAAATCTGTTCCATGACTAGTTTTTGGTTTATGATTTGGTTTTGACCACACTCCTTTTTGACCTTCACTTTCTTTTTCATCTTGGTTCTTTCTCCTGTTCTACACTCTACCTTGTTTATAACTGCCTGGTTCAGTCCTTGTTATAGAAAGTCCACTCTGTAATGCCCTCTTAGAGAATCAAGAATCGCTTGGGCTGTGAAGCTGGTAGTTAAAAGGACAAATACAACTGACAGTCAAATAAGGACCAATGTGCAATACACAGAATTTACGGAATGGACTCTGCAAGTCACACCTTTCAGCTTCAACAAGTGCTCCTAAACCCTAGGCCAGCTAGTATGCAGCTTGCTCAAGAAGTCAGAAAAGTGAGTAGCGCAGAATGACAGCACAAAGTAGGAAGCATCATGAATCTCAAGAATCTCTCCAAATTTTGATTTACCCCGTTTCACAATTCATTGTACTGTGGGTGTAAGAGTAACTTAAATGCTAACTTTAGAGCAAAATCCTTGCCAAAATTAAGAAATAAACTGAGGACTGTGGTCTGGCAAGAAGAACTTGAAGAAGAAATGGTCTGGCAATTTAAAGTATTTAGGAATGCACATTTCAACCAGTGTTTGGCAGAGGGAAGAAACTTGAGGGAAACAAAATGAGTACTCTTAGGAAACTGATTCACAAATACAAGGATAGTATTATAACCGTGGATGGGGGTGAGTCGGTAATGGAAACTATCGTAATTTCTTCCTATGGCTCAGTGGGTGGTGGAACAGGTTGTAACAAACCTAAATGATCCCTGGGAAGTAACTGTGATGTGCAATACATTTCACATGCCAGACAAAAACACAAATATAAAAGTGTCTAAATACTACAGTATCAAACTAGATGGCTATATCAGTGTAATGAATGAATAAATGTGCTCCCTTACCAGCAAATGTAATAATTTGTTCAGGGTCAATCAACATTGTCCCACATATTAGTGGTTGTATTCATGATTGTTTTTTAACACATTATGTTAAAGCACCAACAAGGGGAGGAAGCCTGTCTAGATTTAGTATTCCATAATAGCATAGGATCAGGGGAGAGTCGTGATCAAACAATCAGGATCTAGTGACTATAATATAATACATCACATGTGTTTTGCCAGTGTGCATATTCAAAATCCTAAAACAGTAAATTTAATTTGAAATTTTCAGAAAATGCGGAAAAACCTAAATAAGATAATTTGGGATAAGCTTTACAGTGAAGAGACTGGTGAGGAGATGTGAGGCAGATTTAAAAGTGTTTTGCCTGTAATGCAACACAAATTTATCTTAAAATTTAGAAGCAGTAAGAAATTAAAGACACTCAGAGCTAGATAAATAAGGAGCTAAACAATAGTTAACAAGGAAAAAAAACAGCTGTATAAGACAAGAAACTCATTTGCTAACCTTAAGGCATAAGAGGAACAGTTTATAAGGAGTTTAGGAAAGCTAAATGTTAGTTGGAGAGAAATTTTGCAGATAAGGTGAAAGATGACTCAAATATATTCTTTAAATACAAAACACGAAAGTATCTCTTATGGGAAGGATCTAGAAGTCATAGTGGACTTATCAGCTATCTAAATCGAGACAGGGTACAGAAGTGATCGAAAAGGCTATTAGGATATTACATTATATATCATTATGTGTGTAAAACAAGATCAAGGGAAGATATGTGGAAATTATGTAACACACTTATGGCTGTCACCTGGAGTACTATGTGCATGTTTGATCTTCAAATTGCAAAAAAGATGTGGTAGTGCTAGGGAAAGTCCAGAGGACAACAACTAGGCTGATTCTGGGACTGAAAGGTATCAGCTATAAGGAGAGATTAAAAGAGTTGCAACTTTTAAGTTAAGCAAATGAAGATTAAGAGGTGATATAATCAATGTATTTAAAATTATGAAAAGAATTAATACAGTGGATCCCAGCTATTGCTTTTAATAAAATTCTTCAACAAGAACACAGAAAATTGATTATAAGCTTGTTAAGGACAGATTTGCACAAATGCTGAAGAGTATTTCTTCATACAAAGAACCATAGACTCATGGAATAAAGCACCAAGTATTATGGTCAAGAAGATCTTTAGAGACATTCAAATCTTGACTTGATGTTTACTTGGTGAATAGAATGGATGAGCTTGTTGGGCTTAGTAACCCTTTCTTGTCACAGTTGTTCTAATATTTTAATGCTGCCATTAGCAAAGTAATAACAACTTGTATGAGAGTTCTAACAGGGAATATACAGTATGTGGTAATGGCACTGACAAGTTATATCAGCCTGCCTGGGATGTGTCAACCAAGTATGAGATGGCGTTGCATTACCAGTTGCAGGGTTCCCTATATAAATGGCAAGCCTGCAAAGTTGCATGCTTTTCTAACTTGTGCAGCAAAAGGCAAGCAGTCATAACGAGCCACCTCAAAGAACCATGTAAAAAGCAGAGAATCCATCCATTGTGACACTACAATATAAGTAATGATCATATTACCCCATAAACTGTCTAAATTATATTGGCTTCCTGCATGATATTGTACTGTATTGTGTGATACTGTCATGAACTAAGTCTAAGTTTCTATCCCATGCTGTGAGTAATTTTACCCTGAATCTGATTGACTCTTAGGGTTTCCCCGTATTCATTTTTCCTTTCCAGATGAGAACTGGAATTTGTCAGAATAGGAATCTGCCACAGATGAGTGGGTGTAGTTTATTACTGAAATGTCATCCATGGCTGGTTCCTGTTTTTTTGCTCAAAGCTATTAGGATAGATTCTGAATTCAAAAACAGATGGTTAGATAAATGTCAATTAAAAAGAATTATGGAGGAACACCTTATGTAAATGTCTTATAAAAACTATACAGATATAGTAATTTATGTTTATTATATGAAGCATGTGAACTATAAATAATTATAAAATAGTTATACTTTTATGAATAATAGTAAAATAAATAAATGATACTTCCAAATAGCAAAACATGTCCCTAAGAGTCAGAGTGGCTGATCTAATTAATCTGCTTCATTTCATGCATTGAATAGTTATTCTATAAAATCAAGTGCAAAGTTATACCCAACTTATTTTTGCTTAAATCCCCCAACAGCTTAATACAAAGGCATATATTAATGCTGCCCTATCACAAGCTCTTAAACAAGCTGCCCTCTTGAAAGTTCCATAGTATCGTTGTAAGGCATCTTTAAAGTAAATGAACAAATTGAAATTAGAATTTAATTTGTAACACTTTGAAGTTCAGCCTTCCCTCATAGGCATCTTATAATGAAGAAGTCAGCTTGCTTTAAGGCGTGTTTGACAAGAAGATCCTTTGATGCCTATTTCTAGTTGGATTATTTTATTAAAATGGCTTTTTTTCCAGCAGTTGCATTTTTTAACATTGCACACTTCTCGGAAATATTTTTCTTTTTATCCCCATCAGACTAGTGTGGTGTCGAGGTGTCAACCGTTGCACGGCTGCGCTTGAGGCAGTTTGTCGTGTGATGGGTGTGGCAACGCGCAGCATACTCCCCACCTCCACCAACAATGCATACTGTAAGTAAAAAGTGATACCCTGAACCTTATGTGGTTTGTGGACAGGAGACGAATCATCTTTTGACCACCCTTTTTACAGAGCCAACAGAGGTTTGAAGGTACAATCCAAGGCAACTTTTTCTGTTATGTCATGTAATGCATGTTAATCTGATTATAGACATAGTGGAGATTAACAGATGGCACTTACTTAGTTACTTTTTAGTCAAGGTGAAAAACATTGCATTCATGTGGTCATACTGTACGTTTTCCATGTATGAAATATGCATACCGCATATGATATGAAAACAGACCCCAGAGGTACTTTAATTTTGTTTTTTTTTAGCTTTTTAAATCTATTTTAGTTATTTGACTAACATTAAATCTACTACAATGGATTAATGCCCCATACTTAGCCCTGTGGGCACTCCTGCCACCACCCTGCATTGGATTAAGAGGTTTGAGAACTTTATATATTATATCATATGTAACTGTCTTTTTTGTGTTAACATTATTGGATGTAAAAAATGTCAGTTGTGATCATGCAAACTCTAACATCAGTTATTTAAAAAATGATTAGTTAATTGAATGTGGTTATATACTGTCGAACATTATGGAACAAAAACCACTGCAGTATTTTAAAACGCTTCCTCCTCAGCATGTAAGAGGTGTGTTACTGTTCAAAACTTGCCTCAGTGCTGCATTAGCTTAGAAAAGCTGTGTCAAATGTTGTCTGCGAGGTGTAAGATTTATTGTGAAATGGACAGAAAATACACAAGACTCCATGCAGTTTAACTGGCAGGAAAAATGAAGTGTTAGTTTGTTTGTCTTCTGGCTGCTTGACATTTAATTTGCTTCCCATTACACAGTTTTGTATTTCCGCTGAGTGTTTTTCTAATGGGCACACATTTGCAATTTAGATCAAAAGTGGCAGTGAGAGGAGTCAAGCACCACTAGCCAATTTTTTCTTTGCCTCGTACTGTGTGATTTGACAATGCAGGTGTTCAGCGTAAGGCCCCATATTCAGATTTATTTTAATTTCACGGGATGGCCTAAACTGAGATCTTGCCTTGATTCAGTCTTTTAAAAGTTATTATTAATTTCTTTTCTGAGAAGTGTGCAACCTTCATTCACTCTCAATGGTTGGGTTTCTGTGTTGACTAGATGCATTTTTGAAATTACTTTGTAAAACTATACAGCTTAATTAATCTTTTGTCAGTTATCTTTACTTTATTCCAGTAATCCTCCAGAACAGAAAAAACCTAACTGGATTCATAGTAAATATCATTTCACATATAATTAAAATGAAATTACTTGCCAGATAACATAGTGAGGAGAATTTTGTATATTAAAGTTGAAATAAAAAACAACAAAATGCAAATATGATAAAATAAAGTGCAAAAAGATTTCACACACAATAATGAAAAATAGCAAATCTCTCTATATATAAAATCCGATGCCTGTATGTCTGTCCGCTTTTCAGGAGAGAACTACTTAATGGAATTAGATCAAGTTTTTTCTATAATTTGCTTGAACATTCTGGCAGATTTTGCGACTTTTCTCATTGTGCTAAGTCTTATAGTTCAGTTGCAGCACTGATTTATTCACATGAATCCGAGAAATAGGGGAATCGGGTGGGACCATCCTCACTCACGCACCAGCCTCCATTCGAGTTCGTTCTACCTCTTGCCACGCGTTGGAGTGTACCTTGCCTCTGCTTAGTAGGCGATACCTGTTTGTTCAGCAGACATTATCATCTAGAGATTGTTAAAGAGTAACATATGATGCTTTTGAGAGAGAGATCACAGCTACGTGTGTTTTAGAGGGTACCTGCTCATTGGCAGAGATATCGTGGCCATGTGCTCTTCTCCCCACATGAGGGACGCTCTCCCATCAGAGCTGAACACCATCAGATACAGTGCCAACGTTTGACATTGGAGTGTACCCAGCTTCCACTTGGCCAGAGATACCTTGCCAACTTTTTACATTTTTGGCAAAGAGATCACAGCTACATTCTCGCCCCTGATAGCAAAACCAAAAATATTGTATATCAAGAGGCCCACGGAAATGAAAGCTATCAATATAAAATCTTCTCAATACAAATTATTACATTTTTTAAAATTTTTTATTGATCTTTAAAATCTGTCCTGTTTCAGTACTATGCGGGCAGAGCTGCAGGGGACAGCTAGTATACAATAAAGTACAGTTTCATTATGTGTGAAAGCTGGAGACATACAGGTTTAGGTATATGACCCATGGCTTCTGAGTTTGTACACAATAGCCGCATTCCATTTCTGTTCGCCCTTTGCCTCATACTCCTTAATGGAATCCCATTTAAATTCAGACCGCACAAGGTGACAAGACAGTGAAGAATGCTACAGGTTATCAAGGAGCTTGTTACAAAATTGGGAGACATAAATTGGGAGAAGTAAATGAGATGTTAAACAAACCTACATACTAACAGTTTCTCATTAAGATACTGCATGGAGTGAAATGTAGCTACAGGTGTAGACCTCCAAGATTACCTATAGAATATATCAAGACTTGATCTCTCAAACCATTCCATCCTTCATCACACAATTTTACTTTACATTTATGTGTCTGCTATGGCCATCTCCTAGATCTCTGTCCTTTGACCCTGTACTAGAACTTCTGACAACTAAGGTCAATTACTCATCCAGCCAAAATATTAAAATTTTGAAATGTCTGACAGGATTACTTCAGAAGTGGGGGACCCCCAGTTGATCCTATCCAGCATGTCTTAATCATCACTAATTGACTTAATCCCCTGTATTTCACTACATTTCATTTACATTTACATGTTTTCAGACATTTTTATCCAAAGGAGATCAACATAACTGATTAACATCAGTCTGGGAACTGTTTTAAAACAAGTGTTACAAGATAGGATCACAAAATTGACCATCACTACTGAGGCGCTCTCAGCCAAACAGAGTAGTTACTGTTTTCTTAGCCTCTTAGAACCTAGCATCAAAATTATTAATAATTGTAAAGATATTCACAGAATCAGAGAGTCTTCAAGCACTTCTCAATGAAATATTTTGATCATCATATCCTTTGCAGAAACTTGAGTAGGCACTGTTCGTCTATCAAGTGTATCTTCGGGCATCTTTTCCATCATAGTACACTGGACAACACATTTTTGCATTTTTAGACATTATGATAAACATCTTAAAACTGAACACAAATGTTCACAACACAGATTGTTGTATCATGGAGGAATTTGGAGAAAGTTGAAATGAGCTTTTCTTGAATTTAGTGTGCTTAATTGCTCAGTGATTCTGAAACATTGCATTAGTTCAAGTAAGCTAAAACTGGTTTGCTGCTGATTTTCACTTGTGCTCAGTGCCTGATGTTTCTTATTTCAGTGTCTAACAATAATCGGCCAGTATTGAATGATTCCACTTGCTCTGATACTGCTTTTCCACTACTGCAATGTTGTACTGGTGATGTCTTCACTATATTTGTTCATTGACTGTATTAAGATTAGCAGTGAAGAAGTCCAAATGTGAATGCAGAAAATTAATTTTTAGCTACATGTTGGATCTCTTGGCTTTGTATGCTTAAAGCATGTTATCAACGAACTGGATGTAGTTTTTTGCTCCATAGTTGCCAAGAAAATTCTCAGCAATATCCTTAAATGCCTTCCATGTGATTTCCTCTGGCACCAGTAGTAGACCTTCAAACCGCTAATGGCATGTCTGATTTATGGACCAGCAAAAATGCCTTCTTTAACCTTAACCTTAACCTTGACCTTAACCTTAGATTTTCAAATGAGTGTCTACTTATAATTCCAAGAGCTAAACTTAAAAGAAGTGGTGAGGCAGCCTTATACACCTAAAATCTGGAATAGCTTACCAATAGAAATTTGCCAGGCTAATATGGTGGAGCACTTTAAAAAACTGCTAAAAACCCATTATTTTAACGTGGCTTTTGCTATGCTTCATTTTAGCGTAGCCCTGATATTCTGTATATGCATTTAATTATCTTTTTTTTTCATGGCTCCAAAATCTGTACTAACCCCTACTTTCTCTGCTGTTCTTTTTCCGGTTTTCTGGGGTGGTAATCAGCTCCACCACCTCGTGATCAAGGTACCAGGCAGTCCTACATTGATGGATTGAAGGCCAGAGGTCCACATGACCATCATTATCAAGTTCTTCCATGTGAAGCCTGAAAACCATGTGGGCTGATTTAGATCATTTATGTTGGGTTGAATGTCTATTGGGAGCTATGCAGTCTCGTGGCCTTGGAACCTCTGCAGATTTAGTTTTTTTCTCCAGCCGTCTGGAATTTTTTTTTGTTTTTTCTGTCCTCCCTGGCCATCGGACCTTATTTTATTCTTTGTTAATTAGTATTGCCTCATTATAATTTTATATTTTTCCTTTTTTCTTTCTTCATTTTGTAAAGCACTTTCAGCTACATTATTTCTATATAAATAAATGTTGTTGTCACATCAGTTTTGGTGGAATCATCTGTCTCAAATATTGAAATTCTTCATCTTTGTTGTTCATCACTTTCACAACATTTTTTTCAGTCCTGCTTGTATATGAAGAGGAGGCAAACAAATTTATGTTAGATTGACAAGTGGTTTATGTACCAAAGTTTACTACAGACGAACCAGATGCTTATGCAGTGCCCTGTTCTTTTTGATGTAATGAGAATCTTTAGTATGGCTGTGTGACGGTACATGTCGGCTCCTGGCTCCCTTTCTATTATGGGGGCCTCTTGAACCTGACACAGTCATTACCGTAACCGAAATGAGCTTGGCAGATGGGGACAAACACATATGAAGCAAGGGGATGGTGAAAAGTGCAAGTGCTTTAATTAAAATAGCCAACACATATGAGTGTCCCAAAGTGCACTGCTCAAAAACAAGTTCAATAAATAAATAATCCATAAAATGGTGAATGTGGAGGTTAAAATGATCCAATAAATAATCCAATAAAAATGAGGTTAAAATCAACTGGAAGGAAACTGTTTTACTAAAAAGCCTGCTGCCTTCTTTTTCACTGGCGGCTCCCCTGCTTGTCCCATACAGACCTTGCAGCAGAGGAATCGCACTAATGACAAATGCAGCTGACCTTCCATAGGTACAGGTCCCTGCCGTCCCATGGCTAGAGTAAGGCTCTCGCCAAACTCCCAACTCCCCCACACGAAGACGCGAATGCGGCGATTATTTATTCAAAATGCCAAATAGCTGCAGATCTTTTGTTATCAGCAGGTCAAAATCCATAAGACACACCCTGTGGGAAATGGCTGGCCGTGTATCCTGGCCAATACCCCCAGGCCGCCAGATGGAGCCCTCCCTGTAGGATGGAAGTGCCCTGAAGACCAGCAGGGAATCCTGGACAATGGAGTTTTTACTCCCTACCCTGCTGGATACTGTGGGGCCCACCAGAGGACGCTGCAGGGAGGCTCAAAGAGCTGCGTATGCCCTATAATCGGAAGTACGTCTTAGTCACAGCGACAGAGGAAATGACGTGCTTCCGGGATGAAGAAGGAAAGTTTTCATCCAACCCGGAAGTGCTAAGAAGTCACGTGGACAGCACTTCTGGGTCATGGACTATAAAAGACTGTGAGAAACCCCAGACGAGTGAGCTGATCTGGGAGGAAGTGTGGCAACGCGTCTGGGAGTGGAGGATTGAGTATTGTTGAGAAGTATTGTTTATTATATGAGTAGTGTGGAGTGGAGGGTGCTTGGTGCACGTTATTATTACAATAGAAATAATAATTATTGGACTTTTACCTGGTGTTTGGCGTGGTACCTGAGGGTTCAAGGGAGCAATAGCGCCCCCTACTATTACAACCCAAAAGTATTCAGGAAGCAGAATCATGCTTCTCCAGTGTTATTATTCTGGCCTTCTATGGGAATGAGCGAGAATATTTTTGCAAGCATTTTAAAACTACTGGGCAAAGATGACTCTGGCTTTAGTTTTAGTCATTATTAAAAATTGTTCATTATTGTTTGTTGTCATTTTCCTCTCATTAATTTGAATTTCAGAAAAGGGGCTTATGGTAACGACTGTTTGCAAGCCAGATTCTCTTTGCAAAGGCTGAATAGTCAAGAATTCAATGACATGACCCTTCTTGAGAGAGGTTGCAGTATGCAACAACAATAGAAAATGCTGAATTGCCTGTACTGCACCTTCAAAGAAAAAGGAATAAAATTCTTTTACTGTCAATGGTAACCTTCTGCATTTCGACTGCAACCACTATGACAGAGACAAAAATAGGCATTGATCTCAGTTTTGTTAATAATCTGTGTGGGACACAAGCTGCTTGTAGGACACACAGGCTAACAGCTGTTGTGAGGGAGTCAGGAGAGAGCTGGCACTGGGTTGCCTCAATGGCTTGTACAACTCAGATTTTAGAAGAAAGCAACATACAAAGCTTTCTCTAAAAATTGCTAGGGGGAAATACAAAAGCAAGCATTTTGAAATGCCTGGATTGTGTAGTCAAAAGTCCAGAAGAAAAAATATATAAGTCAAAGTGTTTTGGGGGCTATAATAGAGAGAATAGAGAAACCTCAGAGTGAGATCTTCTTGAAAAGTTTTTATATACAGTACTGTGCAAAAGTTTTAGGCAGGTGTGAAAAAATGCTGTAAACAAAGAATGCTTTCAAAAATGGAAGTGTTAATCATTTATTTTCATCAATCAACAAAATGCAGTGAATGAACAAAAGAGAAATCTAAATCAAATCAATATTTGGTGTGAGCACCCTTTGCCTTCAAAACAGCATCAATTCTTCTAGGTACACTTGCACACAGTTTTTGAAGGAACTCGGCTGGTAGGTTGTTCCAAACATCTTGGAGAACTAACCACAGATCTTCTGTGGATGTAGGCTTCCTCACATCCTTCTGTCTCTTCATGTAATCCCAGACACACTCGATGATGTTGAGATCAGGGGCTCTGTGGAGGCCATACCATCACTTCCAGGACTTCTTGTTCTTCTTTACGCTGAAGATAGTTCTTAATGACTTTGGCTGTATGTTTGGGGTCGTTGTCCTGCTGCAGAATAAATTTGGGGCCAATCATACGCCTCCCTGATGGTATTGCATGATGGATACGTATCTGCCTGTATTTCTCAGCATTGAGAACACCATTAATCCTGACCAAATCTCCAACTCCATTTGCAGAAATGCAGCCCCAAACGTTCAAGGAACCTCCACCATGCTTCACTGTTGCCTGCAGACACTCATTATTGTACCGCTCTCCAGCCCTTCGACGAACAAACTGCCTTCTGCTACAGCCAAATATTTCAAATTTTAACTCATCAGTCCAGAGCACCTGCTGCCATTTTTCCGCACTCCAGTTCCTATGTTTTTGTGCATACTTGAGTTGCTTGGCCTTGTTTCCACGTCGGAGGTATGGCTTTTTGGCTGCAACTCTTCCATGAAGACCACTTCTAGCCAGACTTCTCCGGACAGTAGATGGGTGTACCTGGGTCCCACTGGTTTCTGCCAGTTCTGAGCTGATGGCACTGCTGGACATCTTCCGATTTCGAAGGGTAATAAGCTTGATGTGTCTTTCATCTGCTGCACTAAGTTTCCTTGGCCGACCACTGCATCTACGATCCTCAACGTTGCCCGTTTCTTTGTGCTTCTTCAAAAGAGCTTGAACAGCATATCTTGAAACCCCAATCTGCTTTGAAATCTTTGTCTGGGAGAGACCTTGCTGATGCAGTAGAACTACCTTGTGTCTTGTTGCTGTGCTCAATCTTGCCATGACATGAAACTGTCTTCCACAACCTCACCTTGGTAGCAGAGTTTGGCTGTTCCTCACCCAGTTTTAAGCCTCCTACACAGCTGTTTCTGTTTCAGTTAATGACTGTGTTTCAACCTACGTGTGACATTGATGATCATTAGCACCTGTTTGGTACAATTGGTTGATCATACACCTGACTATAATCCTACAAAATCCCTGACTTTGTGCAAGTGTACCTATAAGAATTGATGCTGGTTTGAAGGCAAAAGGTAGTAACACCAAATATTGATTTGATTTAGAGTTTTCTTTTGTTCACTCACTTTGCATTTTGTAAATTGATAACAATAAACAATCATTATTGATATTTATGAAAGCATTTTTTGTTTACAGCATTTTTTCACACCTGCCTAAAACTTTTGCACAGTACTGTATATATATATATATATATATATATATATATATATATATATATATATATATATATATAAATGTTATTCAGTTCATAGGGGGTGAGTTATGAAATTAGGGTAAAGAAATTAGGGTACTCGATTTCAGTGAATATTGCAGAAGAACTGCCTTAACGTGCATCCATCTGCCACCAATAGTTTGTGGTCTCCCCTCCTACAGTACAAATGTCTTAAAAAAACTTGTTTTTTCAGGAGAAGACAGAATGAAATTTGCTGGTAATTTATTAAAGTAAGCAATTCCTCTGTATAACCCCATTTGATAACCACTGAAATGCAACGCTTAACTTTATTTTCTATTGTACTCGTTATGGTGGACATCATGGCAAGGAGCTTTAGCAAGCAAAACAAAACTATATTTTAATGTGACAAGATAACATTCAAAATCATTTAATGCATTGTAAATTATAAGGAAACGAGTAAAGATGAACTGAATGTACATGGAAATCAGTTGATAAAGTGAGTCTAAGGTATAGTGAGAAACAGAGCTTTCAAACACAATTTGAATATTTCATGGACAGACCAGAGGTAAACGCAGTCTTGTTTCCATTACCTGGCAAAAAACATTTCACTTAATCTCTTATCTTCCAGAAGCAGCACATTCTCTGCAGTTGTGTTGCCAAAGAGATTACTGTTTAAATTCCTCAAATTACTCTACTTAAAAGTAAATGATCTTCAGTATTTGCCTGCTGAGTACTCAAGTAATAGAGTCACTATCTTGTCCTTTCTGTTCCATAATGAAATCCCATGTGGAATATGCCTCACACTTTTAATGGAAACTTTTCACACTTCAGTAGTATTAATTTTCACTCTGTGTTTATTGTAGTTCCTGAATTAACATGTATTACTGACTTATAAAAATCATTTTTTTGCAAAAATCTTTAAAACTTGCACGTGTGATTTTGCTAACAAAAACTATTTGGGTTTTCTTGTCTCCAACCTTTGCATCAATATGCACCTTCTAAAAACAATTTAGTATTAAACAGTTTCCTTTAAAGTGTTACCTATGAAATAAAAGAGTAAGGAGCATCATTATACAGCAATAATACATGGCAACCAACAACACAAAGCAAAGACAGATTAATACATTCCAGTTCATTGTCACAGTGGGCTGGAGCCTAATTTAGCAGTCCTGAGTGCAAGGCAGGAAACAGCCCTGGACTTGATGTCAGCTTCTCTGAGAGACAGGCATAATAATGTTTGAATAATTTGTGGTATCTGTGGTTCCCTCTGCACAGTGAACACAGTTGGTATTTGCATTTAAGATGCTGCTGGGAGGCATAAAAAGCACACAGAAGGCTTACACTTGAGAATCAAACTGTATAAATAAAAAGACACCACGACTCATTTCCATTAAGAAAAATGGAAATAAGATCTTAGATGTAGCAACAGTATTCAGTAAAAAAGACATCTCACTCGTTGGGTTAACTTATATTATTATAGCTAAAGAAAGAAAACTTAAACCAGGCTTGTTTACTGCAACTGTAGAGTGAAATCTCACTTTACTTAGAGAGCTTGCTGGTAGGGAATAGCTAAAGCATAACAATGCTAAATTGTCTCTTAGTGACATATTTTAAAGGCTAGAAGGCATTTTGGTTACACATGGGGCAGAAGGGAGTATAGTGGGTTATCACTATTGTCACACAACACTGGAGTTCTAGATATGAATCCTGGGCTTGAGCACTTTCCATGTGGACTTAGCCCATTTACCCTGTGTTCATATAACTTTTCTTTTCTCAAAGTATTGCATTTCCACTCACATCCGAAAGAAGTGCAAGTTATTTTGACTCGCTACTCTAAATTGGTGAGCTGTGAGTGTGTGTTTGTACTGTAATGGACTAAGACTCTGTGCAATGTTTGATTCTCCCTTTCTTCCAAAGCTGACACCAGCCTCTGTGGCCCTGTATTTGAATAAGCTGCATCAGAAAAAAATATGAATATATACATGTATAATACAGTATATACAGTGGATTCAGAAAGTATTAAGACCCCTTCACTTTCTGCACACTTTAGTTTGTTTTAAATTTAATTTCAAATGGATGAATTTGCTATTTTTGCCCATCAGTCTAAGATTCAATAACCCCAAATGACAAAGTGAAAACATGCTTTTTTTTGTTCTCTATTTCGCCTTATACAATTTCTTGTATTAGGAATTTGTTAGTTTTCGCATACCCCTTGGGATCAGAGTGCAGGGTCAGCCATTGTACAGCGCCCCTGGAGCAATTACAGGTTAAGGGTCTTGCTCAAGGGCCCAGCAGAGTAGGATCTCTTTTTTGGCAGTGATGGGGATTCGAACCGGCAACCTTCTGGATACCAGCACAGACCCTTAGCCTCAGAGCTACCACTCCGCCCCCAAATTTGGCAAAGGTTGGCAAATTTATTAAAAATCAAAACTGAAATCTCTCATTCATGTAAATTATCAGACTCAAAATTCAGTAGTTGATAGAAGCCCCTTTCTGCAGCAAGAGCAGCTTTGCCTATTCTTCACTAAGTCTCTACAAGCTTTGCACACCTGGATTTGAACAGTTTATCCCCTTCTCCCTTGCAAGCTCTTTTAGATTCAAGGCTGGATTAAGACCCCCATAGGCCCCTGGGTGACTTAATTCTTTAACAGAGAGTCAGTCATACAGTACTTTAAATAGTGCAGCTTGAAGATATTTGGTTATTTAATGCAGTGCATTATTTCTCCTTTTTGGATTTCACTTCATCAAGTTCCCTCCTTGTTCATGTTGACTTGTGGATACTCGATTGTTTCATTTTGATGGGGGGTGGTTCCATGCTGGGGCATTTATATCTAAACAGTCCCGGCAATGAGTGTCTGTCAGATCTTTCAATGCATGATAAGGCGACACTTTTGCACAAAAGCCTTTAGTAGTAGGGTGTTGTACTGTGTTAGCTATAATGGATGTGATGAGAAGTCAAGCAAAATGACACCTTTTATTGGCTAACTGAACAGATTATAATATGCAAGCTTTCAAGGCAGCTTAGGCCCCTTCTTCAGACTACAAGTTGCCTGAAGAAGGGGCCTAAGCTGCCTTGAAAGCTTGCATATTGTAATCTGTTCAGTTAGTCAATAAAAGGTATCATTTTACTTGACTTCTCATTGTGCAAAAGCCTTACAAAGCTTTTTTCCCTTAACAGTAAACCAGTATCTCTTCATTATTAGTGACTCTCAAAATATTCTCTGAAGGAGCAACTTGGCATTTGGTATTAGAAAAACATTAAAATCAGAAGTTTCATCTGCGCAGAGCTATCCTGACTTAAATGCTGCACAGAAAGGCCCAGCATCTATTTTTTTGAGACTGTTTGTAATTGATAAAGAAATGTACTTATAAAGATGTATTGACTTAACCCACAATTCAGAGACAATGACATCTATACTTTTCAGGCTTTATGTGTTGTGATCCATTATAAGCAATACCATATCATTGTCTAAGCCTGAGCAGGGTCACAGGGGTGTGGAGCAGAGCCTATCCCAGCAAGAATAAGATGTAAGGCAGGTGTAATCCCTGGACAGGTCAAACACATTCACACGCACATTAGGGCCAATTCACCTAATCCAAATGTTTTTGGAATGTGGGAGGAAACTGCAGTAACCAGAAGAAACCCATACAGACATAGGGAGAACATGCAATCTACACACAGGGAGGTTCCAGGATATGAAACCTGCTTTCCTTACTTCAAAGCAGCAGTTCTATCACTGTGCCCTCCCCTTTAAAAGCTGACTTTAGTAAATCCTATTTTTGATAATAAGGAAACAAAACGTGCTGATTCCACATCAAAGTAGCACTCCAAGTAAAAGGTTCTCAAAAAAAAACCAATGAAAACAATCTTTATTTACGCCTATTCCTGTTCTTTAATCATAACAATAAAAGCGTATTCTGATAAAACAATTTATTTGTTTCAGTCTGGTTTTCGCCCTGGCCATAGCACCGAAACAGCCCAGGTCATGGGTCACCAATGATCTTCTGATGACGGCAGATACTTGTTCTCCTTCACTACTTATCCTCCTTGACCTGACAGCTGCTTTTGACACAATAGACCATAACATCCTTCTTCACCGCTTGCAATACACTATTGGACTCTCAGGAAATGTTCTAAATTGGTTTACATCATACCTGACTGGCAGAACTGAGCATGTCGCCCTTGGCAGCGCAAAGTCCCACACCCACAACGTCACCTGTGGTGTTCCACAGGGCTCTGTGCTGGGCCCTATCCTTTTTACCATCTACATGCTCCCCCTTGGAATTGTCATTGGCAGACATGGTTTATCTTTCCATTGCTATGCCGATGACACTCAGCTTTACCTCAGGACTACTCCCACCTCCTCTACTGCTCCTCTGCCAACATCTACATTGACTACCTGCCTGGAGGAGATAGAGGCATGGATGAGGCTCAATTTTCTTCAGTTGAATAGATCCAAAACAGAAGCCATCTTAGTTGGTACATCACATCATCTCCGCTCTTCTACCACCACCAATATTACTTTCTCTGGCCAAAATATTCCTCTTTCCACATCTGTTATTAATTTGGGTGTTAGAATGGACTCCCAACTTACTTTTGACACCCACATCAAATATCTCTGTAAGTCATCTTTTTACCATCTCAAGAACATCGCCAAACTCCGCCCATTACTCACCCTGGCAGATGCAGAGAAGCTCGTCCATGCCTTTGTCTCTTCCAGGCTGGATTACTGTAATGCGCTCCTCATTGGGATTCCTGGCAAGAGTATCCAGAGACTCCAGTATATTCAGAACAGCGCTGCCAGGATCCTGATGAGGGTGCGAAAGTATGATTGCATCACCCCAATCCTGAAAACCCTTCACTGGCTCCCTGTTTCATTCAGAATAGAGTGTAAGGTCTCCCTTCTTACCCACCAGTGCATTTATGGACATGTTCCTCTTTATCTACAGGAACTCCTTACCCCTCATACCTCCTTACGCTCCCTCCGCTCTGTACACACTAACACCCTTCAAGTCCCCAGAACTAAGCTCAGCAGCATGGGTGACAGGGCGTTTTCATCTGTGGCGCCGAGGCTGTGGAATGCCCTCCCTGATTACCTGAGAGCCCCACAGTCGACTGAGGCCTTTAAGCGAAACCTAAAAACTCATCTTTTTAGAAAGACATTTTGTTGAAGTATTTTATAGATTCTTCTGTTTTTTTATTATTCTGTTTTTACTCTGTAGCACTTTGGGATTGCTAAAATATAAAGTGCAATATAAATAAAATTTATTATTATTATTATTTATTTATATCAATCTGAAAAAGCTGATGATCAAAATTCAGAACACCCACCAATCAGAAAAAAGAAAAAGCCAAAAATCTGCAGAGTAATAGTTCTCGTGCATAAAGCAGGCAACCACTCTGCATAAAACATCCACCAATTCCTGACCAAACCCTAAAGGTGCAAGGTGCGTCTCTTAACCCAGGTCATTCCATCCAAGAAGAAATCTAGCAAAACGTGTTGGATTTGCTTCAATAAGGAAATTGGTGAGTTAGGACACCAGAACCTTTGTCACAGCATTGAAGCTACCAGACTGATAATAATGAACACCGGTCCATGAAAAGAGAGATGAGAGATGAGCCGTCTCCACTTCTGTTCTCCACTTCTGAGAACTTGATCTAACACGGCTGACCAATTTTCATCAGCTACACCTGAGGTCCCCACAAAAATGTCCTAAATATTTAAAAACTGACCTGCACCAGTTCAGCCACCCACCTTGAAGTTGTGGAGGAGTTGTATTATTCCATTTCTCCATCAAGAAAGGACTGCTTTTATCCGAGTTAATTTCTGCCAGGTGGGGGCCACCCAAAAAGCCATATTATTTGAAAAAAAGAGGCAGGGCAGTGCATTTTTCACCATAACCTGAATTGTTGAATTCTTGAATTGAGATAGAACAGGTGTCTGTATCAAATTTAAACATTCACTGACTTAGAAACTGCTGCTAAACTAAGACAAAAACATTTGGCACTCATAGTTCATTTTTACAAATGACTGTTTTGTGATACAGTGTGTACCAGTAATGACAGGTGTGGCGTATCAGCCCCAGACACACACTGGCACAAAGACACAAGTGCAAAATTCATCCATCCATCCATTATCCAACCCGCTATATAAAAACTACAGGGTCACAGGGGTCTGCTGGAGCCAATCCCAGCCAACACAGGGCGCAAGGCAGGAAACAAACCCCGGGCAGGGAGCCAGCCCACCGCAGCAAGTGCAAAATACACCCTTTTATTTTATTTTTCTTAGCACACAGTGCACAAACCACCACCAATAACTTCAGTTTCTTTCTTTCTTTCTTTCTTTCTTTCTTTCTTTCTTTCTTTCTTTCTTTCTTTCTTTCTTTCTTTCTTTCTTTCTTTACCGCCTACACTCCTCCACACAAGCTCTGTCCACCACCTCCCGACCTTCGGCTCCTGGAATGGAGTGAGGCGGCCTCTTTTATAGTGCACCTGGAAGTGCTCCAGGAGCACTCCGATCTTCCTTCGGCAGCACTCCTGAGTGTGGTGGAAATGCTGTTAGGGTCCCTGGAAGTACTCCACGTGTTCCCAGATCCTCTTTCCGGCTGCACTTTCATTTTTAGCATTTTTAACATGCTAAATACATTGGAGTATAAAAGCTAAAAACTTTTAAACAGATATCGATGACTCTATCAAAAGCTTGTTCTGGTCCAAAAAAAAAAATAACGAACCTAGCATTAAACCCAGGACTTTTAGATACTGTAATTAAATTGCGCACAAAAATAGATTCCAGTAAAACTTAAAACCATAAAGTCTGCACCCAGTAAATTCCAAATTGTTTATTTCAATAAAAAGGCAGCCCATCAATTCCCAGTGCTTTACCAGTCTTAAGGCTTCCAAGAGCTGAAGTGAGTTCATTAAAAGTAAGTGGGGCATCTAAAAATTCTTGTTCAGAATCAGTCAGTTTTGATAAGTCTTGCAAAAAACTCTATTTCAAAAGATAAAACAATCTCCCAGGCTGAAAATAACTCTTTGAAAAAATCCAAAGCAAAATCCCTGATTTCTACAGGTCTTTGCAGCTTTTTCCCATCATCAGTCTTTAAATAGTGAATAATTTTAGATCGAGGATTCATTTTTTTTTGCATTTCACAAAAGTATTGCATGGGAGCATCTATCTGAGACAAGTTTAGAAATCCTGATCTAATACAGTGTTCTTTTACTTGCTCGTCAAATCGCGGCATTCAGTGAGGTTTTCTCCAACAACAATGAAGGGTCAAAAGCAAATCTCTAAAGACATGTGGATGTCAGTGATGTCCTTCTTTAGTTGTTTCACAGCCTCTGTGACAACCTTTGTAGCGTGCTAGGCATACTGCTGAAAAAGTGTTTTAATTTGACCTTTTGAAACATCTCACCTCTGTCTCAAGGAAGGTAATTCACATTTTTTTTCTTTCTCCAGTTATTCCAAAAAGAAAAAACAAATGTTTTACAAAGACAGATTTTAGTAGCCTACAATTAAGATGCCAGTACAATTTAAAACTAGATTTTCCTGAAAACAGATACTCTTCAATAAACCAGACTCTGGTCAGACAGACCAGTAGGTAAAATGGGGTGTCCACTATTTTGTTGCTTTAGTATTGCAGTCAGTAAATCCTGTCTATGCTGGAAATTGATAATGAAACCCTGGATGGTTTCAGTAATATGTACCACTTACCTTAGGATGTAAGCTCCTTCATAGGTTTATTAATTGTTGTTTCTCCAATATTGACTTCAGTGTTCTGACTGACCATGGATGAAGTTCTGAGCTGTTCCTATTCAATATGTCATTCTCAGTACAATTAAAATGCCCGGTTACTTACACAACATCCTCCACATTATATGTAAGAGATCATTATGGGCCAAGAAAAACTGACTCTCTCCCTGTCTTCATTTAGTGCATAATCTTTGCTAAAAACAAACAATTTGTCACCGATCTTCATGTTAACCTGTAGCAGGAGCTCCTTTATGACTTCAGTGGATGACATTAAATCAGGTAGGAATGTTTTGCTAAAAAGAATTGCAACCCTTGGCCTAATGTTAAATTCCTGTTTCTGAAAAACTATCCAATCACCAGCCCATCTTCCATTCTGTTTGATTGTGAAAATCATTGTGCGTTTCTTGCAAAAAGAACTCAATCTAACTTTTTCAGAAATCTTTCAAAATTCATTCACCCGCTGACATTTAAGAAGCCAAGAGTGACAACACACAAAGAACAAAGCAAAAGAAAAACACTAAAAGACAGTGAAGCAAGAAAGAAGTGCAAAGAAAACATTGTTATGAAGTGTGCAGATATCATCAAAATTTACTTACAACATTTTTCAGGCACAATTTCTTCTTTTCTTTCATTCCTAGCATAGCTGCATTACGCATTTCATTTCATACAAAGCTCACAAACAGCGCTAAATTGGGAAAGAAATCATTGACATTCATGCCTCTTCTGTCCTCTATTAGAGTTAAAAATTCCTGATGCTGTCTCTAATATACCCCCCACAGTCTGACATCCAACTGAGATCATCTCTTTTGAAAGCAGAGTCACTCCCTCCTCATCTTCTTCAGCAACTCTGGTGCCAATTTAACATTTTTATTGGCAGACCACCTTTGATCTCTTTACCTGAACTTTACTTTTTACTTAGTTTTGCCTTGTTGCTGTGAATCAATTTCTTCTACCTTTTTCTAGTTCTCAGTTTAATCCACTCTTGTTCTATTTGTGGTTCCTCGGTCATGTCCACATTCCCATCATCCACCTCACCCATCTTTATTACTGTAGGATCAGACACTAAATGTTAGTCGGATGCATTTACAATTACTAAATGCATGATCAACACCAGACTCCGCTGGCTCACCCCTCTCATTTGCTGTCACATTAATCTCACTCAAAGGGGCTTCGGCAGTCACTGACGACTCACCTCTCATATTATCAGATAGTGTGGGGTAACACATTGTCCACATCATAGCTCTGGGTTTCATTATACCCAACTGAAACTTCATCAGTTCTTTTACCTGGTATTCCACCAGATGTTCCATTTCTATCTGTCCATCCCACTATGAGCAGTCTGCTTATATGGAACAGCCACAGTTTAAACTGCTTTGCAGTCTAATCCTTAGGCAATGCTACACCATACGCATCCTCTTTTCCTTGCTTTGCCCTCTCAGATTCCTCTTCTGACGTCTCATCTGTTTCATCTGATTTGTCCTCTGTGATACCAGCAGAATAATGTTCCTCACCCATTTTATCAACTCATTTACAATCACTCTCCTACATTTAAAGCACTTCACCGACTCAACCATAATACGAGGGACATTCAAAAAGTTTCAGCACCTTTATATTTTCGTTGGAAACAGTAAAGGCGGAGGAATAGTAATTGGTCATGTCTGTGAGTGTCATGTGTCTGGGAAAATTGCATCACAAAGGAAGGTGACTATGTAGAAAAGTGATGTAATTTGTTTTTGAAATTCTTAATAAACAGAGTTAAAAAAAGGTGCCGAAACTTTTTCAATGTCCCTCGTAAAAAAAAAACAAAATCAATGCCCTAAACCTTATAGCCACATCTAATTTGCTGAACACGTCGTGAGATAACATATACATTTGTCTTCTAAAAGAGATAAAGTTTTTCAGCTCATGTCATTTTGCACTGTAATATCTGAAAGGAGCTCTCCATTACAGCAGAGTAGTTTCTTTAATAGATAACTTTTTAGAAAGGGCAGTGCTTTCAAAATTGCAACTCCCTTTCCCAAGCTTGAGAGTGGTAATACAGAAAAGAAGATGCCGTTTATCATAATCCCTTCCCTTACTAACTTATGTACCAGGTGTCTTCACTAAAGAAAACTGCCATAGTCTTATTTATTTTTTTGCTGTGGACTACTTTAGATATTTAAATTACAAAAAAGTTCCACTTAAATCACCAGGTCAATCACCAATTTTATTCCATTCCTGCTTTTTTCAGAATCAGGTAGTACTAATTTTTTCAAAATTAGGTAGTACTAAGTATATTTTTGGACACTACCATAGAGAGTCCTCTTTATTCACACACACTAAGAAGTATAGCCCAAAGTTATAAAAAGCAGTAGAAAAAGGAAAAAAATACTTATATAAGACAACCAGAAACAACAACCCAAGACAGGCAACCCCAGACATGCCCACGACAGACCAGAGCAATCAAGACACAGATGGAGGGAGCCATAAAGGATACGTAGATAGACAGACAGTTAGATAGAAAGTAGTTCACTTTTTCATAGAAGGAAATTTAGTTTTAAGCTAAATTTAAAATGTATGCATCACACAATAGTCACACTACAGTTCTGTGAATCACTGTATGTTAAATGATCCTTAATAGAAAGAGAATGCAACATTGTTTTAACCAAGAACATCTGGGTTCAGTTGAAAACCTGTCAATTTATTAAACCTCCTTTATCTTGTAGAGCACAGTTTCTTAAACTATAGGTCATGATCCCGCTGCAGTTGGGTCTTGTAGGGTAGCGACTCACTGCTTTATTTAATGGGAATGGGTTGCGCACAGTTTGTGAAGTGTCTTGCGATGGTATGCTGCAGGACGTTTAAGCAATCAACAGTGCTTTGCTATTCTCCATGGAGGATACCCCCCCCCCCCCATTCTCAATTTGATGGTCATCAAGGAAGACACTAAGAAGGGCAAGACTGATTCATAAGAAAAGAAAAGTTTGAGAAACCCTGCAGTAGAAAGTCACAATGATGAGCAGTAGAATGTTATGTATAGCAAAATCAGTTAATTCCATGCCTAACTATAACAGCAATTGATTGCTACAAGGTAACTATTAAGAAAAAGTTTGAATTCATGTAAGCCACCCTAATTTGAGGTGTTCATGAGAAATGCAATGATTTACTTCATCAGTTATCAGTACATAATAAAAAGGAACAGTTTTGCCAGATGTTTGCAATATTAAAATGTATACTTCAATTTAAATGTTTAAATTCTAAATATTCTCAATTGTAAATGAAGTGTCTCATTTTTCACCCTGTTAGAGGTCCATAGATGGCTAGATCAAAAATAATATTTTTGTAATCAGTGACCTTGCAATAATTCTAAAATGATATCCCACATGCTTATGTTTGAAATTTATCATTTTTCACCTTCTAGGAAGTGGCACTTAAAGAGCTAGGTATAGAATGAAATGTCAAAAATATATTCATGATCAGCAACCTTGAAATAGCATACCAATATTACAGTTTCCCTTTAGACCTCTGCTAATCCGTTAGGGGGGGAACCCCTGGGGTCAGCTCGTGTGGCTTGCACAACTTGAAATCCTGATCATTTTGGATGAAGACACCTATTGGTTTCTCATAAGGGTGCAATTTCCTACACACAATGTGGTTGGAAAATTGCTTAAAAATCGTTTTTTTCTGGTCTACAGGGCCCAAATTAGGGGGAAACACCAAAAAGCTTGATGTCTTGCATAACTAGACATTAAGGTGAGTTGAACAGTATAGCATAAGTGGGGGCTTTCTCGTACCGGTGAGCTGGGAAGCGCTGGGGATTTCAAAGCATTCATAAGTAATTCTTGAGAACACAATTAAATGATAAGACACAACATTTGTTTAAATTGTCATTTAAATTTTATAATATACACCTCAAAGTATAAAAAATATTTGAAATAATTGGAAGAAAAGAGTAGTTGTCAATATAAAAAAAACAAAAAGCAGCCTAGTCCTGTAAATTGGCTATTTGATATAATGTATTACTGTCTTGCTTGAAAAAGATGAATAAAATATTATAACAGAAAAAAGAATGTTTTTTACACCTGGAAATGGTTGGCAAAATATGTAGTCATACACATTAAAAGTATTCTTTTGTGGCAAGGCCAAAAAAAAATTGTTCACAGAGTATGATTTTACAGTGGAATGGACTCTCTATGGGCATTGTACAACAAGCAGCCTATGATGAACTGGCTAGAAATAACAATACACAGATTAATCCTTGGGGATGCCAGAGCATAGTGAGCCTTATGAAAAATGAATGCGCACCCAGAGTAATGAATGCTGCAGCCTGAGAGTTTTAATAAAGAATCCCATCCTGAGGGTATCCATTAAATTTGCATTTAGACCCACAACCCTAGGCTTTATTTTCCATATTACAAGAAGAGAATATTTTAAACCACAAAGCAGAGTTTTGCAGTACTATTTTACATAGTGTACTAGGATGACAGGGATGTACAGTAGTTAAAATGTTCTCTATCCTGTTTTCAATACACCATGGACACACTTTTCATACTTAATATTTCTTTGGCTTTGCACGCTATAAACAGGATATTGCTATATTGGTAGTAGCTGTGATTTAAAGAACACTTACAATATTACATATACAGTTGTAGCTAATTTCCAGCAGCATTATGTTGCTACTTTATCAAGAGCATTACAGATTCGAACCTCAAATGTACAAATTAATTTTGACAAGCCCAGCTTCATCCTTATCATGTTCATGTTTTACTTTGAGATTAACAGCACTCTGACCAGAGCTGTTTCCTACTATGTGCCAGGATGCTTTCCGCCTAACTGTAACCCTGAACTGAATTAAACTGGTGGGAGAATGTTTTATACACTAAGTGCCACTTGTCACAGCATGTGTCTTTCCAGCACTATACTAATTTAACCCCCGCATTACCGTTCTTTTTCCCCTTTGCATTCTCTGTTTATGTCTTTCAAGAACAAGCATTTAAAACTGTTGTCTTTGCTCTACAGTGCCTCATTACCTTTATGAAGGCAGATTATGGGTCCAGGGGAATTCTGTTTTAAAGCCCCATCACATCACACAACTTTTCCAGCGATATTCCATCTCAGATTTAATTTACATAACCTTAGCTAGTTGAAGGCACGTTTCCATGATTGACAGAAGTGTAGTCTAACATATCCATGACTCGGTCCAACCAGCCTGTGACTCGCCCCAAAAAAAATTAAACAGATTTTTAAGTCACAGGGACAGGCCGCGTGTGTGTTCAAGAGTTGAGAACCAATGAGGGATTAGCTGGAAGTACAATGTGGGCAATGTAGCTATCAAGAATAAGGAACGGTGCTGTTTTGGACAACACGAAACAGAAGATAGGCTTATTTGTCTGATGTCCCGTGTTTTACATACCACAACTGAATAATAATAATAATAATAATAACAATAATAATACTTTATTGTCAGACAAGTCTGAAATTTTCTTGCATCACAGCAGCTCCGTCCTGTAGCACCACCCAAATAACTTAAAACAAAAATGACATACATTAAACACGACACTATTACAAAACACAATAGGTAATGCACAATTGAACTAGAGTTAAGTTCCATATTTAGTTTAAGGATTGATTGATGCACAAATGAGTTCATCAGTCTGTCACAACTGCTGTAAATTGTGGAATGCTAGATCTTCGATTTGATGGTGACAAGTTATATTCACTGTTCAGGCCATGAGACAGAGGCAATATTGTGTGACTGCCTTAGAATTACCAGAGCCTACAAAAAAACTCGTAGATCCAGCCCACCTTAAATCCGTTCGCACCTCTCCGCCAGCGTCTTTTGTCCTCTATATGTGCCGATATTAACAAGCTGCAAGCAGCCGGCTATTCCAACCTCACCGACTTAAAACATGCATGAACTTCTCCCAGCTCATGCCTTGATTGATTATCTGGGAGTGAAGTGGAGTTTTAGAGTGAAAATAATAGATTGTTATTTGGAACACACGCATTTCATGTGTATTCCGTTTCTACAGTAATCTGTGTAAACACATTTTTAAAACAGAAACGTTTTTCATATTTTAGTAGTAAATGACAAAATGTAGGCACTATGATAGGCTGATTCATAAAGTTTCTCTTGGTGTTGACCAACAATCTGGTGGAACAGTTTTTACTTTAAGGTAATGAACAAACCATATAGTGTTACGTTACAATACTGCAAAACACTCATAATCACAGAAGTAAAAAACAGCAAAAGAATCTATTTACTTGCCCCAAAAGACCAAAGGCAACAGGGAAAATAAATTGTTTGAATTGTCTTGATTTGTTGCAGACAAATTCAGTGTGATCTTTAAAGGATAACCGGTGATGTATAATTACACCCATACGAACATATCTGCTTAATTGTGGATTGTGGATAACAAAAGACACTTTGTGAGAAGCAGATGGTGAACCAATTGCAATTTCTTCTGTTTCCTTTGTGTTAACCTTGAGTAGTATTATCCTTCTACTTGACCAATTTGTTCACACCATGCTCAGGATTGCCCAGATTACTCAACAAAGATAATAACACTGTCTGGAAAAAAGAATGGAAAAAAGAAAAATAGGCAGCAATTATGGTTGAACTTGCTGTACATGTGAAGTTTTCATATAGCACCGGGTCTGTCAGGCACCATGTTATTGGCTGTCAGAAAAAGGGACAAGCTCACCATACCCTGGAAATGTGTAACTTTGCAAGAAAGTCATCATATTGTCATCATGTAGTTGCAAATCATAATCATGCAGTCTGACATACTTGGACAATGAGATCAGCAACCTCATTTGTTAAATTTGACAACTGCCCTCTGACTAGAAGTCATGTTATATGCCACCGGCTTAAGCTATATAACCTATAGGTGAGGCCACAATGATGGTGTCCAAACTATAAGAAGTAACACAGCAGCACTAAAGAATTTCAGAGAACAGCAAATAGGCTGATTCTGGGACTGAAACGCATGAGTTACAGAGAAAGATTGAAGGAGTTGAACCTTCTCAGTTTAAGCAAACAAGAGATTAAGAGATGACATGATTTTAGTTCTTAAAATTATGAATGGAATTAGTATGGTGGATCCCGGTTATCTCTCTATCATAATAAAAAAATCTTAGGTCGAGTGAGACAAAAGGACAGCTGCTGTACGGGCTTTTAAATGTTCGATGCGCTGCATGACATGCAGATCATGCAGCATGACACAAGCAGCAGCAGCAACAAGCCAGCTGATCGAGCATAGAGGAGGTTAAAAAAATGTATTTGTTTCCCATTGTATCACCGTTTTAAGAAGAGGTTTGGGAGGAGCAACTGCATCTCCTTAGCGTGTGTTCAGCCCCCCTCTTCACAACATGAGAGGCAGAGACGCGAAGTGGCTGCCACATAGTGCACCCTGGAGGGGAGGGGGAATAACTCATTCACTACATCTTTATTATTGGCAAATATCAAGAAATAAAAAATGAATGAAAATAACAATCTCTTTAAATTGTATATCCGGTTAACCAAACCCGTGGGTGGGTGAGCGAAGCGAGCAGGGGGTGGAGCCCCCTAGTTGCTTTAAATTAAATTCTTCAACATAAACATTGGGATACGGATGATGAAAACTTGCTAAGGGTAGATTTTTCAGAAATATTAGAAAGTTTTTCTTTACACGGGAAACCGCAGATTCACTGAATAAATTACTGTTCATAGTAGGACTTAAAAGACTTTCAAATTTTAACCTGATGCTATTAGGCGAATAGGACTGATGAGCATTGTGGAGCTACATGACCTGTTCTTGTCAAAATTGTTTCATGTTTTAATGTTGGAATTCATTTAAGTACTCGAGGAAAAAGACATTTCTGTTAATTGAACTTTACAAAAAGTCATAATAAATACTGTAATAGCATTATCTTCCTATTGTAGTGCATCTTTTCATTGTATGTTCTTTAAGGTAACTGAAACAAATATATTATTTATTAATACTATTTTAATGCCATTAATTGACATTAAGTATTTTTAAGTTCTTTCTTTTTTTTCTTCTTTAACGTTTCCATAATGCCACTGCACTCCTTTTCTCACTGAGTGTTAAATTGTCTGATATGAAAAACAGAAAATGGGTGACAAAGCAAAAAAATGCTGCTTTACCCTGCTTGGGACCCAGGTTTAAATTCTAGCCAAATAATTCTCCAGTGGTCTCATGCTTAAACTTGGAAATGTGAGTAAACCATTTCTTATACGAAAGTAGGGATTTATAAAACACAAGCTTGGCGAGGAAATTGGCTTAAAGATATGGAAAGTTTTGAACATCCGTAAATCCTGTACAAAACTTTTTTGGTGTTTGCATTTTAGTGACTCCAGGTGATAGGAAAATGAAGTGAACAGAACATCTTGCTTCATTGATTATTTCAATGATACTTCAGTCACATTCTATTGTCTGTCCATCCATCCATCCATTATCCATCCAGTGGCTCCAAAAAAACAGATATCGCATGACATCTGCGTGATGGTCTCTGTAGTGGAGGCTCCAATTCAGCAGACAACACCAAGAAGATGTCCCTAGGAAGTCTAAATCAACTTATAACTCAGTTATCATCATGAAAGAGGATACAAATACCATTACCAATATTTAAATGATAGAAAACTTGTGTAGAGCATTCATTGGGGAGAGACAGGACCCTCTGGACACTTCTTAAACGCTGCCAAATACAGTAATACCTCAAATTTTATTTCTGCATTCCCTTATGGTTTGAAAGTAAAGGGGTTACTCGGGGACACAGACACATTTTATATGGTGATTAGGTCATGAATATTCCAAAAGGGTGTTTTTTAAGCCATACATGGTTATCAGTGGGAGATGAACATGAGTGGCTAAAAACATGTGTATGAATGTATAGTTTTAATTTTTTTGAATCCCTCCTATATTAAGTGGTCACTGTAAACTGAGCAAATGAGTCCAGTGATGAAGACGAATCTCATTCACAAGTCCTTCCTTGTCCATAATTCTGCCAGGACAGGTTTGGACATTTTCTTCAAAATTAAATCTAATGCTCCAGGATAGATAATCCATAACATACTGTACATTGTCCAAACAACAGAAAAAAAGGAAAAAAATAAATAAAACAAAAATTCTTAACTATGGAAAATAAAGTCAATTATCATTTTTTATATACAAAATTAATTGCCTGCAATTCCATCTGGTTTTGCAGCTCATCAGAATTGTAACAGTAAAATATAAACCCATTATTTAAAATGCAGACTGCTTCAGGGTTTTAAGGAAGCATAACAGATTTTTTTTTTGTTGTTTTAGCCAAGGGAGGACTCACTGTATGAATTATAAACTATTAATGCCCTCCAAGCCAGACAGAAAAGCATTCTTCTATCTTTATCCTACTGGAATCTTACCGTCTGTCTCTCTTTTCATTATGTTTTAAACTGATTTCCATGGGTTGTTTTCTATTCTACAGACCATCTGATTTGTTTGTCAGAATGCTATGTTGCCATTGCAAGAACGACAGCCCCTGACTTTTCTGCTTATGTCTGAATTTCTTTTCCGGTTGATCATTCACAATGCTGTTACCCTTGTGTGGTTTACAGGAACTGATGTGTATTTCTCATTGTGTTTAAGCAAATGACAATGTGGCAACCACTAACAATAAAGGATTGTCTCCAGCACCTCCAAAATTTCCTCTGGGTGTGTGTGATTGTTCAGTGAAGTTGTCTAATGGATATCAGTTATCTTTAAATGCTGATTTTTTAAAATAAAATTTACAATACTTTTTTTATACATTTGGCAAATTGAAAATAAACCTTAATATTTAACAATGTACCTGGGATTAAGTAAAGGATCATTTGAGACCATTTTTATCTCACCCTAAATTGACTGCATAGTTGGTTCCTTTCCTGTACCCTGTGCTTCCAGAACAAGCATTGGACCCCCTACATTTTGATTCCATAAATGGATAGATCATGGATTGATTATCAGTACTATGAGGAACCAATTTTGATAATAATGTACACCCCAAAGTTTACAAACACACAATCATACAGATCTAAATTGTAGCCTTTCCCAACAACTAACCCCAACAGAACACTAGAAAGACACACTAGTGTATTGTGCTGAATGGCCAGCTCTTGTCAAAACATTTTGTTTCATTGTTTGTCTCTGAAACACAATTTATGTGAGAAGGCATCATGCAGAGAGGAAGAAGACTCAATTTCTGCCCAATAAATGTTAACATTTTAGGAGTTTTTGAAGTTTTTGAATCTGCACTTAATTGTTAACTATTTGCTGTTTTTTACTATTATATTATTTTACATCAATATTTTCTGAGGTTATTGCTTCACAATTTTGGTTATTTCAATTGCCATTTTGTGTTTCTTTTAACAGCCATGGCTATATTCTCATTGGAGATGGATCCCAGTTATTACTACATGATGTCCAAAACTATGCAACACGTAATGTCATTGTGTCACCAGTGTTTAAGATGATAGAACACTATACCCAACATCCAATTCTTGCAATGCTTTAGTTATCCCTCCCCCACCCCAGAAATAAATAAATAAATAAAAATTAGGAAGTTAGGACTTTGTGTGTTTTCTTCAACTTTGATTTTTGGATTGCATGTTGTGATTCAGTATTTTTGATTCAGAATTTTTTTAATTTATGACCCCTGTATGTTCCAGACAGCATATGTCTCTCATCTTCTGGACCCTGTGGCTAGCTTTAGACCTGCTCCATCTTTTTCAATGGTAGAACAGTAGGTGAATACAAATTATGTTTGCCAGGACACTTTGGACCTCATGCAAAATGCAGTGCATTGAATTTACACTGAAGCACGGCGTATGGACAAGAACAGAAATGTGCGTGCACAAATCTGTGTATATGCCAACTTCCACATTCTTCCACTACATAAATCCCGGTCAGTGTGAAATGTAATGCCTGTGCACATGCCTACCGCCCCACCCTGGCTCCTCCCAGAATTATGCCTCTTTTAATATGCAAATCAATATAAATAGCCGCTTATGTTTTTCGTTCTATGAAAAGACAATGGCAAAAGCACGGGAAAAAAGAAGAATTTTAGTAAATGCCAAGTTGAGGCAAGGAAAAATGTACTATTTATTGGTTTAAGCAGTGGTATAAACAACAAAAGGAAGTTGATCGAATGACAGAGACTGGGTGGAGAAACTCAGTTGTTCAAGTTCAGAAAGTCGCACAGTGCCCGAAATAAAAAGAAGTGGCCAGATATCAAAGTCTGTGTGAAAAGGCGAGTCATAGTCGATTATCTGAGTGTCATATGGAAATGTATTAGGATACAGAGAAAAGAAAAAAACTGGGACACAGTGGGGAAATAAGGTTGAAATTTCCACTTTAATCACATAGTTTATTTTGTCATTAAAGTAGAACGTCATACACTTCATCTTAAAATCGTTTAATTTACTAGTTTTTCAAATCCTATCGTCAGTAAAGTGGCACGTTAAACGCTTCGTATTCTATGTGTTCTTCTATGTACTCTATGTGTGTGAATCACTACATGCTTCTTAAACGGGCTTACTCTTACGCCAACAGGACACAGAATACATTATATTCATGATATTACACCTCTTTGAACAATTTTAGTACTAAGATGTATACTTGATATCATTTTCATGATGATAGGAATTAAAGCATGTATAAAACATGGGGGCACAGAGAAGCAGTGGTAGCGACAAGCTGGCTCACCTCCCACAGATTGTTCCTGCTTCCTGCAAGATGCTTGCTGCATCATGCACGACCCTCAATAAAATAATTTATTGTAGCAGTACTGTCTCTTTCAAACGTACTAACCTCTAATTCCTGTCCTTCCTTTTCTTTCTCCAAGTAACCAAGTGCCACACAATCAGCTCTTTAATAAATGTCAAGCCATCTGTCAGTTTAGAAACTTTTAAGGAACATTGAAATGTCTTCGTAATACATGTTTAATTATTCCATCCATCTATCCATCCAAGGTCATGCCAGTCCCAGGATGCATACAGCGTGAGGCAGGAGCAATCACTGAATGGGTTGCAAGATCAGTGCTACCGCTGTCCACTGTGTCCATAAATTTAATTATTAACAGTATACATTATTTAAATGAAGGTAAAAATGTATCTGTATGATGTAATATACATACTTTACTAAATTTCACCTTAAAAATGATATCAAGAGCTTTAAGAAGATAGCACCTGGAAATCTAAATCGACTTAGAAGCCATTCATCATCATCTGTAAATACACACTCTCTTCTATTGAATTGAATTGAATTCCTTTATTGTTAATGTATGGTACAATGAGATTCAATATGCAAATCCTCCATGAACTTATTTTTCTATAAATTGGTAAAATAACAACAACAACAACAATAATAATAATAATAATAATAGGATAAAAAACAGTGACAAATATACATTATGAAAGCATAAGTGGCTCAGGTTGTGCAATATTACAACTGTAATGCAAGTTTACAGTGAAGTAATTGTACTTATAAGTACAAGAGGTTCTATTGGGAGCACTTGATGGACTGATTGAGTGCGTTTATAACTGTTGGGATGAAACTGTTTCTGAACCACGAGGTCCGTACAGGAAAGGCACTGAAGCATTTGCCGAATGGGAGAAGTTGAAATAGACTGTGCCCATGGCTGAGGCAGTGTGTGCTAGATGCTGTATCCCAATAATTCTCTCCACTCTTGACACAATCTGCCATAGAGCTTTCCGGTCAGCTGCTGTATAGCTGTGATTCCACACTCAGATACGATGGGTTAAAATACTCTGAGTGGTGCACTGAGAGTAAAAACGCTAAAGCAGCTATGGTATTTGTAATAGTTTGTCCATTCGGTGCACCATTATATGGTTACAGGTTGATTACAGATACCTTAAACTAGAAAATGATATGCGGTTAATTTCAATGTATTTGATAAGGCCGTGTCAGGGATGTGATTCTAAAAAACAAAGGGAAACTACACAGGAACAGTAGCACTGCTTTGACGTTGGGTGCCTCCAGTTTGCAAAACCGAGCTGAAAACTTGCAGTGGTTTGAGCTGGGATGAGAATGATAGCTTTACCCCAAGTTTAGTTTTTATACATCGTGATGTGAGCGTGGAAACGGGCGTAAGCAACAATTTTGTGCGTACGCACTGTTTATACATGAGGCCCCTTGAAACAGCACCCAGGTGCCTGAGCTCTATTTACATTTGATCCAGATTCTCTTATGTCCTTCTGTTATATATTATATATAGTATGTGTATTATATATATATATATCCTGGCTATCAATAGAGTATTTCTTTTAGAAACTTCATTTTATAATTATACAGTTTACTTGTTTACTTTTAATCAGGTGTTTTCACTACATAGACACCAGACCGAGACTCCCTTGCTTTATTTTCTAGTACATAAGAGTTTAGTGTCACACTTCAAAAGACAAATCTCATATTAAAGAGGAAACACAGTCCTAAACTATTACAAATTTGGATACTTTTTAATTTTTCTCTGGTTTAGTTTAACATATTTTCTTTATTTTTCTTTCTGTTTGGGGTTTTAAAGTAAGGAGTTTGTTACTTTGATTGTTTTGTATATTTAAGATGGTTTTTGAAAGTCTAAAAAAATATTCCACCTCTTGGCAGGGTGCCATTTGAATTTTTTCTGGGGCACCAGTATTTTAAGTGAAGGTTTTTTACTCTTGTTAGCCTCATTGCAACTGTGGGATAATTGGAATTCACAACACATAGCATCTCATTACAGTTGCATAGTGGTTGGCATCTCGCACTAAATGGTTTTCGAACATTCTGGATTTCCTAAAAAAACTTCTGTGATGGTAAATAGTGTTTTCATTACAACTTAATAGCTAAGAACTCTTTCACATGTTTCTTCAATGCAAGTTTTGCTTAGTGTTTTGGGCATTGGTGAATTTATGTGATGGAAAATGTAACAGTCTCTGCTAGTTTTTTACTTTGGTTTTGTCTCATCAATCTCTTAGTCAGTTTAAATATTCCTGTCCCTCCAGTTTCCATCTCAGGCAGAATACAATTGTTCAATTTGCTTTATAAACATCCCTCTCTAGTTATTTCTTGTCACCATACCACAGAGTTATAATAAGTTGAAGTACTTTAAATAAAAATAATATGGAAAAAAACAAAGAAGACCTCAGAGACTCCTACACTGGCCTTTTAGAATACCACAATATCATAAGCAATAATGCCAAGAGGCCAACACAACTGTAAACAATCTTCTCCCTGATTAACTCCCAAGTGGGACCTTGAGGTGTTAGCTAAAGTTCATCAGGTAAAAATACTGACCTCACATTCCAAAGGAGTCAAATGAGACAAATTTGCAATCTTCCCCTTTACTACATGAGACATAAACTGTAAATAAATCCCAGAAAGTATTCTAGAAAAGAGTGTAGAGGAATCTTAAAAGAATATTTTACTGTATTTTAATGCTTGCTATTAGGAGTTTAATACTTTTTTCTATTTATTTTAAAGAAGAGGATAGAATATTCTTTTTTTCAAATGTGGAGGTCCATGATTGAGGGTTAAGAAATACTAAGTTGCAGAGCTTATAAACACCCATTTTCTAATGGTATTAGTAGATGTTTACTGTTGTCAAACAATGGGGATCAATCTTGACGATACAAAGAACAAGTATTTCGATGTGTCAAAAACTTTTCTTTTTCCACCCTTACTGCCAGCAAGCATTATCACCCAAGAAAGATAATCTCCTTTATGAAGGTTGGTGAAAAGCTCACCCTACGGCTACAATCACCAGCAGACCTCCTCACCTCAGCTGCAGAATGGCAGTTAAATGTAGCACTGGACAAGCAACTAAGGTTTCCTAAACATTATGCCATAACAACACACAATTCAGACATGGTCATCTTTATGAACTCCACTATAAATGTGATCATATTAGAACTCACCGTACCCTGGGAAGAGCATAGGGACAAGGCATATGAAAGGAAACTCACCAAGTAACTGGAAGTGGCAGAGTAATGTGTGAGACAGGGCTGGGACATTTGCTGTAAACCAATAGTTTTGGGCTGTTTAATCGCTCTGTAAAGTTATGACCGAGTTGGAAGTGATAGAGCTTGCAAAGAACACATTCCTCAGAAAGAGCCACTAGGCAGCTCTGACTGAAGAGGGAGGATTGATCACTTCCTGCTGGGTCACCTGGATAATGGTGTCTCATGTTGACCCAAAACACCAGAGGATTCCAGGTTACATCATTAAGGATGCATCCTAGTGCATCTGCGTAATCTATTGAGTAAGTAAGACAAGATGTTGATGACATTTGACTTTTGACACTTGTTTCTGAAAGAGGATTTTTTCCAGACCTCCCACTTACTCAGTGTTATCCATTATATAAGACATAACTAAGGATTAAGGATTAATTGGAAATGCTGTTTCCTAGTACAATATTTATTGACACCAGATGAATCTTTGCTGAATGTATTAAAGTGTCTATTAGACATATTCAGGTGAACATATTTGCTGCTAATGGTCTACTGATCCTCCGGCTAGGACGTTGGATATCTCTGGCTCCACAGTTCTTCAGGCTGATCGTCCAATTAGCTGTGAACCAACCAATCTCACGAGATTGCACAGGTGGTGAACCAGCTGAGAGTAGGGAAGGCTGTGGGGATCTGTGGTATCCGGGGTGAACTTCTCCAGGTTGGTGGTAAGGCTGTCCTTCTGGCATTGCAAGCAATTTTTGCTTCCATCTGAGAGATGGGGTCATTCCAACTAACTGGAAAATGGGACTTATCGTCCCTATCTGGAAAGGGAAGGGTGATCGCCTGGATTGCAGCAACTACAAGGGGATAACACTGCTCTCAGTGCCAAGTAAGGTCCTTGCTAGGGTCATCCTCAATAGGATCCTTGATCACTTGCTCACCTACCAGCGATCGGAGTAGTCAGGTTTTATGCCTAAGAAGTCTACAGTCAACCGCATCCTGGCACTGTAGCACCATCGCGGATATCAGCAGAATTCTTTGCAGCCTTTGTCAGTTTTCATAAAGGCTTCATTCATGTGATTGAGCTGCCCTGTGGGACATCCTGAGACTTTGCAGGATCCCCTCCAGGTTGCTGGATATCATGCCCGGCCTGTACACTGGTACTATGAGTGCTGTGCAGTGTGCAGGCAGAACCTCTGCGTTTTTCCCAGTTAATTCTGGGGTTCATCAGGGGTGTGTTCTTGCTCCTAGTCTGTTCAATGCATGGACTGTGTTTTGGACAAGGTCGTAGGGTCCAGCAACTGTGGGGCATCTGTTGGTGAAGAAAGATTCACTGATGTTAAGTTTGCTGATGATGCTGTGATCTTTGAGTCAATGGATGCTTTGATCATGGCTCTCGGGAGACTGAGCAAGGAGTCTGAGGGGGGTCATGAGGTCACTGAAAAGGGGTGTGTTTTGCTCCCGATATCTATGCCACAGGACGAAGGTTCAAGTCTTTAGAGTCCAGGTGCTTCCTGTCTTGCTATTTGGTTGCAAGACATGGATGCTATCCAGTGACCTGAGACAAAGACTGGACTCTTTTTGTATTGTGTCTCTTCAGAGAATCCTTGGGTACTGCTGGCTTGACTTTGTGTCAAATGAGCAATTGCTCACAGAGTTCCGAATAAGACACATTACCTGCAATGTGAGGGAGCATCAGTTATGGCATTATGGGCATGTGGCGCAATTCCCAAAGGCTGATCGCAGGATCATCATTGTTGAGGACCCGAGTGGCTGGACCAAGCCAAGGGGACACCCATTTAACACATGGCTGTGCCAGATAGATGGTCATTTCCAGAGGGTGGGACTAGACTGCGTGTCTGCCTGGGGGGTTGCCAACCAGGATCCTGAGCTGTTTCGTCATGTTGTGGGTGCGGCAACATGCTTTACAAGCACATGCCCCCCAACCTGACCTGACCTGACCTGGTCCATGACATGTAATGTCAGCACAAACCTTATTTACGTGGTTTATAATCACCTTCTGTTTTTTGAGTTTCCCTGTCTGTTCTGTTTCTGGATGGTCATGTCTTGAATGTGTCCCACTCATTCTCCACCTGTGCACAGTGGAGAAATTCCATCAAACCCACTGTGCAATATCTCAGATAGACATGCCACCATCATGCATACCAAAAAATGATCCATTTCAAAGCTGTTGAAACAATGTCAACCAACTAAATGTGAAAATGTTATGTTTATTACTCAACCAAATTTTAAGTCATTATTTGTTTTTTTTACAGGCCAAATCCTTTATCATAACTTATACATAATCTGAATATGTTTACAGATATTGTGTAAAACTTTTAATAATTCACATAGGTGTTTGTAAGCATTGTAAATTTAACATTTCTTGGAAATCTGATAATGCCAATTACCATTTTTTTAAATCTGTTTATACTGTACATGCAATATGTGGCTGTATTGTGCTTATATATTGTACAGTGTTTGGTGTGTTGTTAAAGAATTGTGTAAATCATAGTATTAATGAACATTAAGTTAAGTAAATTATCATTCTTATGTATATCATTCATTGTGCTTTATATTAAGTTTTTGCAAAATTTGTTGTCTCAACAAGTGAGCATTGATATTTTTATGGTTTCATTGGGAAAAAAAGAGATTTATTAATTCCTTACAGACTGGAAACACCACTGATTCACCTACTGATTCACACTTCACTGTTTAAATGCATTTGGTCAGAGAGTTATCAGCAATCACAGTTTAAAATACACCATTGTTAATAGTGAGAACAAATCAATATCCTTTATAAGGTACATTTAGAAAGACTGGTTTTCAGACTTGGCATGGCAACAGTCATTCATGCTGTCTGTAACAAGCAGTGTCCAAAAGATTTTAAAAGAAAATAATAGATTAAAACTGCCATTCTGAAAAACTTTAGGATATAGAGTGACACTAAAAAGGATTAAGAATAAATAAAAAACACTCTTTTAAACTGTTCCACTTGTCTGAGAATTTTTTGTTCCAATAGCTATGTGTTCTTACTCCTGGGTTTAGCATAAACCATGAAAAGACATTTAGATATTTTTGTACTAATATTTGTAGAGAATCTCTGTTTTATAATCTTAAGAAAATATTTCTTTCCATATACTGTATATCATTACAAAGAGCTTTGCAATGAGGTCACAAAATTGGAGACTTTTACAAGTTTATTTGTTCTTTTTCTTCAAAGATGTGGCAATGTTGCAGCGGCTTTATTTTTTCTCTTATTTTTTATTTTCCCGTGGTATCCTGTATTTACCTAACCAAAGGAGTATCTATTACAGTATATAAACATGAGTAACAAGAAAGGGGGTCAGAAAGAAACGGAAAAGAAACCTAAAGCTACATGCAAGTCTAGACAGGCATCAGGCCCACATGCAAGTGCAAGGTACAGCCTTTCAGAGACTGACCTGGAACAGGCAGGCGAAAGCACAGACTTCCCAGGACCCCGTTCTACTGCATCATCTCCAGTCGAGAGCGAAAATGGGAGTGAAGGTGCAAGTGATGCAGGTCACAATAGCTCACCGATTCCAGAAGATCACTAGAAACTAGAAATGGCCTTGCAGTCCGCGCATTCATCTACTCCTCGCGAGCTGGAAGCATCGGCTGTAACGGGGGTTGCCACTTCACCCGCGGAACATGAAATCCGAAACGATTTGTCCCAACTGAAGGAAATGATCGCAATATTGGCCACGGCCACGGCCATAAATGTGCGCAAGAAAGACATTTAGAAAGACATTCAGAAAAATATGAAGAAAAAAATAAATGGCTTGCTCAAGACAATCGAGAAGACAAAAGAGAAGCTGCGGCTGGAACTTCAAGAGATGCGTTAGGAATATAAAGACTTGGAAAAATGTATATATAATCGATTTGATGCAGTCTTTAAAGATATGCTGAGAAAAATTGAGCAACACATTCAGGAAAATGCGTCTAAACTGAGAGAACATACCAATCAGCTGGAAGACGTTAAGCAGACATTAAGTCTATTCGAGGGTCCTGGAGAGAAGGGTCCGTCGGATAGTCGAACCTCGGATTCAGGAGGAACAGTGTGGTTTTCGTCCTGGTCGCGGAACAGTGGACCAGCTCTACACCCTTAGCAGTGTCCTGGAGGGTGCATGGGAGTTTACCCAACCAGTCTACATGTGTTTTGTGGACTTGGAAAAGGTGTTCGACCGTGTCCCTCAGGGAATCCTGTGGGGGGTACTCCGAGAGTATGGGGTACCGGACCCCCTGATAAGGGCTGTTCAGTCCCTGTACGATCGGTGTCAGAGCTTGGTCCACATCGCTGGCCGTAAGTCGAACTCGTTTCCAGTGAGAGTTGGACTCCGCCAGGGCTACCCTTTGTCACCGATTCTGTTCATAACTTTTATGGATTGGGTCACTGCTTTTTGCAGATGATGTTGTCCTGTTTGCTTCATCAGGCCATGATCCTCAGCTCTCTCTGGATCGGTTCGCAGCTGAGTGTGAAGCAGCTGGGATGGGAATTAGCACCTCCAAATCCGAGACCATGGTCCTCAGCCGGAAAAGGGTGGAGTGCCCTCTCAGGGTTGGGAGCAAAATCCTGCCCCAACTGGAGGAGTTCAAGTATCTCGGGATCTTGTTCACAAGTGAGGGAAGAATGGAGCGTGAGATCGACAGGCGGATTGGTGAGGCATCCGCAGTGATGCGGCCTCTGCATCGGTCTGTCGTGGTGAAAAAGGAGCTGAGCCGAAAGGCAAAGCTCTCAATTTACCAGTCGATCTATGTTTCTACCCTCACCTATGGTCATGAGCTATGGGTAGTGACCGAAAGAACGAGATCGCGAATACAAGCGGCTGAAATGAGTTTCCTCCGTAGGGTGTTAGGGCTTTCCCTTAAAGATAGGGTGAGAAGCTCAGTCATACGGGAGGGGCTCAGAGTAGAGCCGCTGCTCCTCCGCATCGAGAGGAGTCAGATGAGGTGGCTCGGGCATCTGATCAGGATGCCTCCTGGATGCCTCCCTGGTGAGGTGTTCCGGGCATATCTAAACGGGAGGAGGTCCTGGGGAAGACCCAGGGCATGCTGGAGGGACTATGTCTCTCGGCTGGCCTGGGAACGCCTTGGGATTCTCCCGGAAGACATAGAAGAAGTGGCCGGGGAGAGGGAAGTCTGGGTATCTCTGCTCAAGCTGCTGCCCCTGCGACCCGATCTCGGATAACCAGAAGAAGATGGATGGATAGATGGATGGTGATTCTGATAAATGTTTATGCACCCAATGTCGATGATAGGGAATTCATGCAAAATGTATTTTCATCTATTCCCAATGTGAACTCTCATAAAATTATAATGGCTGAGGACTTTAATTGTGTTTTAAATCCACTCTTAGATAGGTCTACTGTCACAGGAGGGATGATATCTTACACTGTAAAGACAATTACACAGTTTTTAACTGACCACAACTTATCAGACCCCTGGAGATTTCTAAACCCAAACTCAAGAACATATTCTTTCTACTCACCAGTGCATCATTGCTACTCAAGAATTGATTATTTCTTTATAGATAATAATTTCTTGCCTGCAATTAAATCTTGCAAATACGACGCTATTGTTATTTCTGACCATGCCCCTCTGATCTTGGAGCTGAAATCATTATGCCCCACATACTCATCTCACAGATGGTGCTGCTCTTTTGGTGGGGGGGGGGGTGTTAGAGCGTGTGAGCTTATTCAGTGCTGAAAACGGCAAATACAGGAGTGAGTGAGATCGAACCGGGAAATCTTGATCACACTTGGTTTGCGTCTGTACTTGCGCTGTTTCTTAGAGTCAGATCGGGGGTGGGGATGCTAGAGCGCGTGAGCTTATTCAGTTCTGCTGGATCAACGCATATGTTGATCTTTTTTTCTTTCAGTAATAGCGCCAACATAAATCCACACCCGATCTGACGCTGTTCGTTTTCAAATAATATTGCATTAGTGCGATGATGTTTTCACATATATTGTCTCTTTCTTTCAGGTGTGTAATAGGAACCACAGCATAGAGAGAAGAGTGTACATTGTAACAGGTACACACGTTGTAAATGTAGTAAAGACTATCCTTGCGTGTGTGTGAACAGTTAACATTTGAATCTGATTATTGCATATAACGCACATGTCCTGGAGTACAAAAGAAACAGCATACAGCAACATGTGGGGACTGGCAAGATCGGGAAAAAAAAATACGCATTCACTGATTACAAAACGCAAGATGTTATGCGAATGAATATGAATAATATGAATGATGTTGCATCCGTGCCACAAAGTTTTCCGAAATGTACTATACAGGTCATAAAACGAATAATTCCAAATATCATATATACCTACGTCTGTGTTTTTTTGTTGTTTTGACATCATTCACCATAAGGTGCACTCTAATTCAACATCAGCAGGAACACTCAATAAAACCGAATAAAAAAATCAAGTGACGGTGAGATACGAAGAAGGCAGATTCGCCAGTGTTTGTGTGTCAGCTTTTATCCCTCCAGATGAGAGAATGTCCAGTTCCATTGTCTCAAAACATCGCTCACATCTAAAGTTATTCTGTTTCAAATAAAAAATAACAGTGTCAGATCCCTGGGGAAGGGGGGTTAGTATGTATCGTGATCGTGATTTAGAGAGAATAAAAGTTAAAAAAAAACGGTAACTTTTACAAGTCCTATAAATGCACACCGTGTGTTACAGATGCAAACCAAATGTATGTGTGTACTGTATAATATTAACAAAAAGAGGAGCTCACTACTGAAAACGGCAAATATAGGAGTGAGTGGGGATCAAACCGGGGACTCTCAATTACAAGTCAGCAAATCTTACCGCTACGCCACGGAAGCTATTGTATCAGTCTTGAACCTTTTGTGGAAGTGTTTTTACTTGATCTTTGGACTTCAGGCTTCATACATTATATAGTTTATGCCTACATTTTGTCATTTACTACTAAAATATGAAAAACGTTTCTGTTTTAAAAATGTGTTTACACAGATTGCTGTAGAAATGAAACACACATGAACTGTGTGTGTTCCAAATAGCGATCTATTATTTCCACACTAAAACTCTAGCAGTTTAGTCACTCCCAGATAATCAAACAAGGCAAGAGCTGGGAAAACTTAGTGAACACTCTGCGACGCTGGGGGATGGAATAGCCAGCTGCTTGCTGGCTCGTCTTAATCGGCACATTTAGAAGACAAAAGAGAGCTGCGAATGGTTTTAAGGTGGGCCGGATCTACGAGATTTTTCGTAGACTCTGGTAATTCTAGTGTTAACCCACTTCTATTAGCAGATGAGAACTGTACAGAATTTATATCAAAACAAATCAGTTTCTTTCTAAAAATAAATACATCCTCAGAGGTCTCTGCAGGAATACTCTGGGACACTCTAAAGACCTTCTTAAGAGGACAGATTATTTCATATCTTTCCCACAGAAATAAATGAGAAATCAAGAAGGTATCAGAGCTAACCAGCGAAATTACTAGAATAGATCAGGAACATGCCAGGTGTCCAAGTGAAGCTCTTCATAGGAAAAAACAGGCTCTGCATTCAGAGCTCAACCTCTTAACAACCAAAGAAACTGAACAACTCATTTTTAAATCAAGACATCATTACTATGAACATGGAGAGAAAGCTAATAAGATCTTAGTTCAACAAATTCACGAGCAAGAAGTTCACAATACAGTCCCAGCAATCACCAACACGAACGGAGATAAAACCATTGACCATGAAAATATAATGCACACATTTAGAGACTACTATAAATCCTTACATTCTACTGAGTTCAAAGAAGGCAACACACAATCTAATGCATTTCTGGATACATTACAGATACCACAAATAGATCATTTTATTGCAGAGGAATTGGATAAACCTCTGGCGCTATCAGAATTACTAGATGCTATAAAGTCACTTCAGAGTGGGAAAGCAGCAGGCCCAGATGACTACCCTTTCGAATTTTATAAGAAATTCTCCACTCAGCTAGCTCCCCTCTAATTAGCAACATTTACAGAGACAATCAAATTCTACCTCAAACTTTTCGCCAAGCATTAATCACCGCCTTTCCTAAACAAAACAAGGACTTATTACAATGTGCATCATACAGACCAATTACACTTCTGAATAATGATGTTAAGATACTCTCCAAAGTCCTAGCTCAAGGATGGAGAAAGTGCTGCCTTCGGTAATATCACAAGCTAAAAATGGATTTATTAAAGGCTGACACTTAGCTTCCAATCTCCGACGCCTGTTTAATGTAATATGTTCACCTGCAAAGTCAAACACCCCAAAGATATTATCGTTGGATGCAGAAAAAGCATTTGATATGATTAAATGGAACTACCTTTTCACTACATTAGAGAAATTTGGGTTTGGCCCGAATATTTGTGCATGGATCAAACTACTGCATACCAATCCAGAAGCTTCAGTTTGTATTAACAACATTTGCTCAGACTACTTTAAACTAGAACATGGTACCAGATAAGGATGCTGCTTGTCACCACTGCTATTTGCAATCGCCATTGAACCACTGGCAGTTCACTGTCGAAATGCTTATCAGATAAAGGGGATTCTCAGAGAAGGACTGGAACAGAAAATTTCTCTATATGCTGATGATATGGCTTTGTATATATCAGACCCACAAAATACTGTGCCTTCAGTCTTAACAGCACTTACAGAATTTCAAAAGATCTCTGGTCTCAGAATTAATTTGAATAAAAGTGTGTTCTTTCCAGTGAATTCTCAAGCATACAATATTAAATTGGACACCTTCCCTTTTATTATTACAAATCATTTTAAATACCTAGGGGTAAATATCACAAGTAAACATAAAGCTCTTTATCAACAAAATGTTGCCGTCTGTATGGAAAAAATTAAGCAAGACTTGCATAGATGGTCAACCCTCCATCTCACTCTAGCTGGAAGAATTAACGTTGTTAAGATGAATATCCTTCCTAAGCTTCTCTTTTTATTTCAAAACATTCCAATATACATCAATAAATCATTCTTTAAGCAATTAGATTCAACCATAACCTCATTTATTTGGAACCTAAAACATCCACGTATCCAAAGAGTGACTCTACAAAGACCTAAGACAGAAGGTGGCATGACTCTAACTGACTTTCAGTTTTACTAATGGCCAGCAAACATACAAGCTATAAAAACCTGGACACAAATAGATGAACATACACAGGGCTTGGTCCGCAATAGAAATAAAATCCTGCAGTACTTCTCTATATTCCCTGCTTTGTGCCCCAATAAATGCAAGTTACCACCAATATACTAACAACCCAATTGTGCTTCACTCACTCAGAATATGGAACCAATGTAGAAAGCATTTTAAGATGGAGAATCTTTTTTCTGTGGCATCTCTGCATGAGAACCACCTTTTCAACCCTCGCGAACATATGCAGTTTTTAATATCTGGAAAACATGTGGGATTAAATTGCTTAGAGATCTTTATATAGACAACATTCTTTGCATCCTATGAACAATTACATTCCAAATTTAATTTTCCAGCAACACATTTCTTTCACTATCTTCAAATTAGAAACTTTGTTAAACAGAACCTGCCCGATTTTCCCCATCTCCCACCTTCCTCTATGCTGGAAAAAATATTGCTCAGTCTTGAGGACTCAGACAGCATTTCTGCAATATATAAAAATATTTTACAGTCCCTCCCTTTCAAAGATCCAAGAGGACAATGGGAAAAGGATCTCTCACTCAACATATCAGAAAAGGAGTGGAATGTAGCAATGCAGAGAATTCATTCAAGCTCCATATGCGCAAAGCATACAATTATTCAACTCAAAATTATATATTGAGCACATCTGTCTCGCTTGAAATTGTCCAAAATGTTTCCAGGGCAAGATCCAACCTGTGAACACTGCAATCAAGCTCCAGCCTCACTGGGTCACATGTTTTGGGCCTGCACCATATTAACATCATTCTGGACAAAAATGTTTAAGTGCCTTTCAGACAGCCTTGGTGTCACAATCCCTCCTAATCCACTAACAGCTGTGTTTGGTGTTCTTCCAGATAAGCTTAAAGTGGAGAAGGACAAACAAACTGTGATTGCCTTCAGTACACTATTGGCATGCAGACTTATTTTGTTATACTGGAAGAATCCTAACTCTCCTCTTTTAAGTCAGTGGGTAACTGATGTTTTATATGATTTGAAATTGGAAAAAATCAAATTCTCACTTAGAGGATCTGTGCAGAACTTCTTCAAAACCTGGCAGGATCTAATTAATAATATTTTAGAATAAGCTCTTAAAGCACTGAGGAAGTAGATTCTCTCCCCATTTCGTTTAATTCTCCATTTATCTGTATCCACCTAGTAAACTCATCAATTTATTTATTTTTACTATTTTTAACTCCATTGGCCATGCTCTCTTTCTCAGGGGTGGGGGTTGATTTGTTTTCAATTTTTTTGTTTACAATTTTTTTGTAAAAATGTATCTATTTTTATGGAATGATTACAATAAAATTATAAAAAAAAAAGATGTGGCAACATTTACTGCTATGTACATGTATGATAATCTCCCACACAGTGTTTTGAGTATAACAATCAAAAAGGTAATGTCATTAGAGCTGAACAAAAATAAGAAAGTAACAGAAATACAATATGAAAAAATAAACAGCAACATAAAATCACACTTGAATTGTGAGTAATCCTAATGCCTGACCTATAATGGTATCCTGCTGTGGATTTGCTCCAACAATGAACCGTTTTTGTTTCAGCAGGAGTAACAGTGGTTCTATTCATTCACTTTGGTATGAAGGATGCTATCGTCCATGTAAATCTGACCGATGTGTTGATCATAACGTGCTGATTCCTCTGGTAAAATCACTTGAATATGCATCCATAGACGATTTGAAGTTTGGATTATGTAGTACTTGATCTATCTCTAACAAAGCTCTGCTGATTAGTGATCTTATTATAGACACTAAGATGGACTGTTTTTGCCTTACGGAGACTTGACAGCAACCTGGTGATTATTTTAAATCAAGCATACCCTCCAGGGTTTGACTGCATCTTTAAATCTCGTTCTTCGGGGAGGGGAGGCAGTCTCACAATAATTCAGTGCAAAGACCTAAAATTATCACCAATACCACTCCTAGAGCATCCTTCCTTTTAGCTGGCAAACTCTGTGGCCCTTCACCTACTATAATTGCTGTCTTCTATACTATAGACCTCCTAAACTATCGAGTGTTTTTATTCTAGAATTTTTTACTGTTTTAACTACTTTGTGTGCAATGTCTCCTAAAGTCATCTTCATGGGTGATTTTAACATACACTTTGACACGTCAACATATGCACTCATAAATGATTTTAATGAAATCCTTAAATGTTTTAATTTAATAAAATATGTGAAGTTTTCAACTCATAACAAAGGCCATATTTTAGGTGTAGTTTGCTGCTCTGGCATCATACACCATAACCTTATTCCTACTCAATTACCCTTCTCAGATCACAAAATGATTACATTTGATGTTAGCTTAGCTCTCAATAAATCAAAGGCTCAGCTTGTGATTGCATTTCATAATGTCAAGCATGTAAACCCAGAGAGCATTATTAGTTTATTGCAATTACACCCTGTTTCTCCTTCTGCTACCACACCATCAGAATTAGTAGACCATTACAATGCTGCTCTGTCTTCTGCCTTTGATACACTAGCTCCCTTAAAAACACAGACTGTTTAATTTATTCACACTGCTACCTGGTTTACACGTGAACTCCATCAGCTCAAGGCCATGGGCCAACGGTTGGAGAGTCTAGCTAAGAAGATGGGTCTTGTTGTACATAAGGAAATGTATTCAGATCATTTGCTAAAATACAAAAATGCTCTCTCTGTTGCTAAAACCATATACTACTCTAATGTTATCAATACAGGAGGGAAAAATACTCTCCATTGCTAATTGAACAAATATATTTAGGTGTTTGGCTGGTTCAGTTTTTGCTAAGGTCACCGTTTGTGTGGTTTTTCTCCAGGTACTCCAGCTTTCCTGTGACATCCTCATTTTAAATTGATTGATGACTCTTTTGACCTGCTGCAACGAGGCAGTTGGGAGCAGGGAAAATTTGGGATACCATCCCAGTAACCCCTTTTAATCAAAATGTAAGTCCAATAAAAAACCAAATAACTGTAAAATAATAGGAATAACACTGAACTCAAATGATGCTGAAACCATGTCAGCCTGCTGTGCTTTCTCTATTGTTGTTCTATCAGTCATGCCATGCTCTACTCCTAAAGCTCTACTAGCTTCTCATATATTATAGCGGAGCCATCAGGAGGGGCAGGACTCTTTAGTGATGTCACTGTTGGTTGTGTGAACCTTCAGTGGGTGCCTTTTCTAGGCTGTTAGTGACACCACCCCCTCTCGCACCAGAGTGGTATTACATACCCTGGCTGAGCTTGTCAGGGGTGCCCAGGCGTGCATGCATTACACTCTATATAAGTGAACACTGGTGTGTCTTATGGGTGGACTGGCACCCTACTCAAGATTGCTTGGTGCCTAGTCCAGCTCTGTTCCCCCACTGCCTGTGTTGTAAGAAACAGGTTTCAAAAATGAATGAATGAGTAAATGAATAATATAAGACACACAATCCCATTAAATATCCAAACAAATTGTGTAATTTTCTAAATAAAAAATTCTACACTGCTATTTTGTTCTGTGTGATAAATTTTATTTCAAAGCAGTAAAACTAAATTTATTTCTTTTTAATTAGACCAGGGGCCCCGCCCCCTGCTCTCTTCGCTTGCCCACCCCCAGTTTTGGTTTACCGGATATACAATTTAAAGAGATTGTTATTTTCATGGGAATTGTTACATATGCATTATTTTCACTTTTACTTTAAAACTTTTGTAAAAACAATACTTGTCCTTAATTTCTGCCCCCGGGCATGGTTAAATCTTTCTTGCAGGAGCAGCTAAGGAGATGCCGTTGGATCAGCTGCTGTCTTTCTGCTGCTGCTGCTGGCGAGCTGCGTTTTCAGCTTGTCGTGCTGCGTGTTGATGATTTCAAAGCCTTTACAGCAGCTGTCCTTTTGCCACTTTGTGTCTTTGCCACTCGCGTTGTGAAAAGGGGGAGGGGGGGATTGGTTGCTGAACGCACGCTAAGGAGAAGCGGTTCGATCATCTGCTGGCTTACTGCTGCTGCTGCTGGCGAGCTGCGTGTTCTGATTGTCACTTATGGTTGTTTTAAGAGCTGGGAGCACATGATGTCTGTCTGCCAAAAGCATTCCAACAACTGTTATGTTCTTCAGGCTTTTAATAGTAGCAATATTAGTAAATAGTGTAATGGAGGAGGATTTATATAACCCTATAATAAAAACAGATTCCAGCAAATGATAGATAGATAGATCACCATCTTCTAACAACACTTAGGTAGAGTAGGGTTTTGGGAAGCTGGTGCCTCTTCCCACAGCATTGGGTTCAAGTTGGAAGCCATCCTTGTATTCCTATCTAAAATCACAAAGTGTACATAAAACAAATCGAAGAACAGAGCATTACTCCAGTGTAACTACTTGGAATTGCATGCCAAGCAGTATAAATGGGCAGGGGAGTGATTTGAGTGATATTTGAGGCTTCTCTGATAACAAGTTTTAGAGATTACATGCATCATAAAACACAGAGAGGATGAGAAGCACAAATAACAGGGAAGGACAATAGAAGACAACACAGACACAGGGGAATATAGATAAAAAGGGAACAACATGCCATACATGAGGCATTGTGCTTTGTGACCCTGGCAGAAGGTGCTTTGTAGATGTAAACTACACATTAAACTCCAAGGACATCCAAGTGATTCATTACCTGGGAATCTGAGATTTTTCCTTTCACTCACTACAGATTCATACTTTAATTATAAGGCATTTTTTTAACAAATTACATAATAATAATATTGCATGTTGTTGTTTTTTTTAGTATTTCACGAATGGAATATTTTTACAAGAGAATTGTAAAATTGTTATGATTGTATTTTCCAATTCGTCTGTTTATTCCCTTACATCCTAAATATATTTTATAGTTTAAGTTGATTGGAAATTCTAAATCAGTGTAGTTCGAGGTATTGTGCCTAGCTTTCCACTCCATGGAATGTTGATTCCTGTTCCCAGTGCTGCTGGGAGTGAACAGTGTCAAATTAAGTCACTGCCTACCTCCTTCTGCATTAATGTATTAATAACCCTCTCCATATAAGGTTTTCAGTTGTTAAAATGATATTTAAACATACTTCATTTATCCAATTATTGAAACTGAAAAGGCAGTAACTGTAGTAATTCAAAAATTAAAAAAAAATACTATAGTCTGTTATATTCATAGCCAGGACCATGGACAAAGAACTTGGCGTGATAACTTTTCTTCACACAAGATACATCACACTAATACACAGTCTCAGTTTTCATTACAAAAAATCCAGATCAGACTTCTCGGTATCTTCATTATTTGTTTAAGGGTTAAGAATATTTATAGCAGTGGGCAATGACTTTAGGGTGATGAAGCATTCTCATTATGAAATATTAAAAGTAAGAAGAGCAGTAATGTTGTGCAGGGAATAAAATGATAACCGCCTTTGTGCTGAAGATTAGAATTTTTTGGGGTACATTTAGTAATGTGTTTGAGAGAGCAAGATGTCAGTGTTGATTAACTGAAGAACTACTGCTCTGAATATTAAGGTGTGTGCATGGAAGCAAAGGCAGAAGAACAAACCCCCCAAGCCCACCAATTAATATGCTGACATTTCAACTGCCACATGCACTTCTATATCAATAACATTTTAATACAGGCTTTAGGCATCACTTTATTGTCTATATTTCACTAGCCGCGATATTAAGGTTCAACAAGAACTAACTGTATGGAAAAGTATTTACTAGTTGTGCCCTGGTTAAAATCTAAGAAATCAATGTAGACTTCAGCATTAACAGATACAGTGCACCATCTACTGTAGTGTATTTTTTAATGCATGAGTAATAAAATGCATTGCTACAAATGTTTGGATGCAGGTATATATATGTATATATTTGCTGCTGGAGATCCACAAAGGGAGAAAATTGAATCACGTATCATAAAGTAGTTTTTATTCCTGAGCTTTCAACCTCTGCCAGGGGTCTTTATCAGAGGATAATGCTTAGACTTACAAGAATCAAAGGCAATATATAGCAAAAAATTACGTGGAGGGTTACCGTATACTGTACAGTACTGTACTGATATGTCACCTGCAGTGCTAGAATGTAAATTACCGATGTTACCGCTATATGTACTGTTCATGCAAGTGCGTTTTCATTGCCAGAAGCCTTAGAAGGTGCAGGGCGTTTCGACGGCATCTTGGGGCTTAACCCTTAAACTGCCACATACTTGGGGGTTAATGCATCCCTGGACGGCAAATACTTTTTTACTGCACTTTTTAAATAAACATCACAATTCGCAAAGAAAAAGTGAAATTTTGATAGAACACATTTTTTTTTAAAGTAAAGAGCATCACAATTACTGCAACACTGATGATTTTACACACTGCTAATGAACTGTAAAAACTATTTAATAAACTACTGGAACAATATGTACAAGGTGCAACTGACGCCATTGATGAAATTCAGTAAATCGCCAAGCCAACTACGCCTGAACTGGATGCACACAAGCACACAGAGTTAAGTGCTGAAGATCACAGGCTAATCTATTGCAGCAGCTCAATCCCAGAGACAGTGAGGCTGCAGTGGTCATTAGCTGGCTGCTCAACAAATGTACAGCACTGACTAATCAGGTCCGGTGTGCTGGTAAATTGCACTGGGAACCGACAATAGCCAGTTGTGGCGTTCAATGAATGTACATCGCTGAATATACTTGGCTCCTACGTGCTGGCAAATGGCACTGGGAAACAACTATAGCTGGTTGCAGCGGTTTAAGGATTACACTAAGAAGAACAAAACGGAAAGCATGAGAACACTCAGCTGGAGATGTGTCAAAGGGGAGCAGTTAATCAACAGTAAGGAGAAATTAATAACGCTGTAGCGGTCTGGTGTCGCTAAGATTCACACCGTCGAGAAGACGGTGATTTATTTATTTTTATGGTGGAGATTCCAGGGACGCACCCAGCCTTGACCCAACCCGCACGCACTCACAAACAGAGACAAAAACAAAGCAAACCGGTAATCAAACAGCAAATAAAGAATGTAATGAAAACAAATGAAAACAATGATACCACCCCTGATCCCCTTACGGTGATTATACATTAAATACAACAAAGCACAAACAAAACGCACACAGTAAAGTCCATGAAAAACAGCAACGCATTAAATGTAATGATGAAAATAGATAGTCCAGAGATCTGCACATTGAATGTGAATGTAAAGATAGTCCTACTGCTAGTTCCTGAAATGGTGAAGATGGGTGGACTTACAGTCCTCATGTACATATACAGATGGCAGACAATCCAGACCCCAGCCACGAAACGATCCAGGACAAAACATATAAGTACAGGTAGCCCAACAGAAGGCAGGCAGAGAGAGAGGAATTTGAAACACAAATTACAAAAACTTTTTTTTCTTTTGGTCACCGGCCCCCTTTTTAAAAGCCGCGCTGACATCCTTTGACTACAACAGCCCTTGCACCCTTAGCAGAAGACCAATCAGAGCCACTACAGGGACTGCTGGGAGTTACAGTTTCAAATTCTAGTAGAGTACAACGCTCTGAGATTGGCTACTTTCACCATCCCAAGCTGCGTTTTCCTCTATGGTTACTTCCTGTTCTCTCTACAGAGCAGTATTGTCATGAAAAAAGCTATAAAAAATTGCGCAGGATATTTGCGGTTTCCACTAACAATTATTACTTAGGTTCTAAGGAAAAATCCGCAAACGACTAAGGCCACGAACCTTGAACTGCATCTTCGCGGGGGTCTACTGTATTGTGGCATTGATAATATACTCAAATGGTATTAGTATACCTAATGTGCATCAAGAAAAGTATTATAGTATCATTACTAGCCTGTACCATTGACACAAGGCAGAATGGATCTGTGGATTCATACCAATTAAACATGGGTATAGTTTGACATCTTGGCTTGGGAGGCCAGAAGAAACATAAAAGATAGTTGCACTTTTTAGAGTTACAACTGCACTGCTAAACAATTACATTACATGCAATGCCAAATATCAAAAACTATTTTAATGTAAAGTTAAAATATGAAGTGACTCAATCATTAATACATTTAAAACTTTGAAATTACAAAAAAGTAGACAAATAATCTAAAGGATATTTATATGACAAAAATATTGCTTATTTAAGTTTGTTTATCTACTTTATGTAACTGTGGCAAAATAAGCACTTTCCTTTTTTTAGCAAGTTATGAATGTGCACATGGAGTAACATTTTGATGCATTTAGGGACTTAGTTGACTGACTTGTAAGTTGGAACATTTTTATTTATTTATTTATTTGTATCATCAATGAGATCACTTTTCTGTTTTTTTTTTTTTTGTGTAATATTTTGCCACACTGGTATGTGTGACGTATAAAAGATTTGCTTACATATCCACACTGCTGTTTGAACAGGCAGGTAAAAGCACTTAGCACGTCCGCACCTCCATTTCAATCGCTCATGCTGACTACTTAGGATCTGTTTGTCAAAAAAGGAGTAGCTATTCTACATGTAAAAGAAAAAAGCACAATTCAAAGTATTAAAGCTCAAATAACCTCTGTCATGCTAAATTTCAATTGGTAAACTAATCTGCAATTGAAATTGTACAGAATTTTTCTCTATTTTAAAGACATGTAAGAGACAGAGTTGCCCCTATCCCAGCTGCAATGGGTGAGGGCAGGAACCCCCACCCCCAAGGACAGCGTACCTGCCCATCATAAGGTGAACACACACACACACACACACACACACACACACACACACACACAAAGGCCAATCAATTTAGCATAGCCAATTCAGATACCTTGTATGTTTTTGAACTGTAGGAGGAAACTGGAACAAACCCATGTGAACATACAGTACATGCAAACTCCATGCAGAGAGCCCCTGGAATGCGAACCCAGGACTGTGAGGCAGCAGTGCTACCACCACATATTCTTTGATTTTTAACATATTTAAATTAGGTGTGGCTTTAAATAAACATGTAGAAGAAAATACCCTTTTTTGAGACATATTTTAGTAACATAGTGCATCTGTTAGGGAGGCCCAGGTCCTCCTGGCCATTCATTATACTCCTCCAATTAAAAAAATGGCAATTAATCCAAATTCTTACTTTATCTGTATAATGAAGCAAGAATTGAACCACGTGTATGCCAAAAAACAGGAAAATGCATACAACAAGAAAAAAATCAGATTTATGACACCTGGCATATGCATATTTTTGTACAATTTATCCTTTGTAAATCACAATCATCATGTAAATGAGCGTTCTTGAACACTGCCTTGTCCCATCTTGAAGCAACCATACACGACCATGCTAATTAGCCTTATACATATTGTGACCACTGCCGCAGGGGGATGTGGATGCTCTTCAGAAAGCCCCTCTTAAACAGTTTTTCAACGGGAAATAAACACACTCTTACACCTCCTCTTTGCTGGTTTGCGCGCGGGGCTTCGAACATTTAAAAGACCAAGCCGAGGCTATCTTGATTTTTCACTCTCCTTTCTCTCTTCCCCCAGACTCCCTCTGCTCTGGTCGCTGCTTCTGAGCCTCTGTACCCCCTTGAAGAGGAAGACTTTGTGTTATTTTGTCCGGGAGTCAAGGGCCGAGGCATCACGTTTAAAAGCTGTTCCTTGTGTGCCCGGATTGCTTCTGAAAGAGACTTGTGTTTGTATCTGCCCGGACAGCAATAAAGTTTCTACTCCTTGGAAATCCTGCTGTACTCTCTTGTGCAACTTTGTGACCCAAGCTTAGACAATATGCAATCATGATTCTGCAAACCTTCATTGACCGGTAGAACAGCCTCCTACATGACACAATGAGTAGTGTGCCTCTAAATTAAAGGCACGCAAAGAACCTTTATTCGGTGGCCTACGCATGAGTGTAATCAACAAGCGCAAATATGCTGAATGGCAACATGTTACTGCTGCTGTAAATGCTGTGAGCTTCAGTCGCACTATTTCTAAAACAAAAGAAAAAGAAAATTCCAATCTCTGGTAACGACGTGTCTCGCTAGTCACCAGTAGAGTGTAACGGGAGGAGAAAAAAACAAATTAATGCTCATCTGTAATTGAGGTTACCTTTTTATGAGGCATTATGTCAGAGCAGCCCTGACAATCTTAGCATCACTGACAACTTGTGCATTATGTAATAAATACACAAACTCTCATAAAGGTTTGGGGTTTCTGGCCCCGTATACTGCATAGATTGCAAATCAAAATAAAGAATACGGTCATACATGTGACATTCTATCATAATAGCAGACATTTTGAATTTGGTGAAGGGAGCATTTATGGGGTGGGAACGGAAACAGATGAATGGAATGCTGGGAAGGAACCGAGGTGCTGTATGGGAGCCGTGACATCATCAAGATAGGACCAGATGAAGGGATGGAATGCGGAAGTGGTGGTGTGTGGTTTAGGGAACCTGGTCAAAGTTACAGCGGCATTGTTTCTGTCTTTCTGTAGGAATAAAGAGAGAAAGGTTAGTACCCGGTCTTTGTCCCCTGGCACAATATGTTACATTGCTCGTTGGGTCTTTACGCAGCTCCCTATGTGCGTGTGCGTGACAATTAATAGAATGTCACTGCTTACGGTTAACTAAAGCAGCTTCATTCTTGCTAAGTGCCCTTATTGCAATATGAGGGCAGTAAAGTGCTCCGATTATGTTTGGAAAATCGGACGCTACTGCAAATTGTCTTTTTATGTTGGTAACATGTTATGTTATATGTATGCATCCACATCATACAAAAACTGGATGTAACACTACGTCATTCAGTAAAGGCTTTTGGCACAGCAGGTATGATAGAGTGAAGCTTAGCCTGAGAAGTGATAACAAGTAGTCTAAACTGGCGGAAAAACAAAACAATGCAATTAAGCAGCATTGTTCCTTTTAAAGGAGAAGTAAAATACAGTTTGTACATCATATTCATTACTTTTGAGATGTAATATGTTTGTCACATCAATATACAGTACATTATAATAACAGCTCTGTGATAAGAATTATTACGCATGCGAGTCATCATTTAGCTGGTTTGCCTGCAATTTTCTGCTTGATCAAGGGTATTGTCATTTCCCAGTTTGCCTGAAGTATTGAGTATACATGGATCAGAGCTGCCATAAATATATGCATGTTCCCCCATCAAGTTTTCTAAATTAGGCCCCTGGTGCAGGTAGCTGAAGTTTTTTTTCTGCTTTTTTCTGTCCTCCTGGCCATCAGACCTTACTTTATGGATGGATGGATGTAAAATATGTGAAAACAGGCTCATCGTTTGTGCTGACCATGAATGTTGAAAAGAGAACGATAATTTGAAAGACAAAAAATAATAACTACAATTAATTAAAAAGTAATATGAAAAAAGCAACACAAACAACTTCTGAAATAATATTGTAATGCCCCTTTCCAGGCAAAAAGGGAAGAAACTGCATGAATGAGTGCCCGCAGCAATCAAAAGAGTTTATTGCTTTTCTCTTTTAACTGAGTATTCAAAATAACGTTAAAAAAAAAAAAGAACTATTTACAATTCTCCCATTATTTCAGCCTTGGGAGACACTTTCACTTTATACTTTTAATCTTTATGGGTAGCACTCCTCCTCCAACCTCCTGCTTTAAAGGCACAACAGTCCACTGGACCTTCACATGTCGCAACCTCTCAGTCCCACACAGCAGACTAAAAATAATCTTGTCCGATACAACCACTCACCACCGAGCTCGTGGCCTGTCCCCATCCTTTTTTCTGCATCCCAAGCATCCTTTTTAATTCCTGCCCCCAGCATCCTGGTTGTTGCTTTAATTGAAAATGGCTCCTCAGTGCCCACCCAACTCCATGGCACTTTGAACAGCCCAATTTGGTACAGCTTCAGGACATCTTGTCTTATGGTGGTTTGTCAGATCATTACAATATTAACAAAAATATGCTATACTGTCTTATGAGTTGCATGATCAACATTTTTATTCAAATATGTAATACATGACGTTGGTCCCTCAATTCCCAACATTTTTTTTACATCTAGCTGAATTCATATAAAACAATCAGTTCATCAATATACTTTTGTTCAATAGTATACATTTAATTTCAAATACAATTAACAAAGATACAGGATGAGGCAAAAATCAAGTGCAAAAGCACAAGCAAATAGGTCATAATGTCCAGTTTATTTACTGTAAGTGCTGAGACCAATGGGATGTCTCTGTTATTATCACATAGTTCTTTAAAGACTTGCAGTGTAAGGCTTTAATTTCCTGAACTATTTGTATTAATCTGTGGAATTTTAAGCAGGTCTACATTTTGAGATCATGGGGTGCTGACTGGAGTTTAAATACTATTATGCTCTGGTAGGTAAGGGAGCACTGGCGAGAAACAAGATAAACTGGTGTGGCATCACAGAGGCTTCACCTTAGAAGCACAAAAGAAAAAAATTAGTTAAATATGGTGCTAAAACATTACATTAGGTACAAGTAAGAGTATTTTAAAATTGTCTATTAAAATAAGTGAAATTCAATGAAGGGATTTAAGAATTGGAGTTATATGGCCATATTTTGTCATTTTAGTTATGATCCTTGATGCCTTGTTTTGAATTAACCATAGAGGAGTAAGATAATAATTAGAACTTTCGGACCATAAAACATTACAATAGGAAATTGTGTTTGAAACAATTAAATCAACTACATTTTCAAGGTTAGGCAGTTATTTTTAATTATTTTTTCAATAAGCTGAACAAAAGCAGTTTTCAGAAAGTGCAGAAATGTGACATCTAAAAGTTAAGACTTTGACAATTTTAAAAATACTTAAGTAAGTTTCAGCCAAACTAAATTTCATTCCTTTCTGCATTGCCTTTGTTTCCAAAGTTATCCTGTTTTAAGTTTGTTTTATAAGCATAAAATATTAACGAATTATGGTAAAGCTTTACTATTTCAATAATGTATGTGTTCCACGCTCTCATCACATATTGAAAAAAAATTTGAATGCCGCATTTCTTTTTTAACTATTAGAAAACTATCAAGTATAATTTGTAGCGCAGTGAACAATGCTGCTAGGATATTCTTCGGCTTTCCACATCACTAAATTTCAGTAAACCGATGGGAGGAAGGAAAATTCTACAGTGGTTTGTATTAGTTTTTATTTTTATTGCCTCATTCGTTTTTTACAATCTTCCTGCCTTCAGCTGAGAAAAGTTCAAGGAGATCCCAGCAGCAATAAGTGCCAGGCAGGAAGCAGCCCTGCATATTATTCTAATTCATGGAATGAATGAAACATCATTTTTAATTACTATACTAATGAAAGAATATTCTTTTAATGTTATGCATAATTTTAAGAATTTGATTGCAAATATCATTATATATTTTATATTCATTTTTTCCCTTAAACTTTAAAATGACATTAGTTTTATAAATGTGCTTTTCTCATAAGTGATTCTTAAATGTTTTCAAGAATATTCTCTTTTCTTATGATGCTCCTCCAGAAGCTCCATTATTACAGGCATAGTCTTAATTTCCATTTCCTTACTAATTTGCATTTGCAGTCTAATTAAAGATATGAATTAAAGCTGGAATGGAAAGTTTAAGGTGTTATGAAGCATAACTTTTCTCTCTATCATATGTGTTAATTAGATGGCATAGCTAACATAGATTTCTGAATAATAAATTAAATACTGAGGACTGACCTGCCCCAGATTTTATGGTACATTGAACCTTTAACAAATTACAGAACACTTTTTGTTGGACAGCTTAATTGTATGAAGCATATGGTGTATGAACTTATAATAAAGACTAAACAATAAATATCCAGTTGGACTTAGAGCCTGTTTTGACATATATAAATACACTCTTTTCATGGCCTAGGAAGTCAAAATGTCTTATGCAAACAATATAATAGGATGTTAAATATCTCTTTCATGTCAGTAATATACAAAGAAGGAGGACTGATTTGTTGTCTGTGTGTATTTAATGTTTTCACAGGCAAAGTTAATCTGCCTGCAATTTTCCTTTTATTTTTACGGGAGCATTATTTGCGGGAAGAATAATTTTATAGGGAGGTACGGCTGTTTAATGCAGATGGAATTGATCACTTCTGCTACAAATACTCATAATGTCTTTTGTTGAAAGCTATCTGAATTGTGTGAATTTCATGTACGAGATAACATTAAAGATAGTTTATTCTCAGAAACTAAATGACCTTGTTTCATGCTTTTGGTTTCCAGCTGCATTTTTTTTTGCATTTAATGTGTGCTGCCATTCTTCAGGACATTCCTGCAGCTTTGTAAAATTCATTTTATTTTTTTTATCCTATCTTCATGGATTCACCCTGCTGTTTTATTTTCTTCAAAAAAAATGAAAATATTTTCTGCTTATTTATTCCCAGGTCTTTCACCGTGTCATTAAAAAAGAATGAACCAAGCACTAAACACTGTGGTGCTTCAATCCGACCTTTCCTGTAAGAAGGATGGGTTCAGTTTATTATTAACCTCCTGAAGACATTGTGGCAAAGTGGCTCTGAAATCGGACTGTAAAAAAAAGGCTGAAACTTCATTCCCCAACTCTGTCACAATGTGGATTTTGAGCAAATCACTTCATCCGTCTCTGATGTAACTGTATAAAGAGGGTACTGTACACATAAGCAATTGTACTACATCTCTGTATAGAACCTTTGAGTGATGTTTATTATGAAAAGGAATTGTTAAAAATAAAGGTAACTAGTCTTCTTAAAATGAATTTTATCTGCTGATAAAAATTTGCCCTTTTCTGTAATTCACTAACATTTCCACATTTGCTCGATAAGTAATACACAAACCTTATATTTATTAAATTTAAGAGGTTTATGCTAAGAACCTCTCCTTGGGGTCTAGCCATTTATTCAGTCATTTTCTGGACTCATTTATTCCAGAGTCAGTCCCAGTGGTATGATACACAAAGTAGCAATCAGGTAATTCACTAATGCACATTCAATCACTGAAACAATTGGTCACACAAATTAAAGTGCATGTCTTCAGGATGTGGGAGTCAACTGTACTACATTGCACAGCTGTGCTTCCCAATACTTAGAAAATGATTGATTTATGTTTGCACCCCCTACAAAAGTAATTTCACATTTGAAGATGAAGAAGTAAATTTCTAATTTTTGGACCATAAATTGAACCACATACGGTACTGTGGGTGAACAAGTTGAACTCAAAAAAATAAGCAAAGTGCATAAGATTTAAATATAAATTGAGCAATTTACCTTTATAAATCTCATTATTATAAATCTTTATAACTTTGTAAATGTGTCCCCTAGGAAGCTTAGACACTCAAGCTCCATGAGAAAATGACACGCGAATAACGATCAAGGGGTTTGGGGGATTTGAGATCCCCGTGAAGCAATGGGTTCCAGAGCACCGCTAAGCAGTTAAACAGAAACTCTTGATAACATCAGCACTACTGTTCAAAAACAGATGTGCCGCACTGTTAAAATTGCTTGGCTACTGCCAAGACCGGATGCAGGAGAGATGGGCTGAGTGTAAGCAGCAGGTGTTTCATCCAATTCAGTCCCCCTTGTCCCTTCTGGGAAAAATATCAATCAGACTTTGAAATCAGTGATGTCTCCCAATCATGGCTTGCGTAGAAATCAATACTGTATTAGAAATCGCCCTTCTCTACGGATCACTGCAAGTTCCAGATTCCATTCTCTTAAACATAGTTATTTGACTTTACAATTGCTCCAACTACAACAGGGAATTTACAAGAACAGCCGCTCATTCACAGGTGACAAAGCTCGATTCTTTTCATATCCAAGAACATGAGCACTAACTAATAAATGATGGCACACTCCAAGGCACCGAAAGTATCACGATAAAGTAGGACAGTGCACCTCACTCAATTCTGGTGAATTGTGACACTGCCTTCCTCTTTGTTGCACCCCTGAAATGCAATCTCACACCCCTTGGGAGTGAGAATACCCCAAGTTGGAAATCCCTTTTGTATAGGAATCCAAACCTTTTGAATACAAAGAGAATTTGCACAAAGACAATGATCAGAATGAGATTTAAATCCAGATCTCTGGAGCTGTATGGCAGCAAGTCTAAGCACCCCACTTCCTATTGCTCATAGTTTATCTGATCTTTTCACATAAATCTGTTGTATATTTGTCAAACACCATTTCCCGAAGTGACATATAAGATTTGAAAAGGCTACAACGGTTTACATAACTGATTTATCCCCACTAATTTATCCCCATTAATTTATCACCACTAATTTATCCCCACTGCCACCCTCCATTTTTCTTTGGACAACAGGAGGCTGCAAAATGGTAGTATCCCCATTATGATAACTTATGCTGCTTAAAGAGACTTCAAAGAGGGTATGGAATGAACCTTAAATTCACAAACATGTACAGAGCAGAAATGCCTAGGAAATTCAAGATGTTTTATGGTCCATAGTCTATAAGAAACGGGAGGCTTGGAAATCAGTTTCCTTGGTGCTTTAAATAATATTTCCAAATGGGTGTACAGTGGATCGACACCAAGAGCCAGTCCATAATAATGTCTTCAGACCTTTAAGGAATCCTGAATTCTGTCATGTGGTTTTCATTTGAATCACCACAACTATTAATTGGTGCAAACCAAGGACCAATCAAAAAAGACTGTATCACAAGTTTGGGAAACAAAACCAGAAAAAGGTCTTTGTGTGTGATTAGGATCCTGGGGAATGTGTTTGGGGAGTCATCTTTACAAATTATCAGAATGAAGTGGCCTTTGTTTTGTTTTACATGTAACATAGAGAGCTAGCCTCTTTATATTTTAGATTGGTGTCAATGGTAAGTCTACACGCTCATATAATTGCAGGAGACTTTAACAAGGCCAACTTGAAGACTGTACTCCTGAAATTTTATCAACATGTTAAGTGTTCTACTAGAAAGGAGAACACTCTGGACCATGTTTACCCTAACATCAATCACGCGTACAGAGCCACACACCTCCCCGAACTCGGCCAGTCCGACCATCTTTCTCTCCTGCTCTCTCCAGCCTACACCCCCCTCAGACGCAGTGCCAGTACCACCATAAAGACTGTTACAACCTGGCCTGAAAATGCACTCTCCAAACTACAGGAATGCTTCGAACAGACAGACTGGGACATATTTGAACACCAAGAGCTGGAAACATTCACAGGAATGGTACTGGACTATATCAGGTTCTGCATCGGAAATGTGACTATGGACAAAAACATTTGGGTTTTCCCAAACCAGAAACCCTGGATGACCAGCCAGGTCCATACACTCCTCAGAGCCCGCAACGCTGCCTTCAGGTCAGGTGACAGAGCTCTGTACAGGGCTGATCGAGCCGCTCTGAAAAGTGGAATTAAAAAAGCCAAGACGGACCAAAAAAGGAGCATAGAGTCCCACCTGTCCAGCCATAATACACGGGAGGTGTGGCAGAGAATACAAAACATCACAAACTACAGAGGCTGTGATGCAACAACAGGAGATCTGAGTGTGCCGCTAGCAGAGGAGCTAAACTGCATATTTGCTTGCTTTGAATCATCACAACAGCAGCACTCACCTGCCCCAGCCCTGCTCCCACCCTCACCGGGTTCCTGCACCACTCCACTTACTGTAAAGGGGCACGATGTCAGATGGGTGCTCCTGGCAGTGAACCCCAAGAAGGCTGCCAGCCCAGATGGAGTGCCTGGTGGGGTGCTCAGAGCATGTGCCCACCCTTATCTTCACCAAAATCTTCAACTTCTCCCTAGCCCAGGCAGTCATTCCATCCTGCTTAACATCAACCACAATCATACCAGTGCCGAAGAAGTCTCCCATCACCAGCCTAAATGATTATTGCCATGTAACCCTCACTCCGGTAATCATGAAGTGCTTCGAGAGACTGGTTCTCCAGCACATCAAGGACTATCTGACCCAAGACTTCGATCCCTACCAATTTGCATATCGCGCGAACAGATCCACAGAAGACGCCATCGCCATAGCTCTCCACTCTGTGCTGAGTCATCTGGAGCAGCAGCAGAGCTACGTCCGGATGCTCTTTGTGGATTATAGCTCAGCTTTCAATACAATCATTCCTGACATTCTCATCACAAAACTGGCCACTCTTGGCCTCCCCCCTCTCACATGTGTCTGGATGAAAGACTTTCTTACCAACCGGCTCCAGACTGTGAGACTTGGTCCCCACCTCTCCTCCATTCGCACACTGAACACCGGTACCTCACAAGGCTATGTGCTGAGTCCCCTCCTGTACTGTCTCTATACCCTTGACTGCAGTCCGGCCCACAACAACAACCTCATCGTCAAGTTTGCTGACGACACCACAGTGGTCGGACTCATCTCAAAGGGAGACGAGGCAGCTTACAGAGAGGAGGTCCTGAAGTTGGCAGCCTGGTGCAAGGAGATCATTGTCGACTTCAGGAGGCACAGCACCGACTTAGCCCCCCTCCATCAACAGCGAGTGTGTGGAGAGGGTCCATACCTTCTGGTTTCTCAGCGTCCTTATCTCCGCTGACATCTCCTGGACAGACAACATTACAGCAGTCGTCAAGAAGGCTCAGCAGCGGTTACACTTCCTGAGGGTCCTCAGAAAGCACAACTTGGACTCCAACTTGCTACTGACCTTCTACCGCTCGTCCATCGAGAGCCTGCTGACATACTGTATCACAGTATGGTATGGCAGCTGCACCATGGCAGACATGGAGAGGCTTCAGAGAGTAGTAAAGGCAGCACAGAAGATCATCAGCTGCCCTCTCCCCTACCTGATGGACATTTACACCTCCCGCTGCCTCAGCAGAGCAAAAAACATCATCAAGGACAGCTCCCACCCTGGCTCCGATCTGTTTGACCTGTTGCCTTCAGGGAGGCGCTACAGGTGCATCACAACAAGGACAAACAGACTCAAGAACAGTTTTTTCCCAAAAGCCATAACCATTCTAAACTCACACATGCACTGACTACACAGTCTAACCCCCCAACCCCTGGATTTCCTTCTATCCATCAACTGTGCAATATCCAATATCTAAATGGTATTGATAATAACTGTGCAATATCTGTTTACTGTACTGTACTGTGTTTACTCATTACTTTCAAGGTCCAACATCCACTACTCACTGCATCTGATCATTATTATTGTGCAATATTTAAATAATGTGCAATAACCCAATAGTGCAATAGTTATTTATTCTTTCCAATATCTAAATAAAGTGCAATAACCCAATAGTGCAATAGTTATTTATTCTTTTCATATGTACATAGCATCGCAGAACTTTTTTTTGCAACTTTTTGCACCATTTGTTTTTTTATTTGTTGTGTTTTACATATATGTTTGCACTGGAGGTGCGGCTTTTAATCTCATTGTGCATGTGTACAGTGACAATAAAATCATTCTATTCTATTCTAAGTGGGTCTAAATTTGTTAAAGAACACATTCAAATTGTCCCCAATGTCTTTGCCATCTCTTGAGAATACGTAGAGAAAACATGAAGACTATAAGTTTAAACATACAACAATCTGCTGCTTCTCTGGAATTTGTTCAGAGAGACTTGCGGCCATCATTCAGTAAATAAGCTGTACAGTAAACCTTCACATTTGTTCCACGAGTGAGCACTCTTTGGTAGAACATTTAAATCAATTTACTGGTTCAGGAACTATTCCAGAGTAAAGAAAACATTTGGGTTAATGGCTTCAGAATGAAGCTTGGAAAAAATACTTTTTGCCCCTAAGGTGCCCACATGTGAGTCCATATTGTTTGAAGAAAGTATGAAGAAGGGGCTGGAAAGCACTAACAATAAAGAGCTCTGACAGGAATAATATATATTATTTCTTTAGTAATTACAACAGCCATGCAAGAAGCAATTATCCCAGGGCAAAAAGCAGCACAATGGATTTGGGGACACTATATAGTTTAGTAGATGGCTCCTAGTTTGAAAAGTGAGTACAGAGAAACCTGCTTTGTTGTATATGGCTCCTGTTACGGTAGAGAGGATACCTGGGGGTTGCTTGCCTCTTTAAATTGGAGATATGGCTTCGTACTGTAGGGAGACATGAAGGCCTTTGTTCATTTAGCTAGTGGACTTACAGAAAGTCTTGTTTGACCCCAAAATGGCTTGTGACTGTGCCTTTGTGCCAGATTTTCATAGAACTTGGAGTAAGGAAGTAAGTTCAACATCTTTATGAGCTCTGCTATGCAAAAATATATCCTAGTCAAGACCCTTTTTGTTAGCCATGCTGTCAACCTCCCTGTGTCATTTGCTTTATTGAAATACATTTTTTGCTTACTAATGAGATAGTCTTAAAGTCATGATAATCTCTAATTGTTTCATAGCTGTTTTTGGGGGTAACACTCAATGAGAATCTACTACTTATCAAAAAATCTATTGTGATAATTTAAACGTTTTGCTAGCATGGAAAAATCTAAACCCACCTACCATAACATAATAAGAATGGGATGGATGTCTGTCCTATTTATTTAAAATTGGTAAAAACAAATTCACTTCTGAGGAAAAATTCTGAAGTTTTTTACAGTCTGGCAGGCATTTATAAAGATATTCAGGTAGTTAAACATATTGAATCATTGGTAACCTTTTGAATAGTTCAGTGTCTCTTCATATTAATTATTTCTCATCTGTGCTCCTCAGTTTGGTAGTTGAGGGGTCATCTGATTTGATATGATTAATATATAGAACTGTGTGTCTTACTGATCAAAAATGTATTCACTGTTCAAATAAGTTTTTTTATCATTTTTTTACATAATATTATGTTTAATAACATACTGACAGTACATAGCAGCTGCAGAACAAAATAGACACAAATGCTACAAAGTTTTGGGTTGCCATGGGCAACCCATGTAATGGTGGTGTTCGGAGGTTTAAAAAAAATACAGTAACCAACTCCTGTGCAAGTTCTTAACTGATGAGGACTTCCTGATGGGAAATAAAGGGTTAGTGGATGGGCGGAGCTTTCTGTGATGTCATTACACTTCTTGTTTGTCAGTGTGTGCTAAATTGAGGATGGAAGAGGAAAACAGGCAAGCTTTTTAAGCCCCCGCTTTCTTCCTTCATATGCCATTTATACTGGACCCTGTAAGAGACATGTCTCACATTTGACATTGCCTGTAAGAGATACCTAAATTGTTTCCAGAATGTTTTGTATTAGGTATTTACACTCTTCACCAAAAAAAAACGCAAATCTAGTATTTGTAAGTAAGCAGGTATGTTATATCCAATCTCATTCAAAATAGTATGAGAATTACCAAGCATACAGTCATCACTGTTTATCAGTCTTCTAGCTAACTTTTACTGACTCTGAAAATAATAGACAACCTGAGGAGATGTGTTTTTAAATTTTATCTCTGAAGAGGTTCTTTAGACATATTTTTAGAGAGACAGAAATTGTGTTCAGCTACAGTGTGTTCCCACTTAAAATGAAAGCTATATGGCAGAGTTTATCTTTTCATGGGTACATCAAAGTTGCACAATAAGTCATAGGTTTAGATGTAGTACAACAATATTTATTCCACTGTTTAATTCCCACATCTACCAGGACCTGAGTGTACATGTTTTGATGTGTCTTGAAAGGAAGAGTCATCACAAGTTCTCACCCCTTTCATTGAGTCACAAAGGGAAAATATTCCTTCCTCAGAGATAAAATGATTTGATATTAGACTGCATCTTCCTAAATGTAACTTGTGTACTATGTTCTATTAATACTCAATAAACATTTTATTAAGGGTACTATTAAAATAATAAATTATTAATTAGAATAGGAAATTTAAAATACCGGGTTCGCTTCCCAGGTCCTCCCTGCTTGGAGTTTGCATGTTCTCCCCGTGTCTGCGTGGGTTTCCTCTGGGTGCTCCGGTTTCCTCCCACAGTCCAAAGACATGCAGGTTAGGTGCATTGGCAATTCTAAATTGTCCCTAGTGTGTGCTTGGTGTGTGTGTGTGCGTGTGTGTGTGTGTGTGTGCCCTGCGGTGGGCTGGTGGCCTACCCTGGGTTTGTTTCCTGCCTTGCACCCTGTGTTGGCTGGGATTGGCTCCAGCAGACCCCCGTGACCCTGTAGTTAGGATATAGTGGGTTGAATAATGCATGGAATTTAAAATATGTTTGTCAGAGGTCACATGCCAGTGTGTCCCTAACACTTACAGTAGGTGTTGAGTACCATAGATGGACACAGTAGCGAGTGAAAAACATAAAATAGGTCTTTTCAAAATGAGTCTATTTAAAATGAACCAATCTGTCCCAGCAGATTAATATTCACCTTCATCACAGTTATGCCAACACCAGGAGAGGAAACCCATAATGAGCATCAGTAGGACCCAGTCCACCCATTATTATTACAGGTTAATAATAATAATAATAATAATAATTAGCTCATTTCTCAGCTCTGGTTGGCTCTGGATAGCCTTACACTCATGGCCCTAAGGTATTCTCAGCAACATCTTCACCTTTGCTCATGGCAGCAGAGTTCCTCGCCACCTCACCATGCTGTACTGCCAAGAGGTATTCCCGGCAGCTGACCCAGTGAGCCAACACCGACTCTCCTGACCCACTTCACATCCTTTTCATCGTATTCCTAGTGGGGTTTTTCATATTTCACCTCACGACCTCTCCAACGTATTCCGAGTGGGCACTTGCTGCCTCACCTTCCGCTTGTTGTTTTGCTCCTGCAACTCAACTTACATTAAGAAAAATTCCATCTCTTTCATGCTCTTAGTTGAACAACTTATTAAATCACTTTAATCAACCAGTCTTACTTCTTTCCTTCCCCATCATCGCACCATCTGAATCTTTTTATCTTCCGATCTCTCCTCTTCCACCATCCCACCTCCTACTACACCTGCAATCTATTAAATGACAATCATCCTTTGCCCTTCCACTAGTGATAATTCAATTAACACAAGACCGGTAGAGGCATTGCACTTCCAGAGTGATAAGCACCTCTTAAACCACTAAAAGCAAGTTATAAAACAAAAAAAATCATGTTATTGCACATGTGGTGCACCTTGCCACAGTGTTTCTGTAATTTTTCATTTTTATGTCATGTTTGAAATACATACATTATGTTTTATAACATTAATCTTATTAAGCTAAGCTAAAGTGTTACCTATTTATTGTGAGTGACAAAATTGACGCTTGGGAGTCATGTTCTTGAACACTTAATATTGTATGTTTTCTTCATTGCTAAGGCTAATTGGACTCGCTTTTTTGGACTATTTCTACCATAGTGGATGCCCTTACCTCCTCAATCACCTTTGTTAGGTAGCTCAGGGTATTATCCAGCTTTTTAATTTGGGGGAAAGGGCACCATCTGGGTTTGCTAATATTGTAATGGTGCTGGCAAGTTACATTAGCCTAGGAGTGTGTCACCAACCATATGAGCTGGCATTTCAACATGTAAATGAGCTTCAAAGCCAGTAGGGAACCTACAAAAAAATAGCAGGTTTTCAAAAGATACATACAAACCCCAATGGGTGCAGCAGCAGTGAGCCATCCTTCTAAGGATGGAGAGCAACTTAAAAGTTGCAAAGAGGAAGAATTAATTTTGCACTTGGCACTGACAAGCACTGCTTTGGCATGACACTACAGGTGTCATGTCCAAAAAAAGAAAAAATAAATCTCTTAAAATAGGAAACACGATATTATTACTAAACATTCATCTCCGTTATCTCTTATTGGGGTGATACTTCACAAGTCACTGTAACTGACTATAAAAACAATATTATAAATGTAGACATTAAAATATCACATAGTGCAAATTACTTAATTTTGATTATTTATTGAGACAGAATATAAGTAGTACTAGCTGTGCTACTCATCTATGATGGGTTGAAATCTAAGCAGATCTCAGTGTTAACATTTGAAGTGCAGCATGCAAAGCATTACTATCTGTAGTTCCTTCCCTCAGACTGACATGTTGCCCACCCACTCTCAACCGACCTGTGCGACCCAGCTTCATCACTTCACTCCACTTTCTCACGAGGAAGTGTCTCAGATCCTGACGGCCAGAAACCCCACAACATGTTCACTCGACCCTATCCCCTCAGGTACATTTCAGCTCATCTCTCAGGATCTTCTCCCACACATCACACACATAGTTAATGGCTCCCTAACGACTGGCCATGTTCCCACTGCCTTTAAGTCTGCTGTTGTCACACCAATTCTTAAGAAACCTACTCTGGACTGCTCAGATATTAACCACTACAGACCAGTATCCCTGCTCTCTTTTCTTTCTAAAGTACTGGAACGAGCAGTTTATAACCAACTTAACCTGTTTTTATCTAATAACGCCCTTCTTGACCCTCACCAGTCTGGATTCAAAGCAGCTCATTCTACCGAGACTGCACTTCTTGCTGTCTCTGAAACCCTTCACACAGCCAGATCTACCAACCTGTCCTCAGTCCTCATACTTCTGGACCTATCTGCAGCCTTTGACACGGTCAACCATCAGATACTTCTGGAAACTCTCACTAGTCTTGGGATCTCAAGCATTGTCTGGCAATGGTTTGCTTCTTACCTTGCTGACCTGACATTCCAGGTTGCCTGGCAAGGCTCCCAGTCAGCTCCACGAAGACTGACCACTGGTGTTCCTCAGGGCTCTGTCCTAGGACCCCTTCTCTTCTCCTTATACACAGGTTCTCTTGGGAAGGTAATAGCTGGACATGGATTCTCTTACCACTGCTATGCGGATGACAGTCAACTCATTCTCTCCTTTCCACCCGATGACCAGCAGGTCTCAACCCGCATCTCAAACTGCCTTGCTGATATCTCCTCTTGGATGACTTCCCACCACCTCAAGTTGAATCCAGCAAGACTGAACTCTTGTATATCAGAGGCAACTCATCTCCGAATCTTGACCTTGCAAGCTCTCTTGACAACTCGGTTATCGTCCCCTCAAAAACGGCAAGAAGTCTTGGTGTCACTCTAGACGAAGAATTGTCTTTCTCTCCACACATCAGCAACCTCTCCAGGTCCTGCAGATATCTCCTTTACAACATTAGGAGAATCCGCCCCTTTCTCACTACAGAGGCTACTCAGCTTCTCGTCCAGACCTTGGTCATCTCTAAGCTGGACTACTGCAACTCTCTGCTGTCTGGACTTTCACTAAAGGCAACACGACCACTTCAACTGATCCAGAATGCAGCTGCAAGACTCGTTTTTGATATTCCCAAATTCTCGCACACTACACCTCTGCTGCGGAACCTGCACTGGCTCCCTGTGGCTGCCCGCATCAGGTTCCAAAACCCTAACACTTGCCTTTAAGGCCAAAACTGGAGCTGCACCACCTTACATATCAGCACTGGTCAAGCAGCGTGTCACTTCTCGCTGTCTCAGAACATCAAGCACTGCACGTCTCGAACCACCCTTACTTAAAAGAAGAGGACGACATGCATCAAGACTCTTTGCAGTGTTGGCTCCTCAGTGGTGGAACGAACTTCCTCTTGCTGTACGAACAGCGGAGACCCTCACTGTCTTCAAACGTCGCCTGAAGACACACTTCTTTCAACAGCACTTGGACTAAAGTCCCCATACTTTTTTTTCTACCCTTTTTTTCAAAAAAAAAAAAATTTTGTACTAACTTACTATTTTCTTCTAGCAGGGTTTTGTATACAACTTGGTCAGCGGTAACTTGTTTAATGACAGTAGATTTAATCCTAGCCTTAAAGACTGAAGAACAGTCGTAGACTACTAAGCACTGTTGTAAGTCGCTCTGGATAAGAGCGTCTGCTAAATGATGTAAATGTAAATGTCTCTGTTATTTGCTGTTTGGTATGGGATTCACAAAAGCAAAAGTGTTAATGTTTGTGATGTGCCATCTGTTGGAATGACAGAGACAATGTAACCAGATGGACATATTTAGACACACAGACAGTTATCCTTTTATTAATGTGAATTAAAGAGATGATGAAGTCCAGCACAGTTGGCATAACCACGTAGGTGATAAATGGTAAAGAAGAAACAGGAGGAATGGCCAAAATGGAAACCTTACAAACTCAGACTTTTATCTCAAGACTTTTAACTAATCATTGGTAATTAAGGACTCATTCTGACTTAGTTCACACATACTAATTATCACTTCAGTCCTGTGACCATGAAGTGGACATAGTGGGCTCAGAAAGTGGATAGATAACCATCACAGTATTAGTAGCATATTACTATTTGCATAACTTGTAATGATAAAGAGAGAGGAACCAAGTGACAAACCAAGACGCTGTCCATCCAGAACTTGTACATTCATGGATTTCCTCTGGGTATGCCAGTTTTCACTCTCATATTCCCCTAAGTCACAAAGATTTGGTTACCTAAACTGGCCCCTGTGTGGGTATGTATAGGTAGTGAGAGGGCATTACAATGCACTGATGACCTGTCCAGGACTTCCCATGGCTGCCAGGATAGACTCCAGCATTCCATCATCCTGAACTGGATTAAGTGGGTTTAAGAATGAAATTAAATCTTTCCTTCATGATGTTCGCCATAAATTTAGTTTAACAAAGGGTAATAGTGGAATGTTCTGATCCATGGTGTTTGAAAATTAAGGGTAGTACATCTGAAAAGAAGTGAAAAAAAGTTCCTTCTTCAAAACATTTAGAAATATAAAGATTAATTTGGTTTGTGAGGGATCTTACACAGAGGTGTCAGCCTTAGTTCTTGGAAGACTGCACCGGTTTTAGGCTTTCCTTCTGACAATTTTCTTCCTGTTTATGGAACATATCTTTTAAGTAGGTGCCTACCTCAGCTTTTTCTTGCAGTCTCAGAAATTAGTAACAGTGTGGATTTACTTCTGGTTGAAATTCAGAAAAATGCTTATTGCAGTCTCAGCACAGCAGTCAAGTGAGTCTTAACACCCTTTTTTGCCTGAATTTACTGTAGTTGTGCTGCTTGTTAGGATTATTTTGTTCCTTTTTTTCTACTTTGGCACCAATGAAAAATGAAGTGTAAATATCAGAGAAGCAGCAAATGTAATTTCTGTTACCCCTTCATCTGCTTGTTTTAACTTAACTATTTAAATACAATTTTTAGACAGTATCAGGAGAGGGGTTTAAATAGAAGTGTGCTCATTAACTCCTGTCCACCAAAACATTTGTTGATTTTCTCAGAATAGATACACCGATGGGAATTCCTAAATGGAAGAATGAGTGCAGGAACAAGACACTTAACAATTAAGTGACATGTTCATTAGCAACAAGAAACAGTTTTCAAATTAAGAGAAAAGGATTGAAGAAAATGTGAACCCATTGTTTACCCCGTACTGGGACCCCTCATTTTAGCATCTATAATAAGGAAGTCTGTATCTAATTCATTTTAAGTTTTAAATTTAATCAGACATCTTCAATTAGGTTCCTAACTTGTAGTCTGTGAATGCTATATCAGACTTTGCATTATTGTACTATTGTTCTTCTAAACTGCTCAATTAACTGCACTTCTTTTTTTACCTAAATAACTTTTAAGCTGATAGACAGTTTGCATTGAACAACCATGGATGTTGCTCACAATGCATCAGTCATTTCTCTGCATGGCAAATTTTCTGATTTATATCTTTCTGTTTTTAGGTCCAATTTCTTTCTCAGTAACCAAGTCAAAGAAACAACTACTTGAAAACTCATAGCAGAGACAAAATAAAGTTTTATCTTGAATGTGGCTCTTGTGACTTATATTTCTTGGAGTGTCATTTATATTTCCACAGAATAGACACTTGAAACCTTTTCAGTTTCAAATGAGCATGTCCAATGAAGCAAGCCTGAAGTGAATTGAGCCAGGAGCTCAAGAATCAACTTCTGATTTGTTGTAGTAAAAACCTGCAGCCCTCTGTATACACTGGAGTACAGCATGATATTGCTGTAGCCTGAAATGATTTGTTCTGCCCAACTAAATTAACCCTTCTGCCAGAACAATGCCTTAGCATGTTGGGGTAAACTCTTCTAATTAGAAACGTCATGGCAGAAAACAAAACCAATGTGCCTGAGGGTGCACTACAACTCCATTGCAGTTTGTTTACGTTTTTGAGCCTGTTTAATCAATATAGCCTTTCTCTGCTTATGACCCTTTAAAAAAGAAAGCAGGATCAGAAGTAAAAGTATACATTAATGGATGAAAAAAAAATCAAATAACTCTCTGTGTAGGGTGTTGAATGCTGAGTTTTATGGATTGCTTTCGGTACATACCATTGTAACATGTTATTTTCATTTTATTTGATTGAATTGAGTTCTGTTATGTTTTGTTTCCTAATACCTGTATTTATTTTAAAAACCATCCATTCTGATATCTCTTGGCTTAACCATGCAGACATGCTATCCCAGCTATTACAAGCACCTATTTTCTTCTTCCTATTAACAAAGGTGGCCAACAGTGATTTACCCTTACAGCTCATAAAAAAAATTTTCACTGTTTCATCTGAGTCTGGCTAAGAATGACACAATTTAGAAATATTGGAATTATTATTATATTATATTAAGAGCTAGGTGTTTGCCAAAATAACTATCTGATTGCAGATTCCTCGAAAGGCAAATCACTGATATAATGATTTTGGGATTTTTTTTTTGTGTTTTATTCAAAATTTTATTCATGTTGAATATTTATTGTGTGTTTTGATTTTCTTTTGTTTCTTTATATTTGTGACAGCTATTTTGACTTGCACAATCATCACCATTTTGGGTATTGTCAGCTATATTGTTGTTGACAACACAGATCAGTTGATGTCACATGAAGTGGCATGTCATGATGTCATTAAATAGGAAGCATAAAGGGTGATGGTGCATTACATCCATTGTCCAAAGTACTGTATATTAAACCTCAATAAAAGATTTTACCTCTCAATGAGGTTTTATGGGCCTGTGATGGATTGGTGCCCTGTCCACAGATTGTTTGTGCCTTGCTCCCTGTGCTTGCTGGGACTAGGCTACAGCTTCTCCAGCTTCCCCTTGCTCAGAATGGAGTGGGTTTAAATGACGGATGAATATTTATTGAATGGAAAGGTTTTGTAGGAAGCCAGGAATGTTTGCTACAAGCATTGACTACAAATGAATATGATTTGTCAAATAGCCTTGGTACCTAGCCTGTTTTGCTGACCATTCTTTCATTTGCCCATCATGGCCTCATTTTCCATTCCTTATTTCCAGATATACATCTGTCCTTGGTGATGAGCTTTTCCATCTGCTCTCAATAACTGACTGCTGTACTAAATTGTTAATTTTGAGCTGGTTCTAATGTTTTCTAAGATTTCCTGTTTTCTTTTAAGTGGAGTGTATGAACATGTTTTCCAGGACAATTAAGCACTGATTGGATATTCCAAATGTATATGCATACATGTCACATTTGTAGATGTACTAATGACATTGCACATTTTATTGGAAAAAAAATCTATTGCCACAACTGTTAAGGTTTTCTGCTAGACTGGGGTAGACTTTCTATTTTAGAATCTGTGTCTTCCTGTGTTGGGATTGTTTAGAAACTGAAGAAAACTGACAACATTTAGCCAGTATAATGTTCCTGCATGGCTGCTCAACTTAATCTATAGTAGTTTAATTAATCATAGACATTCAGCTGGGATTTAAAAGCTGAGACCGAAGGGGCATCTCTTATAGTAGCAGGCAGACCATTCCACAGTTTAGGGGCCCGGTAACTAAAAGCTCGCCCTCCCATTGTTATTTTTTTAATCCTGGGAATCATAAGCAGACTGGCATCTTGAGATCTTAATATGCATTCTGGTTTGTAAGTCATGATAAGTTCAGACAAGTAAGCCGGAAATTGGCCATTTAAAGCTTTATATGTTAAAAGGAGGATTTTGCAATCTGCCCTAAACTTAACTGGGAGCCAGTGTAAGGATTTAAGAACTGGAGTTATGTGTTCGTGTTTTCTTGTTCTTGTAATAATTCTTGCAGCAGCATTTTGGATTAACTGGAGGCTGTATAAAGAACAGTTTGAACATCCAGTGAACACCGCATTGCAGTAGTCAATCCTACTAGAAATACAGTAAATGTATGAATTAATTTCTCAGAATCCTGTTTATTTAGAAAGCGCCTTAATTTTCCAACATTTTTAAGATGGAAAAAACATGATTTGGACAACTTTGTAATATGCGCTTTAAATGACATGCTAGAGTCAAAGATAACTCCTAGATTGCGGGCTGATTCAGTAAAATTAATGGTGATTCCAACTGAGTTGTATGATGACAAAATATTGTTGTGATCAGCGTCATTCCCTCCAACAATTAACATCTCTGTTTTATCTGTGTTTAAAGACAAGTAGTTCTCATCTATCCACTCCTTTAATTCACTAACACAACTAATTAAAGACAACATTGGAGAAACTTCTTTTGATCTAAATGAAAGGTATTACTGGGTGTCATCTGCATACGAGTGAAAATTAGCATTATGTTTCCTAATGAGAGATCCCAGTGGAAGCATGTAAAGTGAAAACAGTACAAGTCACAGTACTGAGCTCTGCGGGACACCATATCTCACTTCTGTGTATAATGATGGAGTACTGTCAGCACATTTCTGTACATATTGGAATTGATTTGATAAATAAGAATTAAACCAAGTGAGCACAGTGCCTATAAGCCCAACATCATTTTCTAGCCTGTGCAGTAAAATAGAATGGTCAATGGTGTCAAATGCTGCACTTAAGTCTAACAACATAATTACAGTGGAGTTTCCTTCATCAGAGGATATCAGAATGTCATTTACAACCCGCGTTAGTGCCCTTTCTGTACTAAAACCAGTGCAGAAACCAGACTGGAATTTCTCAAATAAATTGTAATGTGTAAGGTGTGACTGAAGCTTATTGGCGAATACTTTTTCTAGTATTTTAGAGAGAAACGGTAAATTTGAAATAGGCCTATAATTATTTAGTATGTGTGGGTTTAGGTCTGACTTTTTAAGTAATGGTTTAATGACTGACACTTTTAGTGCATCAGGTACTGTGTCATGCAATAATGAACTATTGATAATGTTTAGAACAGGCGCTGCAAGAACATCCATTGCACTTTGTACTAGTTTTGTTGGCACTGGATCTAGGGAACAAGTAGTGGGTTTCATTTTAGAAATTAATGTTAAGACTTCCTGCTCAGTTACAGGATTAAAATTACTAAAGTGCTAAATGCAATGTGAGGCAGGGTCTGCTAAGCTAGTATGCGGTTTGTACTGTGATGCTGAGATCTGGGATCTTATATTTTTAATTTTCTCATTGAAGAAGTTCATAAAGTCTGTACTGCTAATATTTGTTGGTATTTTGCACTGTAGATCTGAATTTCCATTTGCTAAGTTAGCCACTGTTCTAAACAGTACCTGAGGATTTTTATTATTGCTATCTATTATTGTAGAATAGTATGATGAGTGAGCTTTAAAGAGAGCTTATTTATATTTATTAACACTCTCTAACTTTGTTGTTCTCCATCTGCGCTCCAGTTTTCGACACTCTAATTCAAATAGTGAGACCAGCTATGTTTTTATGGGCTGGAGACGGTGCCACTAACCAGAAAGCAGGAGACAGAGCTGAGCTGGAGGTAGCAGAGTTAAAGATGTTAAGATTTGCATTGGGTGTGACAAGGATATTATTTGAAATGAGTATATTAGAGGATCAGCTCAAGTTGGACAGTTGGGAGACAAAGTCAGAGAGGCGAGATTGCGCTGATTTGGACATGTGCAGAGGAGAGATGCTGAATATATTAGGAGAAGGATGCTAAGGATAGAACTGCCAGGCAAGAGAAAAAGAGAAAGGCCTAAGAGAAGGTTCATGGATGTGGTGAGAGAGGACATGCAGGTGATGGGTGTAACAGAACAAGATACAGAGGACAGAAAGATATGGAAGAAGATGATCAGCTGTGGTGACCCCTAACGGGAGCAGCCGAAAGAAGAAGAAGAAGTTTTACCTCCCCATTTCTGTATTTATTGTTCCAATCTAGATGTTAAATACAGGGTTTATTTGCTTTTTGTTTGTAATTAACAAATAAACTAGCTCTCTTAATCATGACTGTTTATATTATAGTGTTTGGAAATACCATTGTTACTTATGACATTGCTTAATAGAACTCTACCTGGACTGCGTTACATGGATGAATCTAGACGGTGTTTTTGAGGGCATACGTCCTGTGGAACTTCACATCACATCTTAGTCTATGGAGAGAGAGATTCTTAGGGTTGCAGTGACATTTGTATTCCTATGATCATTAGTAAGTACTTAAATAACTCAAACTGCTTAAGTAACTGAAGCATTGCAAATTAAATTAGGGAGTGCGAAACTGGAAAGAAAACTTACTTATATTTTTTAATTTCCATAAAAAGTATACGATTCTGTCTGATTCTAATTTAACGGTAAAAACTCTTTAATTAAAATAGGAGCCCTGTTAAAAATAGGATTTCTTGGACCAAAAATATGCTGCCACATGATGAACTCCATAAACTCCATTGCTATATAGTCCAATTATTGGGTTGTTTCGGAGGTTTCTTCCTACCAATGTTCTTGTCTAGACTCATCCATATATGAACATGTCCCTCCCTTTGACAAAACACCATCCTTCCTCTGGCATTCTTTATTCCTACATCCTCCAAAACAGAATCCATCCTCTGACAAAACTTTCTTGCACCCCGCAGCAAAAGTCCATCCTCCCTCCTTCCTCTTTAAAATGGCATCCATTCTCCTACCTCCCACAAAATGCCACTGTGTATTTTAGCTTCTGACAAAACTCCATTGTTACTCCTGCTATTTTTTAAAACAGTTTAAGTCCTCCGACCAACAACATGCCAACTGCATTCTGACCTCCCAACTCCCAACAAAATCTCTCTCTCCCACTTTAGGCACAATGAGAAAAATGCAAGCTGGATATTTCAAAAGGGGGCATGGTATCCATCACTCATTATTACTGTTATAGCAGTTAACTCCTCCAGTTTTTTACTACCAGGCAGTCATAAGAAAAGAAATTTGCACCTGTGAATCTGTATTTCAAGCTATATATTCTTTTACAGCAGCTTCATTACACCTTAGGGTACTTTGCTTAAATAATATTATGTGTAATCTGCATTTTTATAATGTTTTCTGCAAATCTTAAATGATGTAAAGTGTAAAATGATGACATTTGCTTCCTTGACATTTAAAGCATTGCTCATTTTACTTTTTCTATCATATACAATTGAAATAATACATTGCGCATCTTAAGATAATAACACATTTTTTCTATTATTTTATTCATTTAGAAAAGCTGTTTCCATATTTCAATAAACTGCATCTATTCCGTACAGATTTTAAAATTTAGAATTTATATATAACAAATTCTACATTGTATGAGTGTGAATATGTGCATGATTGGACTCTGCAATGGATACAGACTCCATCCAGAGAGGAGCCAGGGTTCCAGCCCACCCAAGCCTAATGCTGGTGGGATGGGTTTGAGCCCCCCTACCAAATGGATAAAGTGAACTGAAGAATATTATGTCGTACTTGTCACTTTACCAGGACTCTTGAATTGGATAACTGGATTTGAAAATAAAGTAATCAATCTACTCTTACTCATTTAACATTGTCTTGTACATGTTTTTGTAACACATTGTGAAGGACATGCTTAATGAAGTAAATGTAATTGTTTTATGATTTAAACTCACTTATGCATTGCAAAAAACAGATTTACAAATGCAGACTACAAATAACATTATATAAGCGAAATGTCATAAGGCAAAATGAAGCTGCAGTGTAAAGGGGTTTCAAAGAAAATCTCTCTATTATAAAAAGAAATCCTGGAAAGAAAAAGCAGGGTGACGATACATGATCTTCTTGGAAGTTCTCGGAAGACATTTAAAAAACCCGCAAGACAAAAAAGACTGGCCACAGAGTGTCTCGCGAAGACCGTAAACATGAGACTTGGTGCCAAGAGACTGTCCCAGGGCCGTCTCGCGGGGTCGTGGAACATGAGATTCTTGCAAGACACGCCCTTCTTATCAAATAAGAGCATGGCCAGCAAAACACTCAGTCATGTAAAGGCACGTAGTACACACAGATCCTGTGCTCTCAGCACATATAAAGCGTATAAGGACAATATGTTCTGGATGAAACATCAACAACTAAAAGCAAATAAGAAAGAGCAGTTGGAGAAAAGAGTCCCAAAAGCATTGGAGAGAAAAAAAGTAGATATGAAAGCAGTGGAATTTGAAAGGCTCAAACAAACGATGGCGCGATACACATGCAGAGAAAGGTACAGAATATGAAAGCAGTAAAATTCGAAAGTATTAAGTGTCCCAGCCAAGTTGAAGCCTTTTTTGTTTTAAGTGACTGTTAGGTCCGATTGAGGGAGGGTGGAGTACAGCACGGAAGACTGATAGTGGGGTATTGATTGATGCGGTAAGGGGGTGCGAGACTTAGTGGAGGAGGGGTTGGAGAGGGTGCTAGAAAGTTGTGTTTGGGGTTATGAAGTCGGCGATTGTTCAAGTAGAACTTTTGTGACACTTTATTACATCAGTCGCTACAGTATAAAAAAAAAAGATAGTAAAGATCGCATAAACGCAAACAGAAGGTAATTAATCATCAGAACCAGGTGTAACTGAATAAATAGCAGGACAAATCGAGGTCAGAAATAAAAGGCAAAGAGTGGAAAACAAAGTCTTTTCGCCTTCGCAACTTCATAAACACATTCACAAACGTTGGCGCTATATACATGCAGAGCAGATTATGAAAGCAGTGGAATTCGAAAGGCTCAAAAAAAAAATATGCGCGATACAAATGTGGAGAAAGTTAAAGAATATGAAAGTAGGAAAATTAGAAAGTCTAAAAAAAAGAAAGTAAAGATTGCAGTAGCACAAACACACGAAAATTATTACTCGAAAAAGGGAAAATAATCACCACGGACCAGGTGTCATTGAAAAAAAAGCAGGACAAAGCAAGGTCAGAAATAAAAGACAGAGTAGAAAACAAAGTAAAATGTCATAAAGAGGTTAAAAAAAGGGGGCCAAACACATGCAGAGCAGGTTAGAGATAATGAAAACTGGAATTCGAAAGACTCAAAAAAACATAGGCATGAAACACATGTAGAGCAAGATACAGAATATGAAAGCATAAAAAAACGACAGTGTCAAAAAAAGAAAGTAAACATCGCATTAGTGCAAAAAAGAGAAATTATTACTCGGAGAAATAACTAAAAGGGGAATAGATTTTGAATATATGGACACAGGTGATATGTCAGAAGTATGTAAATATTGTAAGGTTTTGAAGTTTAAGTCAGAGAATTTCAAAAATGGGGTTTACCTCACATGCATTTATTGGTTACTTTGCAAAAAAAATTATTAACTGCTGATGATGTAGATCGCTTTGTCTGTGCTGAAATTCCAAACAGAGAAACCTATCCTGAATTATGGTACAAAGTCATTAAACACATGTCTCACTGACCTCATTTAAAAGATTCAGCATATTGGGACTCGAAAGATTCCAAATATTGTTTTTACAAAAGTTCTGAAATAAAAGTGAAACTAATGAAATAGCAACAATTCAAAGAAAAAAAAATCTTAAAAGTGTGTATCCGGAAAACCAAACACGGGGGTTGTCGAGCGAAGCGAGCAGGTGCCAAAGCCCCCTAGTCATTTAAAAAGAATAAACACAATATACTGTATAATCTAGCCACCAAGGAGGGAAACCAGGCCTCAAGTCTGGATAAACAGAGAGGCACAGTGTCTGGAAGGGCATCCTGCTGTAAATCTTTAGTCAAAACCTTGGATGATAGAATAGGTCCAATCAGCTTTGTGATTGGTCAGTTTGGCTTTGGTGGCACAATAAAAGAGGAAGTGTGAGACACACAAGGAGAAGAGACGGCATGGGAGGCAAACAGAGAGACACCTTCAAAGACAGCAAGAATAAAAGGTGGGCAGGATGTGAGTAAGCTGGCTTGAAAATAATGACAGAGTCTGAGAAGCAAGCTTAACAGGGAATGCGCTTAAGGGATGGCACGCCGGTAAGGAAACGTTCACACACGCATGATTACCCAAGGAAATCAGCTGCCAGAGGTAGCAAATATTTTTAAATTATTTTACCTGCCTTTGACAAGTAGCATGGATAGTATATATAGCGCTCCTTCTGGCCTCTGCCATATTTAAAGGCCACAGCTACTAAGCAAGGGCAGTCTTGTTAATATACTTGTATCTGAAAAGACAATATATACATTTCTGAAATGTAACAGTTTTTGTTATTCTTCTCTTCAATACATAGTGCTTTCCGGTAGGTCCCCCAACTCTTTATCTTGTCTTTGCATTATCTTATACTCTGTGTGTGTGTGTGTGTATATATATATATATATATATTTGCAGCTGGAGATCCACAAAGGGAGAAAAAATGAATCACGTATCATAAAGTAGTTTTTATTCCTGAGCTTTCAACCCCTACCAGGGGTGTTCATCAGAGGATAATGCTTAGACTTACAAGAATCAAAGGCAATGTATAGCAACACATTAAGTGGGGTGGGGTGGGGGGTGGGGATGGGGGAGGTGACTAAGTCAGTATGATCAAGGGGGGGGGGGGGTTGTATAGTTTAATTATTATGTACATGTTCTTCTTAAGTTAGCATATGCTGGATTAATGTCCAAGTGAGTGAGTGCCAGGTGGGGTGGGGGTTCTGATTTAAGTCAATTGTTTGCTGATTTATTTGCCGTCTCTTGTGTAAGCTACGATTAATGAATGTTTTTGAGTATCCGTTTGAGGTGCACTTACTTCCTTATCACCACAAGGTGTCAGAAGGTACAGCACGCATCCTGACCAAGTGGGGCGTCAGAATAGCACACAATCCCACAAACAATTTGCGCACAGTCCTCTTTAATGCCAAAAACAAGAAATCGACAGCAGAAACACGAAACGCAGTTTATAGTATCCCATGCAATTCTTACTCAGCGGTATACATAGGACAAAATTCAAAAAGAATCTCAACACGTGTACAGGAACATCGCAATGCCGTCAGAAGAAAGGACGCACTATCATTGATCTATGCACATACTAAATCAACAGGACACACATTCAACTGGGACAATGTAAAAGTAAAATTTAAGGCCAGTACTAAAAGTGCCAGAGAGTTGGCCGAGTCTTGGCTATCAAATGAAAACGCCATGAACAGACACTTGGACATTAATCCAGCATATGCTAACTTAAGAAGAACATGTACATAATAATTAAACTATACAAACCCCCCCCCCCCCCTTGATCATACTGACTTAGTCACCTCCCCCAACCCCACCCCCCACCCCCCCACTTAATGTGTTGCTATATATTGCCTTTGATTCTTGTAAGTCTAAGCATTATCCTCTGATGAAGACCCCTGGTAGAGGTTGAAAGCTCAGGAATAAAAACTACTTTATGATATGTGATTAATTTTTTCTCCCTTTGTGGATCTGCAGCTGAGAATATGCAAACCGTATCACAGACCTTCTCTTCCATATATATATATATATATATATATATATATATATATATATATATAATCTACTGTATATATATATGAAAATCCTAAGCCTAAAAGTGCAGCGATTTTGTGCAAAATTTCATGTGACTTTTTATGTCACGTTTTTTATCACACTTTAAATCAGAAAGAATGATATATGTTTAGTATCATTCTTTTCAGAATTTATCGAACTTGAATGTGATGTTGTTAGATTTTCACATTCTTATTCCGTTTTTAAATTATAAACTAAAAATTATCAAGAACTTACGTCCCACGAGACGAGACTTTGTTCCAAAGGATTTAACTACGCCTGGGGCCGGAAATAAAAGACAAAGAGTAGGACAGCTGCTCTACGGGCTTTTAAATGTTCGAAGCGCTGTGCGATATGCAAGCCAGCAGCTGTTCGAGCAAAGAGGAGGTAAAAAAAAAAACTGTATTTGTTTTCCATTGTATCACCATTTAAGAGGGGGTGTCAGAGGGGTGACTGCATCTCCATGGGGTGCGTTCAGCCCCCCTCTTTACAAAGTGAGCGGCAGAGATGTAAAGTGGCTGGCGCGTAGCGCAGGCCACGGAGGTTGGAGAGTGATGCGAGCAGTGGGGAACCCCCTAGTACTTATATAAAAGATTGATCACAAACAAAATTATTATATTATAAAATATAAGCTTTCAATATATTCAGAAGCATAATTCAGAAGTTGTTCAAATTCAAAAAAGCAAAAACATTTATTTCTAAAGCAAATTTTCATACAAGTAACAAATAAAGTAGCGATCTCAATTATGAATTCAATTACTAAATTAATTTATAAGCCTCTAATGATTTTGATGAGAAATCCAATGTTATGGTCAGAAGGCCAGGAATGACAGAAAAATAAAAACTACAGTCATCTTGAAGCCACTTTACAGTATAATTTTATAGCAAAAGAACTCAAAGTAAAATTGTGCACTGAAGTTCCAATTCTGTAGGTGTTCAGTTTTGCTTGAAAAGAAAGAAAATGTGTAGAAATATCCTTTAAAGTTTAGGAAGCAGAAATGACTTTGATTTCTGCTAGGTATTTTTTCCTCTTCCTTTTAATCCTATACCCTGGAGAGAAAAAACTTTCCTGTCAAAGCACAACCAAGAAGGGTTTCATAAAATTAAGGAGCAGTGAGCCAGGGGTAATCTTGGGTTATAATATCTAGGAATAAGATGCTTGCTTCTGCCAGTATAAGTAGTTGATGAAATTGCCCCCTTTGTGCAATCAGACTGGAAAACAGTTTCACAGATCAGGCAAGTGGGTATAACTTGTCTGTGCTACATTAACTACTTACTTTGCCCTTTCAAAATGTTATACATCAGCCGTAAAAGCTTTTAGAACCTTGCAAAATTTCATTAAATGGTAATGAAATCACATTAAGAAAGAGAAAATGGGAATTGAATTCCCAGTTCTTGAATTTTTAAAACGGGGTAATGTTTTATGATTGCAGATTAAATGTGGCGTTATTAATGTGGAAGCTAACTGTCAAAAGAGTTCAGATGCAAATGTTTCATATTCAAAATGCCTCAATGTTGCTTGCATTTTGTAACATTGTTATGAAACATCATGGCTCTTAAAGGCATGGTCAGGTACTATATAATCCATACAAGGCAACTGATTTTGGCAAAACAAGTAAAGCATAACAATTTGTTGTTCCTTTAGGCTCTTCGACAATGTATCCTTTGTATTAATAGCTCTCTCCTCTGTGTACAGCAATGAAAGAGATAATCTCACCACATGTAAATGCCTCTAATGCATTACTGATGTGTCAACTGTTTTTTTTTCCCTTGACAGACTAATGAACCTTAACGCTAAGCGTATTAGTATTCAACTATGTCTCATGCAGCCTCATTAGCGACGTAATTAGTACAGGTGCTTCTTGGTTCAAACAAAACATTCATATAATGTCTATATTAAAAACAAGTATATTCACAAAGTCAGCAGTCAAGCAAAGGAAGCAAAGCCAAGATCTCATCTGAGCTGTGCCACACTCCATTGGTCCTCCAACAGCATGAGCAACAAATCATTAGTTATGTTGACTCTCCCATCAGTCATGTCAGAATAACCAGAACAGGCCTGTTTAGTAATAATATGTCTTTTTGGTATCTGTGACAAAGATGGCACACATCAGTTTGAAACTAGCAGTATAAAATAAAGGGCACTGGCTGACATGAAAATGGCAACACATGCTGTATCCAGGTCAAGTAAAACACTACCTTTATCAGGATGAAGAGTACTGTGATTCATACTCATATAAAGATAAAGTATTACAAATTGAATTTAGCTTTTCAAATGCCATTAAGCCTTTATGTGATTTGGAAAATGACTGACTGGCATGTGATAATTATTGTCTAAATCTGGCAAGCAGTTTAATGCTACATTCTCCGAAAAACAATCTATATCTCTTATGAATTAACAACGTAGTAGTCAAAGAATGGAAAAATGGGCAAGCAGAATGTGTTAATGCAGCAGAGTACAGGGATAAAGCGCTTTACAGACTGCGAGATTCCTTGTTCAAAGAGAGATGTGAGCCAGCAAAAAGTTAACGCAGCATTAAATATGAGTCGCTGTCCGTGTACACTCGTATTATTATAGGGGAACATGATAAAATATTCTGCAAAATTAGTGACATAAGCAATGTTCTAAATGACCACTAGGCAAATTTAAAAGCAGGGAATGAATTCTCCTGAGTGAAAAGAAATCCAACCTGAGGCGTTAAAATACAGCAATGCAGATCAGCTTCAGGGCACTTAAATGAAAGATCAGCAATTTGAGAATAATAAATTCTGAATCTAACTTACTTCTAACTTCTTGATTTTAAAAACTAGATTTTCTTTAATATATATTTAATAGTGTATTTAATTTTGCCCTGTTGTGGATAAAGAAAAAATAAAAAGACTAGATCTGAGTACTAATAACTCTAAATTATTAGGTAACTATGTAAAATGAATTCAAAACTAAGGAAATTAAAACACCACAGAAGTCAGAAAACCCTGAAGCTGACAGTTTTTATTATGAATGCATTCCAGGAAATCCTAAGGTAAGCATGTTTTGCAGCATATGTACAGCTGAATAAAATATGGATTTTTGAAAATATAAAATGCAATAAATGAAAATGAAAAGGTAAAACAATTGTTTATAATTTGCAGTCTATCAAAGAGAATATGATCTATTCCAGTCCTAAACTGCCTTATTCCCAATTGAAAGACGCTTATCCCATCATAAAGCAGGAACAAATCATGGCTTGGGTCATTGGTATATCATAGGATACAGTCAGATAGACTCCTCTGCACACTCATACTCTTCAACTGCCCAGGACAAAGCCAAGCAGACATTGGAAGAGTGTGCAAAATCAACACAATGACCACCATGTTCTCAAGTAGAATATAACACCACTTTAAATTTTTAGGCTACACTAGCCGTTTACAAACTTACTGTGTTGTAGATAAATATAATACAGAGAAAATCAAGTAAATTGAATGAGGACACACTATTTAGTTAGAGCAGGTACCACACAGCTCCAAAGTAATAAGTACAAATCCTAGGATGGGTTCTGTCCATTTGAAGGTTTCACCTTCTCTATGTATTTGTTTATTTTTCATTCCACATCCTTAAAACCAGGGAACAAAGGTGTGGGATTGATTGGGTATTTTGAGCTTGCCATTGCAGGAGTGAATTTTGTTGTATAGGATTGAAGACACTGTGTGGAGCTCTAGCAAAACATCCAGAGCTGGCTTTCGCTTTGTACTTAAAGTGGACAGTATGGAAAATGAACAAAAGAAAGATTAAAATAAAATAGAATAACACTGAATGCAAACACCATATAAAATAATAAAATACTATATGAGATAGGCAGAGGGGGAGACTCATTAAAACATTTAGTTTGGTTCTTAAAGGATAAGGTGTGTATTTTTCAAGTCAAAGCCATTTCTTCACAAAAATGCTATATATTCATTTACCACATTAAATTGTGTACTAATGTGAAACATGTTTCACAATTTTTAAAAAAATACATAGTCTCTTCTTGTGTTTTAAAATTTAAGTCATGGTGCTGGTCTCCAAATGTAAAAAGAAAAGCATTAAAGCTTACAAAATACATTAATTTTTCAAGCCAAGAGCATAATTGAGTATTGATCTGTGAGGCTGCACACATATGGTAAAACAGTGTATCCATGTTGTTTTAGAAATAGAAAAAAAGCAAACCATTTTGGTCCATTTTAAAAGGAGACTGGCTGTGTGCTTCACCTCACTGCTCATCTTCCTTCATGGCAACCTTTCAATCCCGGAGCGTGGCTTCCTTTAACAGTTTAATTTCATCTTGCCTCTATTATGCCTGACATAATTAAACTGACATACTGTAATTACTTCCAATGATGAATTGCTGTCTCTGTTCCAAAGATACTGTAGCTAGACAACAAAACCCCAAAATATTTCATTATTACATGGGCCTCCATATTTTCAGGGGCTCAAAAGTATTTGAACACACTAACATAACCATGAAAATAACGATTGTCAAAAGTATTTGTAAAAACTAACATAATCATGAATATAAAAATCATTTTAAATTTTACAGTCAATGACTGCCTCAAGTCTGGAACCCATGACCTTCTCCAAGTGTTGAGTTTCCACTGTAGTGATACTTTGACAGGCCTTCACTGCAGCTGTTTTCAGTTGCTGCTTGTTCATTGCACTTTCTGCCTTCAGTTTTGTCTTCAGCAACTGAAATGCATGTCCAGTTGGGTCGAGGTCAATTGATCGACTTGGCCTTTGAAGAATCTTCCATTACTTTGCATTGAAAAGAAAGTTGGTTTGCTTTCAAAGTATGTTTTGACTCATTGTCCATCTGTACCATGAAGCGTCGTCCTATCAGTTTTAGCCTGGTACCTTCAGAATTCATCCTGCTACTTCTGCCAGCAGTCATATCATCAATAAACACCAGTGACCCATTTCCATTGGCAGTCTGGCATGCCTATGCCATAACACTGCCTGCACCATGTTTCACAGATGATGTGATATGAATCGGATCATGAGCCATTCCTTTTCTTCTCCATACTCTTCTCTTTCCATCATTCTGGTACCGTACATACTGATTTAGTGTTCTTTGTCCAAAAGAAAATTGTTCCAGAACTGGACAAGCTTTTAAAAACTGTTTTCTGGCAAAGTCTAACATTCAATTTCCAATGCTTGAGGTTTACCAGTGGTTTGTACTTTGTGGTAAACCATCTATATTTACTTTCATGAAGTTTTCTCTTGATTGTAGACTTTGGCAATGATAGGCCTAACTCCCAGAAAGTGTTCTTAGTTTGTCATAAAGGAGTTCTTCTTCACCAGGGACAGAATTCTGCAATCATCCACCAGAGCTGTCTTCCAAAAATTATGAAAATTATGTTCCTGTCCAAATACTTCTGGACCTGACTGTACATCACCAAGAATGGCATTGCAATGTTTTTCACATGCATCAGTGTCCATGTAGACAAAAGAGAAGATAGCACTAAGTGGAGAGTACAATGCCGGAAAGCTGTACGCTCATGATAGTCAGGACAATTATGAAAACGCTACAACAAACTGTTCTGTGAGCAGAGGATTTTAAATATAGGGTCAAGAAGTGAAGGAAAGTCAAAGATACATGCTGGCATCAAAACCGAAAAAAGAAACTCATAATTCATAAAACTAGAGATGTTAAAAAAATGTAAGTTGTAAAACAGAAACTAGACAGGACTCCATTAAAGAGATCAAATATTTAAGAGTGCACCAAAATGTTAAAACATTCCAAACACAGATAACACCCAGAGCACAATGATGATTCTTATATGGTCGCACCATGACAACATTCACTCCCATCTCTCTGAGCATTCTGGGACAGAAACAATAGCAAATGCAGACACAAAGATCCCACAATAACAACACTCTTCAACATTCAAAATGGTAGTGCAATAAGATGATAAAAAAAGAGTAAATCACAGGAAATTTTTGGCTTGGTGGACAGAAAGAATAAAATGCCAATGGACATGAATGAGCCTTGTTTTATGTGTACACAAAACAGCAAAATTCCTAATTACATGTCTAATCAAAAAGCAAAATTCAGTCCTCTCCAGCACCATGATAAACAAGAATGAATTAAAATGCATAATTTCATTTAACACAAATCAGCTTTACCCGATTGACTTTTAGCTCCTGTCTTCATACTGCTTGTTCAGTTAAGCTCCAGTTATGCTCTATTTAGCAGAATAAATGTAGTAGGCTAAGACTAAGTGGAAACAGAGGACAGGAAAAATAGATAAGTCCAATCTACACTGATTCCAGAGAGAACAGTGAACTCCTCTGGGAGAAGCAATTGTTAGAAAAGTTAAAGTCAATTTGACATATATGGCAAGCAAATGTATCAGTGATACTTTAGAGATATCCTGAAGTAATCATCTGTTTCTCTGTATCATGAAATATTATTAGGATGTGTTGGGAATTTGTAAAGTTAATCTATCCTAATAAAAGGCAAAGCCCTCACTGACTCACTCACTCACTCACTCACTCACTGACTCACTCATCACTAATTGTCCAACTTCCCGTGTAGGTGGAAGGCTGAAATTTGGCAGGCTCATTCCTTACAGCTTACTTACAAAAGTTAGGCAGGTTTCATTTCGAAATTCTACGCGTAATGGTCATAACTGGAACCTCTTTTTTGTCCATATACTGTAATAGACTGCAGCTCAATGGCCGTGGGAGGCGGAGTTGCGTATCGCGTCATCACGCCTCCCACGTAATCACGTGAACTGACTGTGAACGCAGTACGTAGAAAACAAGGAAGAGCCCCAAAGAGTGCTGAAGAAAACATTCATTACACAATTGAGAAGGCAGCGAAACAATAAGAAGCGAGCGAGTGACGCATACAAGCATATTCATAAGTGCAGCTACTGCGGAAACAAAGCACGGTGTAAACCGTAAGTTTAAATTAAGTTTATAGAAACGCTCCCGCTGCCGTTTGCAATACCATATTTACGACATACAAGTTTAATGAGAAGACACGAGGTATAAACGAGACTTTGGATCACTTTCTAACAGAGTTAAAATTGCTGTAGCAAGAAATTTTTAAGTGCCGGGTCTTAGCTAACATTAAATAAAGCCGTGGACATCGCAACATCACACAAGAGAGCGGCTCACGTGAACTGACTGAACGCAGCACGAGTGATCACTTCGATGAATCAAACCTGTTCAAAAAACACATTACACAATTGATAATGTTGGAAAAGAATATGAAGCGACTGACGCATACAGACATATTCATGAGTGCAGGTACTTCGGAAACAAAGTACCGTGTAAACCTAAAGTTTAAATTAAGTTCATAGACCTACAAAAGGTTGCCATTGATTTGAGGCAAGATTGCTTTTCTCCTGTACAACTATACGTTGCATTGTCAACAGTAAGCTTGCACAGCTTGGTCATATTACAACCGGAGTGCTGAACTGACAACGTGGTATACAAAGAGAACTATAACAATCGTAATAAACAAACAATAAAACAGCAGAGAACCTGTGGATTAAATAAAAAGGCCGCTTCCTTGGCGAAGCAAGGAAAAAGGATGGCCTTATATGGCGTTCGTTTATAAAACAGCGGAGAAGCTGTGTAAAGGCTGCTTCACAGAAAAACAGCAGAGCGCCTTATATGAGCAGGCAGTCAGCTAAAGAAGGGAATCAATAAATAACTATAATCGTAATAAACGAACAAAAAATAGCGGAGAATCCGCGGATTACATAAAGGAAATGGGTACCTGAACAGAAAAGTGAGTCTCAAATAGCTACACAATAACTATAACAATCATAATAAACGAACAATAAAACAATACAGAACCGCTAAGCAAGGAGAAAGGACGGCCTTATTTGGCGTTCATTTATAAAACAGCAGAGAGGCTGTGTAAAGGCAGCTTCACAAAAAAACACATCCTTAACAAATTGTTATTGGTATATTTTCCCTCAATTTAAAAAGGTTTTCTTTTCTTCTTAATAAAAATTTAAAAGCAGTACTTTTCCGCTGCGAAGTGCGGGGATTTGGCTATATATATATATATATATATATATTCACGGCATTCGAAGTCTGTGTCACAATCTGATTGTATGGGTGGTTACCTTCCAGGTAACGCTTGTGGTTGGCCAGCAATCTGCTAACATCCGCCACGGTGCCCTCAGTTTGTGAGGAGCAGATCATAGAATGGTTGAAATAGTTTACTATCAAATAAATGCAGAGTACGCGACACGTGTTTCACCCTCATTCTGGGCTCATCAGGCGTACACACTCCACTGCACTCCCTCTCGGGAATCGAACCTCGGACGTCAGCGCCAGAGGCGATGCGCCTAACGTTGCGCCACGGTGTGTGGTTCGTTTATTTGACAGCATGTAGATCGGGGCAATTACATTCACGGCATTCGAAGTCTGTGTCACAATCTGATTGTATGGGTGGTTACCTTCCAGGTAACGCGATCTGCTCCTCACAAACTGAGGGCACCGTGGCGGATGTTAGCAGATTGCTGGCCAACCACAAGCGTTACAGATGTTGGACATGGACATCATTGAGGAGAGCCACAGCCCTTGGTCCAGTCCCATTGTCCTCGTTTCTAAACCTGACAGCACCTGGAGGTTCTGTAATGACTTCTGCCATCTCAATCAGGTCTCCAAATTCGATGAGTATCCCATGCCCGGGTCGATGATCTCCTCGAGCGGCTGGGAAATGCACAATATCTGACTACTTTAGATATGACTAAGCAGTACTGGCATCTGCAAAGGAGAAAATTGCATTCAGCACCCCTAGTGGACACTGGCAGTACAAGGTCCTCCCATTTGGATTGCACGGGGCACCAGCAACCTTCCAACATCTGGTAGACAGAATGCTAAAGCCCCACAATGCCTACTGTGCCGCCTATCTAGATGATGTGGTCATTTTTTCCAGCACCTGGGAGGAACATGTGCTGCAGGTTTATACCGTCCCCCTGACACTAGCACGAGCCAGTCTGCGCATTAACCCCAGGAAATGTTTCTTCGGGTTAAACGAAGCTAGATATTTAGGCTACCTGGTGGGTGGAGGAAGGGTTAAATCACAGTGCTCTAAAATCAAGACGATACTGGACTGGCCCTGTCCGGCAGGTACAACCTTTCCTGGGATTACTGAGTTACTACTGCCGGTCTGTGCCTCGTTTTTCGGAGAGAGCTGTGCCCTTGACAAATCTCACAAAGAAGCGGGCCCCGCTGTATGTGGTGTGGGATGAGATAACAGAGCGGGCATTCAGTGACTTGAAATTGGCCCTGACTATGACACCTATACTGATCACCCCTGATTTCTATTGTCCTTTTATTCTCCAGACCAATGCTTCGGACAAAGGCTTGGTAGAAGTATTGAGCCAAAGCTTCGATGGTGTCGAGCAACCTGTGATGTATCTGAGCCGGAAACTGTTGGACCGGGAGACAAGGTATGCCTCGGTGGAATGTGAGGCGCTGGCAAAAAAATGGGTGGTGACCCAGCTGCTATACTACCTGTTGGGTCGGGAGTTCAAGCTCATGGCGGACTATGCCGCTCATCAGTGGATGGCGGTACATAAGGAGTCTAACCCTCGGGTCACCAGGTGGTCTTTGGATCTGCAGCCGTACAGGTTCACGGTCCTTTATCGTTGGGGTTCTCTACAGGCTAATGCCGATGCTCTCTCTTGCATGTACGACCTCTCGTACGCCATCTTTCCACTAACAAGATGTCTTGTGCTATGTTTCTTTCAGTTGCCTGTAAACATACTGGTCAGACCTCATCGCAATCACAGTATATGGGGACAGTTCCCCAACCCTTTAACCTTGTTGAAGTGTGTTTCTTTTACAATACATATATAAGGCAAAAAAGTGAACTTAGCAAGAGCAATCATAAAGGACTGAGACAAAGTGTGACTGAATTGGAGAGTGGAGTGGCAGCAGAAGTTGGTGGAGCTCTATTTGGGCTTCCCTTCTGGTGGTCTGTGGAAGAGGGAGAAAAGGCATTAGTGCAGTTCATCAACCTCTGACTCTTCATCTTACCCTCAGTTAAGCCCTTAGACTGCTCCCATGTGCGTATGTGTGTCAATATATACACACATACACACACAGCTGCTATGGATTATTAATGCCGATGGGCAAGTGCATATGTGAGTTCAGTTTGTATATTTGCTTACTTCAAGGAGGCAAGAAGCTGCTCTTCAAGGCTAACACTGACTCACACATTGGTTGACCGGTGTGTAATTTTGTATTGTACCAGCTTATCTTTTCGCATTTCTTCATAGATTACAAACACACTGTCCAGTCCAAGGGTGATCCCAGAAGCAGCAGCAATGTTTTTCTCTATCTACATCACAATATAAGGAGGATTTTTAACACAAGGAGGTCAATGTTCAGGTCTAATAAAGCCAACTGATCCATATTTCGTGAAACCTCAAACCCCACAGGTTAAAAACACTCTGGACAGCATGATATCTGCTCCCCACAGGTAAACACACAAAACTACAATCTGGGCTGCAGGGTGGCGTTTACCAAAGACAAACAAATGCAAATGTAACATATATTGAAGTCAATTAAGCGCAGAGACATAAATGCATAGGTTGGTCAGAGTGCATTAATTTAGCCAAGATCTGAACACCTGTGTGGACAGGATCTTAGATAGCACTGCAATTGTGCCTCCCTGTTGCTAGAGTTCATCAGGCTGGATGTGTCACCCCCGCCAGTCCTCAAATTTGGACCCTGAGCTTGGGTCAGCTCAAAGAGAGCTGGGGAATAGTGTGGCAAATGGGTGGCCTCTGACCCTGGCTAAGTAGCATATCTGAGTGGAGAAAGGAACTCACTAAAGACCTGAGCAGCATGGTGTAATCTGTGTTGAAGAGGCCAGTAGTCTTTTATAGGCTTACTTTTTTAGGGTCACTCACCAGCAATCAGTGTAAAGTGGCTAATTCCATTCCTCCATCTCCTGTATCACCCAGGATGTTACATTAGTGACAGCAGTTGGAAAAAGAACAGACTAATGAACCTGAGATGGAGGACTAGTCTAGTACTAATGCTAGCAGATTCCTTTATCAAGCCCCAAATAACAGCTTGCTTCAGACAGGGCACACCAGATTGCCTTGCACCCATCAAATGTCCCAGTGGATGGAATTTGTGCTATCCATGGCACAAGGGTTTTAAAGAAGGGGGCAGTGTAACGATCTCAGGATCCAGACCTGAAAGGGACATGCTACTGAGATGGCAAAGGACTGGCATAGAGGGTGGGAATACTTGGAGAAGCTAGCTACAAAGGACCCCTGTGAGCATCATGTAAGTGGGAGCGCTGACACGGCATTTAAAGAGCACCTTGGATGCTTCTTAGCAAGCCAGGGGAATAGTGTGGCATACGGGTTGTCTCTGACCTCGGGTGAGCAGAGTGAAGCGAAGCCAGGAGATGCATACGAGCAGATAAAGTGAGAAAGCAGTTGGGAATGCATGTCACCACTCAAGACCTAAGCTATATGTCATAATCAGCAAAGAAGAACTATCATTTATAGAGCCACTCACCAGCAGTCAGTGTAATAAGTCTAATTCCATTCATCCATCTATTGCACCTTCAGGCTGTTATAGCATTATTGTACTTCACGTATTTACACCACCAACATCCATATTGTTGTAGATTTCCATAAATGTGAGCTGCCAGCTAAAGTTAAATCTATCAAAGAAACATTTGTGTGTATTTGTTACTTTGACTGCCTGAATACTTGTAGTGCTTGCTTAAACTTTGGTAGTTTGATTTACTCTTGATTAGTTATACATCTATTATGCATATACATGAGATTTCATGTTCTTTTTTAAATCAATTAAACCAGCCATTGAAAATACGATTTGACTTCATTTAACTACTGCGTTTATAAGTCCTCATGTCAGAACAAGTACTAAATGAAAGGCTGGGACCAACTTTGGAAGGGGATCTATCACAGAGCACATACTCTCAAATACAGACTCAGTTATACTGAGCCAGCCATCCATCAACTAGCCATTACATACAGTATCTTTGGAATCCAGCAGAAAAACCCTGAGAAACAACCATATAGACATGTGGGGAATGTGCAAACCCCACACAAAGGTGACCAAACATGGCACTTGAATCTGGGATGCTGGATCAATGAAAAAATACTGATATGTACTTCGTATCTGGTGTCTGCTCTTTTCCAAAATGTTTCTAAAGACAGATTTAGATGTTTGGAAAAAAAAAAACTGCAGAGAAATTAAAATGAATCTCTGTACTTTCTAGTGTATGAGCTCATGGAGGTGGTGTGCTCGTTTCTCACATCAGATTAGTTAATGAAAATGAAGACTTAAAGAAGGGGGAGTGGGCACTCCTTGTCTGAACTACTGCTAATTAGTTAATTAACACAAATTGCATTTTGTGAAAGGAAAGGGTGAATACATGTAATGTAGCATTTTTATTTTCTGTAGATCAACCTGAGAGTGCACTGCAGCTTGTCTAGCTCTATATGAGAGTCTGCTAATTTGACATGCTACTTCAGAATTCCAGAGACCTGAATTCTTATTTCTTCGCTGACTATAAACACAGTAGCCAAGCTCTTTCATGTAAAAATGTTGGTTTCTTTCATCTCCTTAAAAGCAGCAGGAAAGTCCCAGCAAGACTGGCAACTGTAGACTCAAAGAGGGTCATTTTAGGGGAATGACTGGCTAACAGAATATCAATATATCATTGAGTAATGAAACCAGATATATGAGACATTTAAAAGCATGGTTATGCATTTATTGTGTGTTCTTTCACTGAATTAAAGAAAGCTACCTTCACAGACTTACTTTAAATGGGTTAAGCAATCATTGTTCAAAAGTATGAGTAACAAAAATAATGAAAAGTTAATGTGTAAATCAATGCAAAATTGATTTTTTTGTCAAAAACATACAGTAGTATTCTTTAATGCTGATCTTAACTGATGATTATATTTTATTCTCCTTTATTATAGCTCTCTAAGCTATTAAACTATCAAAGGATAGCAGAAACTGAATTTCCATTACACCAAAAGCTAAATATAAAGTGTTAAACAAAGTTTTCTTTTTTTACCATAAAAATGAAACAAACATTTTAATACATACATCCATCCAACCATCCATTTTCCAACCCGCTGAATCCGAACACAGGGTCACGGGGGTCTGCTGGAGCCAATCCCAGCCAACACAGGGCACAAGGCAGGAAACAATCCTGGGCAGGGTGCCAACCCACCGCAGTTAATACATACAGTACTTTCAAAAAGTATTCAGACCCTTTCACTTTCTGCACATTTTCTTGTGTTGTAGATTTTATTTTAAATTGTTTAAACGTTCAATTTTTACCCATCGATTAGTACTCAATAACCAATAATGACAAAGTGGAGGCATGTTTTCACAAGCTCCACTGGAAGCAATTACAGCTTCTAGTCTTCATTAGTCTCAAGGGGCCAGACATGATTCTCAAATGAGAATACACATCTGGGAACAACTTGTTTAAAAGGTTGTATTGATACCATCAAAATCCACCACCGATTTTTCCAGTCTTTGCCTTTTAAAGCGCTGGGGTTTAAGAAAGAGAGCAACATAAACTGAATAAAAGATATGATGCTGACAGAAAATAAAAAGCTAAAATTACTGTTATCAATTCAGGATCTCAGTAGCACAAGGTAACTGAACCTTAATGATTAATTTAAACATTATAATTAGCACTGTGAAAGATGCACAGACACGCATGTGGGCCAACACAGCTACTTGCCTCCACACGTCTTGAGAAGTGCTTCTATCTACTACAATATCATACTAGCATTTTCACTATTGCTTCACTATATGGTTGGGCTTCGCTTGTCACTGAATTTGAATCTGAATCTTAAAAAGAAGCAAAATTAAAATTAAAAGTAAGCTTAGTAGTCGTTACTGCTGGTCCATTGGCAGAAAACATGGCTACTACTTAAGAAAGTGGCTGAAACTGTGGCCCTACGGGACTTGAGTTTGATATCCCTGTTCTAGGTACTGTTAAATTGTTTTTCATTTCATGTAAAATTTCCTCCATTCCCTTTTGTATATCCACTTTACATTTTAATGTAATGCTTGCAGTTTGCCCCATTATTCCACTACCAGTAAGAGCGCAGTGCACGATAACGTGAAGTGATAACACTTGACTTGAGCATTCATAGTTTTCATACTCTCTCTCTGTACATTTAGCATTTGTTTGCTCAGAGGTTGATGTGCTTGCTGCTTCCTGAGCAGCTCTTCTTTTCTCCACCCTAGCGGCCCACTGCTTCTTTTCTTTCGTCGGCATCTTTTCACGTTAAATTAAGTCAGTGTTTGTGTACGTTTTCCTTAATTTTTCACTTAAGCTGGCACTTAGATCTTCAATCTGCCTCAAGAATGATTTAAGACACGAAGAGGTAGGGGACGTGATGGCGAAGGTGGTAGGGATGAGAAAAGCACCCGTATGCATGCACTGCACGGCTGCCCTGCTGGTCTCTGCCGAGAGTTGATTCTACAATAAAATAAGAATAAAAAGAGAAATAACCTTGGAGGTCAATCATCACACTGAAAGCAGATAGTAGACATCACATAGTATATGTGTACCAAATTTCAGGTCGATACATCAAACGGTTTGTGAGCTACAGGTGATTTAAAATCCTGGACAGACAAACAAACAGCCACGCTAGTGTATTACTGTATATAAGAAGAAAATGCAGTTAAGGCCTTCTGGTGTAAATGATGAGCATTAGCTAACTTTTTCACCACTTTGTTGTTTGCCTTCTTTTTAATGCTTCCCTAATATTCCTTGTTATTGCATTTTTGATAATTTTCATTTTATTTTTCTGGTTTGCATTATTTGCTCATTTTTTGTTTTACTTCTTGGTGAAGGAAATTTTTGTTTATTTTGTATTTAGAACTAAATGTAATATTTAAAACTATTAGATTATCTAGATTTTTTTTTCATCAGGCTAATGGCTTTTTTTTCTTTTCTAAAGCATAATCATAACAAATACTGTGTCGACAGCCAATCATCATGACAGTCATTGTTTGAGAATGATTTATTGTATCAGGACGTTGACAACTTGCCAACTCAGAGGGAACCACTAATTTGCTACAGTCACTTATTATGGAACATGTCTCTAGTGGATAATTTCATCTGAACACCCTTCCAAAGTGGTAGCTCCCTTTAGCTACGTTTTTAATTGGCTTTGTTTCAATATATAAAATAATAAATAACAGCCAGGTCAGCATGAAAGCAAACTTTTTTGGTCACTTGGTATTTGGGCTGAAGCATTACATGTTTAATATGTTTAGTTTTTATTTTTGTGGAAAAAATAGATATTTCTTCCCTAATTTCTCCTAAAATGGTGACCTAAAATTCACATGAATAGAGGTGAGTGAAATATTGAGATGATACAAGTGGTAAAGCATAATTTTTCAAGGGATTTTCCACAAGAATGTCAGGCCATCTGTTAAACTAGCAATTGTTCAAAAGCCACAAACTGAAATATCCAAGCAAATCCACATAGCGTTAAGGACACTTCATGGTGTCTGTTCTGCCTCACATGTTGTTAGCTGTTAGCTGTTATTTGTTGAGCTGTGCTCCCCCTTCATCTTGTCATTTATTAACACACCTGTCAGTCATGTCCCACACTCACAGTGGTGTCATAAATGTCTATAAAACTCACGTAAAACATGTAGGTTGCCTAATAATCATTTGAATACAATACACCCCTTGTGTCTCACGTAGGCATCCCTTTATCTTTTGCTTCGGTCACGTCCGAAACATATCTTTTGAGCATATAAACCCCTGGGTCTGGTTAGTTGTGGTAGGCAGCAATTTGAACCTCTGTCTACGTGCTTCTCTTTGTCTTGATCCAACCGTGGAAATCACTCGCCTTGTAATTGTCTTTTAAAGCTTTATTGTTTAATGTACACTGTTTGCTATGTATTGCTTTGTAAATAATTTTTTAATGTCTTTGGCTGTACACCTGTAAATACCTGTATGTTTCTTTTGTATATATTTCAGTTTACAATGAGGTGTGTCCAGTAAAAGCCTTCAAGAAAGCTCACCCCTTGTCATTTTTATGTGGATGTACCGAGTTGTTTACGCTCTCTGCGGCCGCGTTGCACGGACAGTGCGGAGTGAGACAGAAAAAGTGTCTAAGGATTATTGTGAGTGCGATTGAATTGGGAGATGATAAATGCTGGACAAGATGTAGCCAAAAGAATACAAGAGTGTCATACACGCGTGTTTAGGAGACAACTAAAGGGCTTGAGTACATGCAATTCCACGCCGGACCAGGGGGTGGCGAAGTGCACTAATTCACCCTCTCGATCTTTTACAGACCATTTTAGGGAAATCCCACCCAGCTCAGGGGCAGCCAACGATGTCACTTCCAGTTCTGGTCCTGACGACATCACTTCCTCCACTGGCCTTTAAAGTCGTCATCTTGCTCCCAGTTAGTCAATTCTGTTTTGGACTCTGTTGCATGAACATGTCTGTGCTTTGGCATCAATTTTGCAGCCAGGAAAAATGATACGGGTGGCTGCCCCAAACCTTCACAATGTGTTATGGTCGTTCTTCTTACAAGAGTCAAAAATCAAGAAGATAAACAAGAATCAAAGGGCTGAGCACAAAACACGTGAATCAAAGACAAGGAAAGGTTGAGAATCAAAAGGCAATCTTACCACTTGGCCTACTTGAAATTAAACTGTGTAACTACACACAAGAGACTTTACAAATGCTGTTTATCCACTGAGGGATAAGAAACAATGGACTCATGGCCTTATTTATGTATATGTTTTTTTTTTTTTAATGATGTAACAATCAGAACTAGCATGGCCACGTGACCAAAGAAAATAAGACTTCATCATTTCTAATTTAATTTTAAAATAAACAATGGGAATCAATTACTGGTGCATCCAAACCCTATATGGATCAAAAACATATTTTCAAACAGGAATATTATGACACACAGGAAAAGTTGAAGCAAAAAAAATATATATTTTGAAACATTACATTAATTGAAATGTAATGGAAGGACCTGAAACAAGCAGTCTATCCCTCAAATTCCATAAATGTTCCTGAGCTGAAGCAGCTACAGAAGAAGGAATGTTTCAAAGGTCCTTCTCAATGGAATCGGAACAACTGCTTTCTCATGTGTGGTAGTGAGTTCTGCATTACTTTCTATAATAAATAAGTAAATTAATTATCAACATTGTTTATATTATTTGTTCACTCAGTGCCTCTATTATTTAATATTTAGTTTTGCTTGATGAGCTCATTGTTTTCTTCATGAAAAATAAGCAATAACACAGAAAATCAGACAGAGACAAATACAGCATTATATACTGCATACACTGTATATGTGCCCTTTAATATAATACTGTATAATATAGTATAAATATTTAAAATGTATCTGCCTAACATAAACATAGTTATCTTTAAAATACATGTTATTATATCCATTTACTTTGAGAAAATAACTCTAACCTCTAGGGATATAATACCTGTAGCTGTTAATTATACAGGTATTTTAATGAAATGAAATCTGTCCTGGCATAATCTTGACTGGCAGGGACTTTACCAAGATTAAAGTCCCTTTATGTATAAATATATTCGGTATGGCGGAATAAGATATGTAGTTAATTGGCTATTATTTCTGTTACAGCTAAAGGTGTCAGCACCACATCCAAGCTGAAGCTAGTGCCTTTTTAAATGTGTAGACTTTAAGCCTGAACCGCTATGGCTAGCAAATAAGGCAAGTTAAAACTGCTGGTTTTGTAGTTTTCAAATGAACGCAGAGGGTATTAAATATTGTTCAAATAAATTTGCTTAGCAGATACTTCTTTAGAACTGGAGTTGCTTAGAAAATAGTAGAGGATCAGAGAATAAAGCTGAGCGGGCATATTCAGTTTCATTAGGAGAAAAAGGAAAAAATCACAAGGAAAGTCAATTTCAGAGATTTCTGAAGTTAAATACATTCATAAAAAATTCCACAGTTTGCATCATTTATGCTAGATCAGTAGAATCATACACAGCTCAAAGAGTTTTAGTGAAAAGGAAATCTCCAACGTGAAAACTAGGTTAAATAAAATTCCCACTTAGTTTTGACTGGGCTTTAATTAGGGACATTTGATAAACTGTGCAGGTTAATGAAAAATATGTTGTAATGTTAAACACAAGGCTGAATGAAAACAGTGAAAAGGTACATTATGTAAAGGAAAACACATGTCTTATATATATCTTATATATTATACCCTATAATTAATTATCTTGTGGATACAGACAGATTTGGCAAATGTGGGTTATAATGCATTGATGTTTCACATACTGTAGTTATGGTGCTAATGTTAGTCAGTGAGATTGTACAAATGCTGTGAGTTTGTTGTTGCTTAAAGCAGTGATCCCCAGCTGCAGTCCTGAGCGATGCCTGTGATTGCAGTTCTGTGTTTCACCATTTTCCCATTCAGAAGTCTGTTCCCAACTTGAAATGCTCTGTATTCTTAATTAAATATGGTATTCTCTTGTTTCTTTCATTGTTTTGTCAATACAAAAAGAGACTGCTAGCTTTTGTTTAATGAGATATACTGTATGTGTGTTTCATACTCGAGACATAATTTACTTTTCCTGACATTGCTCACTATGATGTTGCATGGTTATTTATTGAAAATGGTGCTGGATTTGTGCCATTCGTTGTTTTTTGCTTTGCCAATTGTCACTTTAGCAAAATATATTAGAATAAAATTAAAGAAACACAGAAATGTAACTAAACTATACACACCTAAATGTATTCAATTTTATGAACTCTCCAGAACAACATTGAAAACTCCTTACTAAAGATATGGGTGCATCTTTTTGAGTTTGGAAAAAAAGCCAGGTCAGCAATATGTTAAATGGCCATGTCAACCGGTCATTCTCTGTTATGTGGTGCCCATCAATGACCGTTGATGACAAAAACAAAGATGGAAGGAGCCTGAGAGAAAAGTGCTGAAGTAAGTGGAAGAAAAAGGTCAAATTAGATGAAAAGAAGGATGAAATGAAATGATGTCTGATATGTTGTGTTCTGGATTGTACTTGTGACATCCAAAGTAAGCAACAAAAAGGTAAGGTCTAAGTTTAATAGGCTTAAATATATTAATAATCACCATGGCGCATTATTAATTGATGACATCTGCCAGTGCCTATGTGCCCACAGCTACAAACACAATATTTTTCCTTTATTTTGAAAAAAACGATAGGTGAATTTTAGTTATAATACGAATTGTACTGTATAATGGAAAAGCAGTTTCTGAAGTTGGAAGTGTTGCAGAAGATGGAAGACTTGCAGATGACCTGGGTGGGACTGTATTCAGATGGTCTAAACATCAGCTCCATAACGGGCAGAGGCTAGGTGTCTCTAAAAACAAGTTTTCACAAAAAATCTAATTTTAACTTCCCATTTATCTCACAAACTTCCTCCACTTTGTTTCTAGTGAGCAGTACCTGGTGGTCTTCCAGATCACTTCTCAGTGGGAGTTAGAATAGAAAGCTTCAAACGTGACTGAGCTTTATTACTATCCATTGACTTCTAATCAGATCTATGCTCTGCAAGAATGAGTTAAGTCAATGTTATTTATAGACCACATTTATAACAACAGAAGTTCACCAAAGTGCGGTACAGTGTCCATAAATACAAACAGAATATGCAATATATAAGTCTAGAACCTGGCACAACATAGTAACTTCTGGTCAGTGGAACTGAATGATCGTGAAGGAGAGTAAGGATATAAGAGGCCAGTAAGATGAAAGGGGACTAAACCATTCAAGGACTTAATAACAAACAGTAAAATTTTAAACTCACTCCTGTAGCAAACAGGAAGCCAGTGAAGAGAAGCTAAGACTGGTGTGATGTGATTCTGTTTTCGTGTGCCTGTTAAAAGCCTGGCAGCACCGCTCTGGACTAGCTGAACACAAGCAAGGGATGACTGATTAACTCCAGTGTATAATGTGTTGCAATAGTCAAGCCGAGAAGAGACAAACCCATGAATCAGTGTTTCAAAATCATGTATGGAAAGAAAGGGTTTGACCTTAGCTAATACCATGAGCTAATAGAAACTATCTTTCACAATGGAGTTCATTTGTTTATCAAATTTGATATTTTGTGAAGGATTTACAGTAGGTTATCAAAGGTCTAAGATTAATTGCAGGAGCACAAGTATGACCAGATGGTCCAAAAAACACAAGCTCTGATTTTTTGTCATTTAAACTAAGCAAATTTAACGACATCCATATTTTAATGTCTTCCAGACATTCCAATAAAGGTTTATGAGAATTGGTATTGATCTCTTTCAATGAAAGATATATCTGTGTATCATCTGCGTAGCAATGGAAAGAAATATTCTGTTTTTTTATTTTTTTAAATGGATCCTAAGGGTAACATGTACAGTGAAAAAAGAATACCCCCAGAATAGATCCTTGAGAAACCCCACAGGGCCTGAGGATGAGCAGAGATCACTCAGGCTGAAAAGCTTCTGCCTGTGAGGTATGACTTGAACCATTTCTAAGCAGTTCCCACATAGAGATCATTTAGAACCCTTAAAAGTTCAGACTCTGTGCTTAGGTGTGTCTTGAAACCAGACTGAAATACTTCATAAATGCCATTTTGATTTAAAAGGCATGCAGCTGTAGAAGGACAAACTTCTCCAGAATTTTACAAAGAAAGGGCAACTTGAATTCCAAAAAGCCTGTAAAATCCAGATTTTTTTTTTTTATTTAATTAAAGGCTGCACCACAGAATATTTAAAACTAGCTGAGACTGAACCAGTCTCAAGATGACTATTTCTAATTTACAAAATGCTAGATCCAACTACTTCAAAAACATCTTTAAGAAGACGAGTGGGAACAATATCTAGCGGACAAGTTTTGGGTTTAAGGTGACTAATTACTCCTGGCAAAAAAGGGAACGATACAGGCTCAAACTGATGAAAAACAACTGTACTGTAAATGTAGGAAACAGAGACGGGTCATCAGCAGAGGGTATAATGAGGGATCTAATGTTAGTAAATTTTTTTAACAAAAAACTGGAGTAAAGCCTTGCAGACTGTTGGTGTCATTTCAGGCAATGATAGAATAGATGGATGAAGAATAGTATTTACAGTTCTTAAATAAAACTTAAAACTCTATTCTATGACAGTTATTTGAAATAATATCTGCAAAGCATTCTGGTAATTATACAAGCTGTCAAAGGATACATGAAGCTTGTCTTTTTTCCACGTGTTCATTGCCCACCTCAGGGTACAAGTGGCATCATTTAACCATGGCTCAGGTTTAGCTTTTGAGCGCTTGACATTAAATGGAGCAACAGAGTCTAGAATGATAGAATAAGTATCATTAAACAAAGTAACACAGACCATCAGTGCTCAGCTGTGATGGAGGTAATTGAACAGCATACATAAAAGCTGCAGACAATTTGCTGGTAGTGGTGGAGTTCATTATGTGAGAGCAGCAAGTTTCACTGCAAATGTTGACTGTTTGGCAGGGTAAGGAAGACTCAGTTATAATGTGATCAGAAAACTAAATATCCACAATTTCACTGCTACAGACAGGCAAACCATATGATAAAACAAGGTTCAATGTAAGTCCATGGTCATATGTTGGGCCTGTCACAGACTGAACAAGATTAAAAGAATCAATGTGGTTGAAAAAGTCTTTAACCAGGGGTTTACTCAGGCAGCACACATGAATATTAAAATCCCAGAGAATTAAAAGTCTGTAATAAGTCATTGTTAATTCTGTCAGAAATTTACTCATGCATAAAATCCTTGTTAAATTATGGTGGCCAATACACCACTGCACACAACACAGGATGAGATTGGTCCATTTCAAATAACTGTACTTCAAAACTGGAATAAGTGTCAGTTATCAATTGACAACAGTAATAACGGCCTTCAAATATTGTAGCTAATCCACCACCCAAGCCAGCAAACCTTGCGAAACTAAAAAACTCACAGTCGGAGTGTAATAATTCAGTGAAAGGAGTTAACTCACCGAGAGTTAGCCATGTTTCAATCACAAATAAAAAATCCAGTCTGCATTAGGTGAAGAAATTGTTTAAAAAGAATGTTTAGTTAGTTAGAGATCTAGCACTTACCAGAACCATCTTCAATTGAGTCAATTCGCCAGTCTGATGGGGTGCATGACCCAGCAGATGAAGGTTCTGAGAATCAAGCTGATCGTGGTTGCTTGAAACATCAGGCCTTATCCATTTATACATGGGTTCCATAGAGAGACAACAAATGAAAAGCCGATCTGAAGTCAGGATCAATCACCAACGAAGGTGGCAGGTAAGTTTTAAGCCTCATGAGTACACCCCCATGTTTTCCTCATCTTCTGTGATGCATCCTTCGGGGCAATAGACAGGATTTATGGCATACTGTAGGTACACTAGTATATCCGGCAGAAAAGGTAGACAGCGTACTCTGGACTGCTTGATCATAATTAAAAAGTTTGTCAACTGTTGATAGTATGTTTAAAAGAGATTGATGATCATAAGCCGACAAAGAAAAGACATTGTGAATAAAAAAAGACATAAACAGGGCAAATAAAAACAAAACTGGCCAAAATGAATGCAGACACAGGCGGTCACCCACACCCACCGGCACCATCTTAGTAGCCCAGGGGTGTCTAAACAAAGAAGAGACAGGCACACTACAGCCAAACTTCTGTATTCAGTGAAAACAAGCACACTGATACATCAGTACTGTTTAACAATCAAACTGTTTACTGTTTATCTTGCATCAGAGATAACCCCTATGCTGGTATGAAAATATGTACAGCACAAGATATAACGTTGACCAAAGTTTCTCTGATTCCCCCCAACATAAAGAGAAGACAGTGAGTGAAGTACAAATTACAAGAGTTTCTGCCTTGGGTTTCTGGATACCATGATAGCCTCTGACTATTATGACAGTGGGAATGGTATGGACTGCAAGCTATTAGATGGGTCTTAAGATTTCCAGGTAGCTAGTAAACTGGCAGTTGTGATATTGCCAGTGGCACAAGACCACTATTATTAATAAGAGGTACTATGCCCAAAAGATGAATAATGAAGCCTGAAAATAATTGCTATTTGGGCCAATATAAATGCAAGCAGGGAGTGCTGTTAGAATGGTCTTACATCTTCTTTTATAATGGACAGAAGTCCTGCGGTTCTACTTGCCTTTTAAGAGAAACTAAAAATCTGAGTTTTAGGGATATCTGAGGCAACTAGGAAGAACTAAAGTAGGATGGACCTTGAAGTAGTTCCTGGAGTGTAGTATGGGGTGTCAAACCCCTTACAGATACAAGGCAGGTGAGCTTGGATTAATTTAGTGAGGATTGACCTGGCAGGAGGGAAAGAGGCCAGAAGAAGGACAAGAAAGGGTGGAGGATACAAAAAGAAAGAAGTGCTCTAAGTTGAACCTGCCACCATATCACATCTACTGAATAAAGTTCAGATCAGTAGGTTTATTTTGTCCTTTTGTTAATTCACTTTTATCTCAATTTGCACATTACATTTTTGTTAAAAAATGTCTTTTTAATTTATCTGTGGCCTCATTTGTTTTATTTTTGTTTTGTTTTGTATACAATGTTAATATTTTAATCTTGTCCACAAATCAATCCTTAAAGTACATTTTAGCGATCAATCAGTTTACCAAGCAGTATACCTAGAGAAAAACTTCTTTAATTAAATAATATTTTTAATTTTTCTACATTTTTAACTGAATTTAAAACTGCCCCTTCAGCAGTACATTTGATTACCAAAATTACATATTTTTTAATATGCAAAAAATTTCATAATCCCTGAAAAAATATTTCATAACATGTCTTAAAGTTCAAGTAGACAAAGGCTGTACTTCAAAGATATATCAACTTAACTCAAGGGAGATAGGAAACGTTCCCTTCTTATCTATGCTCGTAGATTTCTAAGATGACAGCAACCTTGATCATTTAAGAGAAGCACAAGAGACACATTGAGAAGTCAGTTATTACGAATATTTAGCAATGATGGTCCATTCAGATCAAATATTTTGCTCAGACTAGCAGATGACAAAGGACTTAGGAAAAGAATAGACAGTTGATTTTTTCATCATTTAAAAGCAGATACTGAAGTTACTCTTGGAGTAATCATCAAAGACGAGTGATTTAGCCTTTAAGGTCACATGTTGCCTCAAGCCTAGAGAGGGATGAACAGTGCCATAGCCAAGTTATATAAATATGCCCCCATGAGAAATTTACCAAAGAAAAGCTTTCAATAGCATGAAGTTAACCCTTCATCTCAATAGATCTATCTATTTCTATATGTACATATATTTATATATCTATATCTATATAGATAGATAGATAGATAGATAGATAGATAGATAGATAGATAGATAGATAGATAGATAGATAGATAGATAGATAGATAGGTATTTGGACAGTGACAGAATTTTCATAAGTTTATAAGTTCATAATCCACAAAGGATTTAAAATAAAGCAATCAAGATATGATTGTAGTGTAGACTTTCAGCTTTAATTCAAGGGGTTTAACAACTGCTTATGAGCTGCTTAGAAGAGACATTTTTATACATGCCCCCCCCCCCCCCCCCCCCCAACCCCCATTTTCAGGAGCTCAAAGGTATTTGGACAAACTACCATAATCCATAATCATAAATATAATTTTCAATACTGGGTTGAAAATCCTTTATAGTCAATGACTGCAATTTAAAAATGTTGTCTGGAAAAGTCTAATCTACCCTTCCTATGCTTGAGGGTTTACCAGTGGTTTGCACTTTGTGGTAAATCCTCTGTATTTATTTTCATTAAGTCTTCTCTTGATAGCAGACTTTGGCAATGATAGGTCCACCTGCCAGAGAGTGTTCTTGGTTTAGCTAAATGTTATTAAGGAGTTTTTCTTCACCAAGGAAAGACTTCTGCAATCATCCAGCACAGTTGTCTTCCATAGTTGTCCAGGCAGTCTGGTGCGGCTGAGCTCACCAGTGCACTCCTTCTTTTTAAGAATGTTTCAAATGGTTGATTTGACCACTCCTTGTGTTTCTGCTATCTCTCTGATATCTCTGATGGGTTTATTTTATTTTCTCAGGCTAATGATGGACTGTATTTACTTGCATCGACAGCTCTTTGGACCTCATATTGAGAGCTAACTGTGACATATTTCAAATGCAAATTCCACACTTGGAATCAATTCCAGGCCTTTTACCTGCTAAGTAGTGGATAAATAATGAGGGAACTGCTTCAAACTGGCTATGGAATAGCTGGTCAGTCAAATGTCCAAATACTTTTGAGCCTCTGGAAATGGGTGGCTATGTAGAATAATGTCTGTCATTCCTAAATGGCTCATGCAGTATTTTTGGTAAACCCCTTAAACTAAAGTTGAAAGTCTACTTCAATCACATAATGATTGCTTTATTTCCAATCCATTGTGGTGGCATATAAAGCACAATTATGAAAATTATGTCACTGTCCAAATACTCATGGATCTGACTATCTTTATATACACACACACACATACACACATATATATACAGTATACTGTATATATTTATATATAGATGCAAACAAAAGTATGCAAGTAGAAAGAAAGAAAGAAAGAAAGAAAGAAAGAAAGAAAGAAAGAAAGAAAGAAAGAAAGAAAGAAAATCCATATTTGTTTTGGATACTGTTACTGGCTGGCACAGTGAATGTGCAAACAGCACTTAGTTTGTGTTTTATGATAAGCTTAAAGAAAATAAATTAGTGTTAAGATAAAATTATGTTCAATGGAAAAAAAATGAAAAGTGAGGTATGGGGAATTTATTGTACTCTGATGGAAAAAATATACTTGTCCTAAAAGTGGCATTTGAATAAACTGACTGGAGATGAATGACTAAGACAACAATTCTCAAAAATCAAGCAAAGGGTCACTAAAGAACAGAAAAAACAATCATCATAACAATAACAAAACAAATAGCAAAGGGCAAAAGTTGAAGCAAAACAAGTCACTCCCAAAAAATAAGCGTGAGAAATCGTGGAATAGTTTATAAATATCCCAAAACTAGGACGTAAACAATACTATGTCACCATCTTTTATTGGCAGGTGTGAAAAATGCATTGAGGAGTACATGGCTGGGAGTGTGTAGTGAAAAATGGTATATATCAGGCCACAGGGTGTTTGGTGTGATAGGGAGATAGTTGCTTAAGAAGTTCAACTGTTCCGCATTGGCATTCTGTAGATTGCACATAAAAAACAGCACGAGAAAGAAGCACAGAAGTTAAATGGAAAAAAAAGGAAAGAAAGGATTGTGGCTGATCCAGTGCTGTGGAAGCAAGCATGGAAGGAGCAGTTGGGAAGTGGCCCCATAGTGAGCAAGTGCATGGCGCTCACTGAGCAGGGTCTCTCCTGCTGAGCACTGAGGAAGCAGGAGTGACCAACTGCTTCTGAATGAGCTCCCACTGAAGGTCGAGAGGATGCCAGCAGGACAAATGAGCAGGGCTTTAGGGGTTCCCAGCTGAAGGCCAAGGGATGGCAGCAGGGACATGATAAGAATGTTGACTGTGCTTTGCCAGATGATGTCTCCCCTTGCTGAGCAAACCGTATTGGGTGACAAGGATGGGAGAAGGAGGGATGTCGATTTTAGAGGGACACACTGTGTCTTGTGATGGTGTACACAAAGGGTACCCTATTTGCTTTAACTTATTTAGGGAAAATTTACTTAAATGCATTTTAACCTCCACATGATCACCATTTTTATTTTGGATTATTTATTGAAAGAGTTCACTACGCTTTCTTGTTTGAACATTATGAGAAAAATAAAATCACTGAGCACTTTGATGCATCATATTTTTATTGCTGTGTCTCCTCATTACCTAGTCAATTCTCGATTTTGACTATCGATGTTCTGGGTTCAAGAATGGTAATGACAGCAGTGAGCAACCCAGGCATCACAGCAGAAAGTGGTGAAGAAGTTTAATACGTAATCCCCATCAGGATCACATAACTGAACCTGGCTGCAGCAACCATTAACAAATTACCATTATCCATGTTTAAAATACCACAAACTGTGGAGTGGAAAGCAGCCATGCACAGAATTCATTAGAGCTCCTTATGAGCAAAGCAACTTAAAATCTTTTATCAAGTACATCTAGCTCATTTAAAATTCTCCAAAATGTTTTCAGGGTAAGATCCAACTTGCGAATGTTGCAATCGAGCTCCTGCCTCACTGGGCCACACGTTTTGGGCATGCACCACATTAACATCATTCTGGACCAAAATCTTGAAATGCCTATCAGACAGCCTTAGCGTCACAATTATTCCTCATCCATTAACAGCTGTGTTTGGTGTACTTCCAGAAGGGCTTAAAGTGGAGAAGGACAAACTGTAATTTCTTTTCCTACACTACTAGCATGTAGACTTATCTTACTCTACTGGAAGCATCCCACCCCACTACTCTTAAGTCAGTTGTATACTACTTGAAATAGCAAAAAAAAAATCAAATTCTCACTTTGAGGATCTGTTCAGACCTTTTTTAAAATATGGCAGGATCTAATCAATAACATTTTAGAATAAGCTTCCATTTCGGGGTAAATAATACTCTTCCTTTCTTGTTCCATTTATAGAATAGCATTCTGTTACTCACTATTATTCTTACTTAATTTTAGTTTTGTTTTTTTCTTGTAATTGTTTCTTTGACAATTTGTAAAGCACTTTGAGCTACAGGTATGAAAATATGATATAGAAATAAATGTTGTTATGAGGGTGAAGCCACCATGGTGCCATTTTAAATGGGTTTGTCATAACTGCAGCTATATTGTTTGTTGAGATGATGTCCATTGATAACTTGATGATTAGGTATCATTGCAATATGTTATAGATCAAAGGGGGCATTGCCCATTTTACTAGACTTTTCAGTGGCACACAAGTAGGCACTGGCACTTGTACCAGTATCAGTCCTGTACTGCATCTAATAACAAAGGTGTAAAACAAAGGTGAGCTGACACCTTTTGCAGAGACCCTAAAAGGACATTCATTTTTAGTCTTGTGACAGCTAACTCTGTATGCCTATATGTGATGGACAAAATAATGCTCCTATAAGTAGGCACTGATGGTTCTGTTGCTGGAAGTGGCCTTGCTCCAGTCATCCTAGGCTACATCATCCTTCAAAAATTAGCTTAACTCATCTCTTCTTATTGTCTGAAACTTAAAAGCTGCTGATCTGTTCTCTTTGAGGAGCCAAAAAGAAGCCAATGCACTCTCTTTTGAAAAGCTGAAAACAGAAATCTCTGCCCTTTGGGGGAGAAGAAAGCTGACCAAGGTACTCTTTCTGGGGTGAGAAGCCATCCACTCTCTGTGGAGCAAAGAGCTCACTAATTTTCTTTCGCATGGAAGCTACGTTCCATAGAGCCTCGGATCTGGATGCCCTGAACAAGCTTTAAGATCCACTGTGCCAAGCTAAGCTCTGTGTCAGAGACAGCCCAATCTGAAAAGACTGAGAAGCAACCATTACTTCAAGAAGGGAACTTAAACATCATACATTCGTATGCCAGAAAGAGTAAGGCTTTTTCCTGTGAAGTTTCAAAGGACACAGCAAAGAGCCTAACAGTAAGACAAGGGAGGCAATATCAGAGCACACTATGAACAAAGGAACACCTAGCAAAGATAAAGATAACTCCTGTGCTAGAAGAATCCTCTACTTGAACCTCGAGCAACAACAGCAACAACTCCACACCACAACAGATACCACCCTTAAAGACAGATAGATAGATAGATAGATAGATAGATAGATAGATAGATAGATAGATAGATAGATAGATAGATAGATAGATAGATAGATAGATAGATAGATAGATAGATAGATAGATAGATAGATAGATAGATAGATAGATAGATAGATATTTTATTAATCCCAAAGGGAAATTCACATACTCCAGCAGCAGTATACTGATACAAAAAACAATATTAAATTAAAGAGTAATAAAAATGCAGGCAAAAACAGGCAATAACTTTGAATAATGTTAACGTTTACCCCCCCGGGCTTTGAATAATGTTAACGTTTACCCCCCCCGGGTGGAATTGAAGAGTTGCATAGGTTGGGGGAGGAACGATCTCCTCAGTCTGTCAGTGGAGCAGGACAGTGACAGCAGTCTGTCGCTGAAGCTGCTCCTCTGTCTGGAGATGATACTGTTTAGTGGATGCAGTGGATTCTTCATGACTGACAGGAGCCTGCTCAGCGCCCGTCGCTCTGCCACAGATGTCAAACTGTCCAGCTCCATGCCTGCAATAGAGCCTGCCTTCCTCACCAGTTTGTCCAGCCGTGAGGCGTCCTTCTTCTTAATGCTGCCTCCCCAGCACACCACCACGTAGAAGAAGGCGCTCGTCACAACCGTCTGATAGAACATCTGCAGCATCTTATTGCAGATGTTGAAGGACGCCAGTCTTCTAAGGAAGCATAGCCAGCTCTGTCCTCTCTTGCACAGAGAATCAGTATTGGCAGTCCAGTCCAATTTATCATCCATCATCATAAAGGCATGGTATAGTAAAACTGTTTATCAGTGCCAAGATATATTCAATCTCTAACTAGCTAGAAAACAGCCAGCCTCTACTGTGTTATATGTTTTTCTGTTTTGTAAAAGTCTTATCAAATTATTTAGTTACTGGCATTGCTGAAGGCATGACTGATAATTAGCTGAATGACCAACTTGTCTTTTCCTACAATGTGATGTCATCGCATCAGACTCTTTAAGATGGCGGCATGCAATTACTCATTGTTTAAACATTAGATCCAGTTCAAAAATTAAATATAAACAAAACTAGCTGTGTAAGCCCATGCTGTAAAAAGCCAGGGGTCCTAGAAACTATTGAAATCATCAGAAAAAAAACTGAAAGGTAGAGATGTCAGGTAATTGAAAGGAACTACTTTGGGAGTCTCTCTCCTAGGAGGTTTCGTTTTGCCGACATGCTCACATCACTTGTGCATTAGAAGCTAAGCGACTTTGCCTTTCTTTGGAGGTTTCGTTTTGCCGATGTGCTTGCCTCGCTTATGTATTAGCGGCTAAGTGAGTGTCTCTTTCTTCTGAAGTTTTGTTTTGCCGACGTGCTAGCCTTGTATTATCGTATTAGTGGTTAAGCGAGTTTCTGTTTCCTACTCCTTACTCCTACTCCTTACTCCTACTCCAACTCTAATCCTCTCACTTCTGGGCTGGACAGACAGACACACACACTTCCACGCATAGACGTTTATATGTAAGATGACTTAATTATTGTTCGTTAGAGGTGAAAAAAAAATTTGATTCTCTTTTTTGACTATAACCTTGGTTTTGCATTTTGACTTTGATTTTGGTGAGGTTAGTTCTCCTTAGCACTAAGACCCTGTTTGTTTATTAGACATCTTTTCCTTCAGTGCCCTTTGATTGCTCTGTCTCCTGGCCTGGTCCCACCCCTAATGCAATTCAACTATTTGGAATACCTGGTCTCCTAGGGTATTTATTACAAAATAATGGCACCAAAATAACATTAAAATACAATATTCTACAGTATAATGAGCATTTAAAGACAACTCCGTCCAATCATTTTTCCAAGAATTTCAATTTCTTGCTGTTATCTCAATTATGATTGACCTTTTTCAGTTGCACCTATTTTGGTGTTCTTTTTTTTACTTACTTCACTTGCTTTGTGTCATCATGCTACATCTTTTTTCTATATCCCCTCTAACCTCCATAATATCTATAGCAAGACATACCTTTTCATCTTTAGTGTGGAATTAAGTTTTCCTTTTTCTGATACATAATTATGTTGTTGCAAAGTAAACGCTAATTTCAGTAATTTTGGCAAACTACTTATTTAATCAGAAGCTGTGCAAATATTTTTATAAATGCACAATAACATCACATATCTTAACAGCTCATGCTCATGATAAAATGTGTATTTTTGGGGCACTAAAAATGTAACTGTATCACAGAAACCTGTACAGTGACTGGAAAATTGACCAAAGAATACAGCAAGCAAACTTAAAAAAGTCTAAACTGGTCCTTACAATAACCTGTTCAAAATGAACTGAAACCAAAGCTCTTACAGTTGGGCCTGGACAACAGTATGTGTCAAATGGTACTTCTGATAGCACTGCATACTGTGTGACTGATTCTTTTGAAACCCCACAGACTACTCACTCTACAGACCAACTTATGTTTCGTTTTTAGTATTCCTGAGATGTTTACATATGCATTTTGCACAATTCATTTATGAAAAATAATTGAATCAGTATGTTTTCCAGGTAATGTTCACATATGAATTTTAGTACTAGGTAATCAATTAGCTGGAGAGTAGCAACATGTTGCATGTGGGTCATGTTGTACATGTGACAGTAAATTTGCACTCAGAGTAGATATCTTATGTAAAAAATAATCATTTTTGTATAGTGTAATTGTCCCCCAATTCTGGAACAACACAAAAGAAAAATCTAATGAGTCCATACCAGCTACATTTGAGTCCATGTGTTGCTACTGTTTACTAAGGCCATATTGAGACTGCAGTTAAAAATTGCTCTGTTCTGATTTTTGGTTCATGGCTAATTTTTTTTTTTTTCTTTTTTGACTGTTCAAATTAATTTTGCAAGGCATTCAAATCTGATACAACTGTGCACTATATATATGTCTTGAACCAGCAAAATGAATAAAAATTACTTCATCAGACAGATGTAACTTAATAGGCAACCAAGAATAGTAGCTACATGCTGAATGCTGACATGCTAACCACTGACAGAATGACCTTAAATTGTTCAGAGAATGACTTTAAATTGTTCAGAGTGCAGGATGACAGGTACTCAAAGACGCTCTGACATCACTGCTGGATCTGTATATATAAACTGGTGGACACAAGTATGGAGTCTGAACTGGTTGAAACAAGATGTGAAGCTGCTCAAGGCAAGGCACTTTTATAGGGAGAGACATTCATTTAATTATGGTAGATCTGTTTGCATTTCAGGAAACCCTAAACAACCGAATGTATTGGTAGGTTTTCTTTTTTCTACATTTCTCTAAAAAAAACTGAATCTGTGTCATGTGAGAAAAAAACACATCACTATTGAGCAGCATTTTACACTAATTTAATTAAGGTTACTCTTTATTTACTCACAACCCAGCCACAGGGGATGCACAAACCAGTGTGTTTCTTCAAGCCCGGATAAATGGGGAGGGTTACGTCAGGAAGGGCATATGGTGTAAAATTTTGCCAAATCAATATGCGGACAACAATACAAATTTCCATACTGGATCGGATGAGCCCCAGGTTAACAACGACTGCCACCAGTACTGTTAGCCAACAGGGGGCTGGCGGAAACTGGGCTACTGTTGGCTGAAGAAGAAGAAGAAGAAGGAGAAGAAAAGGGGGGAGACATGTCTGAAGCAAGGAGGAGAGGAGGAAAGTAAAGAGAGTGGAACTGAGTGTAGGAACTTTGAATGTTGGCAGTATGACTGGTAAGGGGAGAGAGTTAGCAGATATGATGGAGAGAAAGAAGGTTGATATATTGTGCGTGCAAGAGTCTAAATGGAAGGGGAGTAAGGCCAGGTGGATTGGAGGTGGATTCAAATTGTTCTGTCATGGTGTGGATGGGAGGAGAAATGGGGTAGGAGTTATTCTGAAGGAACAATATGTCAAGTGTGTTTTGGAGGTGAAAAGAGTGTCAGGAAGAGTAATGATTATGAAGCTGGAAATTGGAGGTGTGATGATGAATGTTGTTAGTGCATATGCACCGCAAGTTGAGTGTGCAGTGGGTGAGAAAGAATATTTTTGGAGTGAGTTGGATGAAGTGATGAACAGTGTACCCAAGGGACAGAAAGTGGTGATTGGAGCGGATTTCAATGGGCATGTAGGTGAAGGGAACAGTGGAGACAAGGATGTGATGGGTAGGTATGGTGTCAAGGAGTGGAATGAAGAAGGTCAGAGGATAGAGGATTTTGCCAAAAGGAAGAGTTGATCTGAAGGAAATTGAAGACTGCAAAGTGGTGGCAGGGGAAAGTGTAGTTAAGCAGCATAGGATGGTGGTCTGTAGGATGACGTTGGAGATCAAGAAGAGGAAGAGAGTGAGGGCAGAGCCAAGGACCAAATGGTGGAAGTTGAAAAAGGAAGACTGCAAGGTTGAGTTTAGGGAGGAGGTGAGAAAGGCACTGGGTGGCAGTGAAGAGTTTCCAGAAAGCTGGGAAACTACAGCAGATGTAGTAAGGGTGACAGCAAGAAGGGTGCTTGGCGTGACATCTGGAAAAAGGAAGGAGGAAAAGGAAACCTGGTGGTGGAATGAGGAAATACAGGAGAGTATACAGAGGAAGAGGATTGCAAAGAAGAAGTGGGATAGTCAGAGAGATGCAGAAAGTAGACAAGAGTACAAGGAGATAAGGCGCAAGGTGAAGAGAGGTGGCGAAGGCTAAAGGAAAGGCATATGATGAGTTGTATGAGAGGTTAGACACTAAGGAGGGAGAAAAGGACCTGTACTGATTGGCTAGACAGAGGGACCGAGTTGGGAAAGATGTGCAGCAGGTTAGGGTGATAAAGGATAAAGATGGAAACGTACTCACAAGCGAGGAGAGTATTTTGAGCAGATGGAAAGAGTACTTTGAGAGGCTGATGAATGAAGAGAACGAGAGAGAGAAGAGGTTGGATGATGTGGAGATAGTGAATCAGGAAGTGCAGCGGATTAGCAAGGAGGAAGTAAGGACAGTTATGAAGAGGATGAAAAATGGAAAGGCCGTTGGTCCAGATAACATACCTATGAAAGCATGGAGGTGTGTAGGAGAGATGGCAGTGGAGTTTTTAACCAGATTGTTTAATGGAATCTTGGAAAGTGAGAGGATGCCTGAGGAGTGGCGAAGAAGTGTACTGGTGCTGATATTTAAGAATAAGGGGGATGTGCAGGACTGTAGTAACTACAGGGGAATAAACTTGATCAGCCACAGCATGAAGTTATGGGAAAGAGTAGTGGAAGCTAGGTTAAGAAGTGAGGTGATAATTAGTGAGCAGCAGTATGGTTTCATGCCAAGAAAGAGCACCATAGATGCAATGTTTGCTCTGAGGATGTTGATGGAGAAGTTTAGAGAAGGCCAGAAGGAGTTGTATTGCGTCTTTGTGGACCTGGAGAAAGCATATGACAGGGTGCCTTGAGAGGAGCTGTGGTATTGTATGAGGAAGTCAGGAGTGGCAGAGAAGTACGTAAGAGTTGTACAGGATATGTACGAGGGAAGTGTGACAGTGGTGAGGTCTGCGGTAGGAGTGACGGATGCATTCGAGTTGGAGGTGGGATTACATCAGGGATCGGCTCTGAGCTCTTTCTTATTTGCAATGGTGATGGACAGGTTGACAGACGAGATTAGACAGGAGTCCCCGTTGACTATGATGTTTGCTGATGACATTGTGATCTGTAGCAATAGTAGGGAGCAGGTTGAGGAGACCATGAAGAGGTGGAGATATGCTCTAGAGAGAAGAGGAATGAAGGTCAGTAGGAACAAGACAGAATTCAGTAGCCTCCCGCTTAAGTACACACCCGTTTAAGTATGCATCCCGGTTAAGTACGCATATTTTTCCCTAAAATTCTGGGTTCAAGATTTATTAGTTAAACATGTCATGAATCATCATTTAGCAAAGGTTTTGAAGTTTCTTGCATTTGGCTTTGAGGGAGACAGCCCGGATCTTGCTATGAAATGATTCAAACAATTTCTTAAGATCATCGAATGTATCATCAGCTTCAATTTGAACTTCAGAGCAGAGCAGCTGATCCTCGATGTCAAGAACCTGCTTGTAAAGGGATTCGAACCCCTGAAATACAACTCCACTTTCTTACCCGGCATTCAGGTCTTGAGGATCAACATCATCATCATCATCATCCATCACCATTTCAACAATTTTCATCGACTCCAAAAACTATTCAACATCTTCCAATACCGCAGCAGCATATTATTCGTTGTTCTCGTCATCAACGTGAACGAAGTCCTCCAGTTCTGATGGAGCGATAGATAAATTCAATATTTCCAAAGCCTTCGCAACTTCGATGCCCACATCTTCAACATTGCTATCAGCCTCCAGTTCTGGTTCTAAAGTCATTAGTTCGGCCTTGACGAAAGCATTTTTGATCGAGCTTGGCAAAACAGAATCCCAGGCTTCTTTCACATAACTTGCAGCATCGAGCAGGTGCGCTGGGTTCCCATAAAAGACCCCTGCAGCACCTCGTCGCAATCTTCGCCCCTGATCTTTCTTTCGACTTTTCGCCTCCTCGTCAAGTTCGTAAAAGTCAAGAACATCCTTGAGATACAAATATTTGTATCGCTTTTTCAGAGCTGCGATTATTCCCATGTCACAAGGCTGTTTCCAGCTTGTACAATTCGGGGGAAAGAAAACTATCCGAATATTGCCACGTTCGAAGGCTTCAAAATGTCCCGGAGCGTTGTCCATCAGCAATAGAATGCAACGTCCTTTTCGCTTTTTCACTTCTGGAAAAAACACCTCACTGAACCACTTCCAACATGTTTCTACATCCATCCAAGCTTTCGTTTGATTGAAATAAGGAACTGGCCAATGTCGGTCCTTAATACAAGCTGGTTCTTTGGGTTTTCCGATCAAAGTGCAAGGAATTTTGTGAGTTCTGGTTGCGTTGGTGCAAACGATCTGAGAAACTCGATCTTTCGCTTTCTTTTTGCCTCTGGTGGTTGAGATATCCTCGTCTGGCATAAGAAGACTATATCTCGGAAGCAATCGAAAAAACAAGTCAGTCTCGTCCATGCGCAGTGGGTAGTGCTGCTGCCTCGCAGTTGGGAGACCTGGGGACCCGGGTTCACTTCCCAGGCCCTCCCTGCATGGAGTTTGCCGTGTCTGTGTGGGTTTCCTCCAGGCACTCCGGTTTCCTCCCACAGTCCAAAGACATGCTGGTTTGGTGGATTGGCGATTCACCCTGCCCGGGATTGGTTCCTGCCTTGTGCCCTGTGTTGGCTGGGATTGGCCCCAGCAGACCCCCGTGACCCTGTGTTCGGATTCAGCAGGTTGGACAATGGATGGATGGATGGATATTGCGCGATAATCGTGTAAAGGTATTCTAAAGCACTTAGCAATTCCGGATCGTTATTGTTGACTTCTGCTCCCTCTCCGTGAAGGAGCATCTTCTGCAAACCACGCCGAACTCTGAATCGACTTAACCATTGCCAAGATGCCTTAAAATCTGATTCCGGAATTGACAGGCTGGAAGCAATGCTTTTCGCTTTGGCAATGGCGAGGGATGGAGATACAGGAAGGCTGGCACGACACATGCTGTCAATAATAAGCATGTCTTCAAGCTCCGTAAATCATCCAACTGAAGCTCGAAAAGTCTTCTCCTTAGCCTCTTCAGTCAACAGGGCAGATCGTTCTTGGATCACTTCACGATTCTACCAAATCTTTCTGATAGCACCTTCACTAACCTTGTACTCCCGCGCTATGGCCCTCTTACTGGGAGCAGACGTTTTGCTTAGCTTCGAGATGATTTTGCATTGTTGAGACTCATTGAGACGCTTGCCATTTGGTTTCTTTGACATCGTAGCGAAATGCAAGCTATTTGGGAGTGGCGGCTAAGTACATGCAAACTTCGCAGGTTCAAGTTGCATTTGGAAGTGGCCAACCTAAAGTACGCACCTACCGGCTAAGTATGCACAAACTTTGCAGGTTCAAGTTGCGTACTTAAGTGGGAGACTACTGTACATGTGTATAAATAAGAGGGAGGTCAGTGGAATGGTGAGGATGCAGGGAGTAGAGTTGGCGAAGGTGGACGTGTTTAAATACTTGGGATCAACAGTACAGAGTAATGGGGACTGTGGAAGAGAGGTGAAAAAGAGAGTGCAGGCAGGGTGGAATGGGTGGAGAAGAATGTCAGGAGTAATTTCTGACAGACGAGTATCAGCAAGAGTGAAAGGGAAGGTCTACAGGACGGTAGTGAGACCAACTATGTTATATGGGTTGGAGACAGTGGTACTGACCAGAAAGCAGGAGACAGAGTTGGAGGTAGCAGAGTTAAAGATGTTAAGGTTTGCATTGGGTGTGACGAGGATGGATAGGATTAGAAATGAGTACATTAGAGCGTTAGCTCAAGTTGAATGGTTGGGAGACAAAGTCAGAGAGGCGATATTGCATTGGTTTGGACATGTGCAGAGAAGAGATGCTGCATATATTGGGAGAAGGATGCTGAGGATAGAGCTGCCAGGGAAGAGGAAAAGAGGAAGGCTTAAGTGAAGGTTTATGGATGTGGTGAGAGAGGACATGCAGGTGATGGGTGTAACAGCAAGATGCAGAGGACAGAAAGATATGGAAGAAGGTGATCCACTGTGGCAACCCGTAACGGGAGCAGCCGAAAGAAGAAGAAGAAGACTCTTTATTTACTCACCAGCCTAACAGGTAGCTTATGATGATGGTGACAGTACAATCATAATCTTACCATGCACCCCCATAAATGATAAATAATTAAATTAAGTTGATGCCACTGAGATAAACTGGCTACAACAACTACAGCATGTATTTCTATATCACATTTTCATACATTGAATGTAGCTCAAAGTGCTTTACAACATGTCAAAGAAAAAAGCCAATTAAAATTAGATAAGAATAATAACGAACAATTAACATACAAAAAATAAATAAAACACATGTAAAATAGATATATTATTAATAGACAGTCATTACATATAGAATTGTTTTTTAAGTTTCTAAAGATGAGTCTGGTATAAGGTCAGATGGCCAGGAAGGGCAGAAAAGTAATAACAGCCTAATATAAAAAAATATAATGACTCTCTTTAAATATTTAACTATGATTCCTGTTAAAAGAACAAAATATCCCAGTAAAGCACAATGTCAGAGAGGCAGAACTTTTATAGACAGGAGTGAATGGGAACAGTTTATTCAGTCAAGTCATAGATGAGGGTGAACAATTAAGAACAATATTAATGTAATAATATTAATAATTAATGTAAGCCCATTTGAGAGATGCTTATACTTTGAATTAAATCATCCATTAGCAGTCCGTTCAAAAGAAAATGTTGCAGTCCTGTTGCTGTGTTGATCATTTAATTTTATTTTGCTGTGTCAGTATCTCCTAAGCAAGGCCACTTTGAGGATTATTACTTTTACTAGCATAGTGGGCAAAATGCCCATTTATTAAAACAGGCTTAATGGTAAAATGCTAATTCTGCCTGTTTCAATCACATCAAGTGTTTATGAACCTCTGCTAACCCTTTCATACCTGTATTCTATTTTTGTGTGTCTTGTTGCCTTTGTCATCAGACATTCTACCCCTTACATCTGTCTTTTTTGTATTCTCTTGTTTCATCTGTTCATTGGACACTGCCATCCTCTTGTGGATGCTGGACATTTTATCTCTTTATACTGTATATATAAAGATATTTATTGTTGTTGTTATTATTGTTGGATTATTATCTTTTTTATGTTTTCAGTTTTTGCCACCTAATGTTTATAATGAGTTGGCACCGATGCATCAAGCAAATAATGGCACAGATTTAAATATTACCTGAAAAGGCGGAGTGGGCAACCATTACCAGTTTGACAGAATGCATCGTTTAATACTCCATAGTATATCCAAGTGCATAAATGCATACAAAAAATAATATGGTAATGAGTTTGTATATTTAGTTTCATGTTAAATAACCTCTTTTGATAATGGTTATGTTAAAGTGTAAAAGGAAAATTGTTTCTATGCAAATTATTAAATCCTTTAATAGTGCAGAGAGATCTTGTGAATTTTTAACTGTTACTTTATTTTTCTCCTTTTCTGGTTTTATTAGAATTGTAATTGAGCAGTTTCCATAGGGGCCATTTGGATTAATGATTTGAATTTAATTAGGTTCAAGGTTTTAATCAGTTTAGCTTGTAGTTTCCTATTCATATAATTTAGGATAAGCCACTATCAGAATTTTACTTTTAAATTAGCAATGTATTTGCCTACATTTCTATAGAAGTTAGCTGTTATTCTGAATTGTGCTGTAGCTATGTGATTTTCCGTAGATTAACAGTTAAAGCTATGCTATATAAAAAGTTAAACACTGCGGAGGCCTTTCTGGAACCCAAGGTGTTGTATTGGATTGAGATCTGGTGACTGTGGAGACCATTTGAGTACAATGGACACACTGTCATGTTTAAGAAACCTGTTTGAGATGATTTGAACTTTGTGAGAAGATGCATTATTCTGCTGGAAGTAGACTTTAGAAGATGGGTACAGTGCATTCATAAAGGGATGGACATGGTCTACAAAAATACTCGGGTAGGCTGTGGCATTTAAACGCTGCTCAGTTGGTACTAAGGGGCCCAAAGTGTGACAAGAAAATATCTCCCACACCATTACACCACCACCACCAGCCTGAACCACCGTTGATACAAGGCAGGATGGGTCCATGCTTTCATGTTAGTGACACCAAATTCTGACCCTACCTTCCTAATGTTTCAGCAGAATTCGAGACTCATCAGACTAGACAATGCTTTTCCAATTTTCCATTGGAAAACAGTTTTGGTGAACCAGTGGGAATTGTTGCCTCAGTTGCCTGTTCTTAGCTGGCAGTGGTAGCACCCGGTGTGGTCTCGTGCTGCTGTAGCACACCTGCTTCAAGGTTTGACATGTTGTGCATTCAGTGATGCTCTTCTGCGTACTTCTGTTGTAACGAGTGCATACTTGAGTTACTATTGCCTTTCTATCAGCTCAAACCAGTCTGGATATTCTCCTCTGACCTCTGGCATCAACAAGGCATTTTCACCCAGAGTACTGCTGCACACTTTTTTCACACCATTCCCTGTGAAAATTCCGGTTGGTCAGCAGTTTCTGAAATACTCAGACCAGCCCGTCTGGCAACAACAACCATGTCACATTCAAAGTCACTTAAATCACATTTCTTCCCCATTCTGATGCTCTGTTTGAACTTCAGCAGGTCGTTTTGACAATGTCTACATGCCTAAATGCACTGAGCTGCTGCCATGTGATTGGCTGATTAGATATTTGCATTAACAAGCAGTTGAACACATGTACCTAATAAGGTGACCGATGAGTGTATACTGTACATATATTTGTAATAAATTGTAAAAGATTATTATATATTAAGTAAAATTCCATATCATATGAAACACCATTCAGACCATCCAAAAATTGAAAGTTATATTTTTTGCACTGTATAAGCTTTTACAATAAAAATACTTAGATGACCCAGAATACTAATTGCCTAGCAATGGTGGATTGTGTCTTCAAACTGACCACAAATAAGCTCTGTAAAGGCAAAGTCAAATCTGTCACGCTTTTCACTGCTGTCAACACTGATTTCTTGTAATCATGAAGGGAAGTTGAATTTTTTAATTATATTTTTTTACTTTTCTTGATATTTTGTAACATCATGATCCAAAAAATAAATTCATTTGCCTGTCAGAATCTCTATTTTGTCCTGAAAACATTTTGGACAATTTTAAATGATGTGCTTGATAAAAGATTTTAAGTTGAATAATTGTATACTTTGTGCATATGGAGCTTGAGTGAATTCTATGCATGGCTGCCTTCCACTCCTTTTCTGAAATGTTAAGAGATCCTTTTCCCACTGTACTCTGGGATCGTTGAAAGCAAGGGAATTTAAAATGTTTTTATATATTATAGAAATGGTGCCTGAGTCTTCAAGACTAATCGATATTTCTTCTGGATTAGAAATAGGTATCATGTGAGGAAAATTGGGCTGATTTTGTTTAGCAAAGTTTCTTTTTAGAAAATAGTGGAAAAAACGTTTTGATGGGTAGCTAAATTATGAGTGTAATTTTCTTGTAGGACACAAACACATTATCTATATACAAATTTCTAAATAATTTAATCCCATACATTTTCCAAACATTAAAAACTGCAAGTTTGAAAGGGTTGTAAAAGCGGGGTTGTGTAGCGGTGCTACAGATAAAAGCTTCTTCATCTTGCATTACTTCCTACATTGGTTGCAAATTCTGAATGAATTAAGGACAATTAGGTTGTTTGTATATTGACGATAGCTTGGGTAGAAGCTAGTGTCACACACGTGCGCATGGGAGGCAGCTAAAGGGCTTGAGTAAGGGCAGTTCAGAGTCATAATGGGATGTGGCAGATTGCACTGACTCTTTTTCTCCCTTTCTTGTAGACCATTCACGGGAGATTCCACCTGGCTCTGTTGACATCACTTCCGGGACCAAGCCTATGGAAGGAGACCTTGCCAGCTCTGGCCCCTGTGATGTCACATCTGGGCTCAAACCTATGACTGAAGACGTTCATGAGCTCGACCCCTTTGATCTCACTTCCTGTCTTCCCCTTTAAAAGCCTCTACCTTTACCCTATTCACTCAGCTTCTGTTTTGGACTCGGTTTTGTGATTTAAACGACAATTTTCAGCCAGGAAACCAAATATATTTGGTTGCCCCAAACCTTGCTATGGCTCTTTGTGGCTTTTCTGACAGTTGCGTAGCGGGCAGGATGGAGAAGTCCCTGAAGAGAAGGGGACAGGATCTGCAATGTACCCAGGTGGGAGCGTATCGGGGCCGAGTTTTCAGGTGGGGAGGGTATTCCGTGGTTCGACGAGACCTGGTACAGGCTCTCCTCCCGGCACGCTTAACTAGGCAACCTAGAGAGGCCAGGGAGTGTGTGGGAGGGGCTCACAGAATTGGGCTACTCTGGAGTGGGGAGGCAAAAGGGGCTTATTATGCTCTCTTGGAGGAGAGTGCCCGCCTCCCTGTGAAACCAGAGCCCCAATTACCACCTAGGGGTGCCCCAGACTGGCAGGTGAGAAAAATAAAAAAATGGAGGTTTGTCCCAGAGCGGCCGACCCACAGATAAGCCTGGTCCTTCTGGACAATGGTAGGGCAGTGGCAACGGCCATCTGAGAACAAGCCCTACCAAATAATAGAGCAGGTAGCCTGCTATCTGCTCCTGAAAGCGCTTCCCCATGGCTTCACCCAGCTGATTTGGGGTAAGCAGTTTAAGAACATGGCAGAGCTCATAGAGCTTCTGGAGACACAAAGGACAGCCTCACAATCTGAGGGAGCAGAACCTAGCCCCCCACCCAAACAACCCGGAGCTTGTGCCAGCATCCCCGGAGTCACGGGCGCGCAAACCACTTGGAAACGAGGAGGGAGGCAGGTGGAGGGGGAGGAGGGGTTGGTGTGCTCTGTCTAACCCATTGGCAGTCCCACACAGAGACGTGGTGATTGTAAATGGGCATAAGACCACAGCTTTATTCGATTCCGGCAGCAACATTACCATTGTTGCCTGCCAGTTTGTGTATAAGACCAGTATAACCTGTGTCCATGGAGAAATCCGCTGGTACAGGTCCGCCATCTGTGTCATCAGTTGCGGAGGATTGGTAAAAAAATTAACCGTGGCGGTCCTCCCAAACCCACCACACCCAGTGATACTGGGGCGGGACTGGTCTGAAATTAAATGCGGTGAGACACATACCACTCCTGGGTTTAACTTAGGCCTAGTTATAGACGGGGATGAGCCGTTTCAAGCTGCCTCCACGCCGTTTAATCAGCCGGCAGAGAGAGAGAAAGCGGCCTCCCTGAGTGACGTGGCAACTCCTGGACCGTCGCGTCCCGATATGTCATCCACGAGTGTCGAGACGGAACGGGAGGAAACCACGCCCCTTGAGGTTGGCCCAGACCCTCTCAGCCTTTTATACTTTCAATTTAGAGAAATGTTGGCTTCTTTTAAAAGGGAGCAGTGGAATGACGACTCCCTTAAGTTTGCCAAAAATGCAGTGGTCCTGATCAACGGCCAGCGCCCTCACCAGTCGATGCCACAGGGTCCTCACTTTGTGTTGGAAAATGACCTTCTGTATCGCGTAGCTGAGCATGATGGGCAGGAGAGCCGGCTACTGCTAATCCCACGGACCTTTCGGCGGCAGGTCTGTGAATTAGCACACACCCACCTCCTAGGTGGCCATTTGGGCACCGACAAAGCCCTGGAGCGGATTAAGCTCCGCTTTTATTGGCAGGGAATCAATGAAGAGGTTTGTCGCTTTTGCACTTCCTGCCCAGAGTGTTAATTGTGAAAGATTCCTAGGAAGGACAGTGGTCCTCTCATTCCTATTCCCCTAATTGATGTTCCCTTTCACAGAATTGGGGTCGATTTAGTTGGACCCCTTGAGCCCTCAGCCCAAGGATACAAGTATATTTTAGTTCTCATTGATTATGCTACCAAATACCACAAAGCTGTTCCATTGTGCTGAGCCACTTCTAAAGCCATCGCACGGGAATTAGTAGGGGTCTTTGCGCGTGTTGGCATCCTTAAGGAAGTCCTGACGGATCAAGGAACACGTTTTACCTCGGAGACGTTTAAGGAGACTGCCAAGTTACTTAAAATAAAGCATTTAAAGACCGCGGTATATCGACCTCAAACCGACGGTTTGGTAGAGAGATTTAATCAAACTCTCAAACAAATGCTTCGTAAGGTGGTCAACGAGGATGGAAGGAACTGGGATCAGCTCTTACCCCTCGTCCTTTTTGCATATCTGGAAGTCCCCCAAGCCTCCACGGGGTTCTCCCCTTTTGAATTGAATTATTGTATGGGCGACAACCCCGAGGTATATTAGATATCTTAAAAGAAGGGTGGGAAGAAGAGGCTCTTCCCTCTACAAACATATTGGAATATATCGCGCAATTACGTGATAGATTTGGTAAAATTTGGCCCCTCCTGAAAAGTCACATGGAAGAGGCTCAAGCAGCACAGGTCCGATATTACGACCGTGGCACATCTCTCTGGGGGTTCCACCTGGGAGATTGGGTCATAGTCCTAGTACCTACTTCCCACTCTAAGCTGCTTGCCCATTGGTAAAGTCCCTACGAAGTTAAGGAGAGGAAAGGACTCGTTGACTATTTGGTGAGTCAACCCAAACGTCGACCGAGCAAGCAGGTTTATCATGTAAATCTGCTGAAACTGTGGAAGGACAGGGATCCCGATCCCTCCTCCAGTCAGCCCAGCTCACTCTTTGCTCACACGGCTAGCCTTAACTTCGGTGTGGATTTAAATCCCAGACAACGACGGGAGCTGGAAACAGTTATCCTGCCTGTCCTGGAGGTAGTGAGTGAAAACCCCGGAAGGACCTCTCTGGTTGAGCATGACATTGTGACAGAGCCCAAGGTTATAGTTCGAGAATGTCCGTATCGTCTTCCCAAGGCAAAAAGGGCTGAAATGGAGCTTCAGATCAAACACATGCTGGAACTAGGTGTAAGCGAGGAAAGTCATAGTCCTTGGTCCAGTCCCATTGTATTGGTCGCTAAGCCTGACGAGAGTTGGAAGTTTTGCAATGACTTCCGTCGGCTTAATCAAGTCTCCCAATTTGATGCTTATCCAATGCCATGAGTGGATGACATCCTCGAGAGGCTTGGACAGGCTCAATATTTGACCACACTAGACATGACAAAGGGGTACTGGCAGGTTCCTTTAACGGACTCCGTGAAGGTTAAGACCGGGTTTAGCACCCCTAGTGGACACTGGCAGTATCGTGTCCTTCCATTTGGGTTACATGGTGTTCCAGCAACCTTCCAGCATCTGGTGGACAAAGTGCTCAGGCCTCATAACTCATACAGTGCTGCCTACCTGGATGACGTGGTCATCTATTCCAGAACATGGATGGAACACCTACAGCAGGTAAAAGCAGTATTGCAGACACTTGATGAGGCCGGACTTTGGATTAATCCCAAGAAATGTTTCTTTGGATTGAGCGAAGCTAAGTATTTAGGCTACCTGGTGGGTTGGGGTACCATGAAGCCACAGTGCTCCAAAGTAGATGCCATTTTGAAATGGCCCCGTCCTCAAACCAAGCGGCAGGTCCAAGCCTTTCTTGGGTTAGCGGGGTACTACCGCCGGTTTGTGCCCCGGTTCTTGGAGAAAGCGGTGCGCTTGACTGATTTGACAAAGAAGAGGGCCTCAAACATTGTGGTATGAACTGAAAAGACAGGCGCTGCATTTAATGACTTGAAGCAGGCCCTTATGTCCGCAGCTATTTTGAAAGCACCTAACTTTTCTTTACCTTTCATCCTCCAGATGGTCGCTTCAGACACAGGCCTAGGGGCTGTGCTGAGCCAAAGTGTCAATGGTGTGGAACACCCCATCATGTTCCTGAGCCGGAAACTGTTGGACCGGGAGACCAGGTATGTGGCGGTGAAAAGAGAGGCTTTGCCGATTAAATGGGTGATTACTCAGCTGAAGTATAACCTGTTGGGCTGAAATTCACCCTTGTCATGGACCATACACCTTTACAGTGGATTGCCCTGCACAAGGAGTCAAATCCGTGGTTTCTTGACCTCCAGCCATACAAGTTTTTGCTTGTTCATCGTCGGGGCACTCTTCACGCCAACGCTGATGCTCTTTCTCAGGTTCACAACCTCTTGGTCAGGGTTGCCTGACCAAACGGGTCTGGGCTGTGGGGGGGGGGCCTTGTCACACACATGCGCATGGGAGGTATCTAAAGGGCTTGAGTAAGGGCAGTTCCTAGTCATACCAGGATGTGGCAGAGTGTACTGACCTCTTTTCTCGCTTTCCTGTAGACCATTCACGGGAGATTCCACCTGGCCCTCTTGACGTCACTTCTGGGACCAAGCCTATGGAAGGAGACCTTGCTGGCTCCGGTCCCTGTGATGTCACATCTGGGCTCGAACCTATGGCTGAAGACCTTCATGAGCCCGACCCCTTTAATCTCACTTCCTGTCTTCCCCTTTAAAAGCCTCCACATTTTCCTTATTCCCTCAGTTCTGTTTTGGACTCGGAAACCAAATATATGGGTGGCTGCCCCAAACCTTGCTATGACTCTTTGTGGCTTTTGTGACACTAGGAATATAAAAAAGCACTGCAGGATTTTATTTCTATTGTGAACCAAGCTTACATGTGTTCATCTATTTGTGTCAATGTCCAGGTTTTTATAGCTTGTATATTTGCCACCCAGTAACTGAAAGTTAGGTAGAGCCATGCCACCTTCTGTAAAAACTTTATTGCTGTACTGGCAGTTACAAACGCAAGTCTCTTTCAGAAGTAGTCTGGCCTCACAGGAACCAGCTGTCAAGCATGACATCTCTGCCACTCCGACCCCTGGTCAAAAGAACACAAAGTCTTCCTCTTCAATTGGGTACAGTGGCTTGGGAGCAGCAACCATAACAGAGGGGGCCTGGGGGAAAGATGACAGGAGAGTGAAACATTAGGACGGCCGCAGCTTAGTCTTTCAAATGTTTAAAGCTCTGCACGATGTGCTCTAAGCTTGCAGCTGATCCCGTACAGAGGAGTGGAAAGAGTGTGTAGGAGTGTGTTTATTTCCCATTGAAACACTGTTTAAGGGGAAGTTTTTGAAGAGCGTCTGCGTTCCCAAGTGGCAGTGGTCACAATATAGACTGATAATATCCTTTACCTAAGATGTATTTTGAAAGTGAACAGTCAGTGAACATTCAGTGGTTCAATGGCGACTACAAATAGCAGTGGTGACAGGGAGCATCCTTGTCTAGTACCATGTTCTAGTTTTAAGTAGTCTGAAATAATGTTTTTAATACAAACTAAAAGCTTCTGGGCTAGTATGTAGTAGTTTGATCCATGCACACATGTTAAGGCCAGACCCAAATGTGTGCTATGTAGTGAATAGGTGGCCCTATTCAACCATATCAATGGTTTTACTGCATCCAAAGATTATAAGATCTCCATTGTGGGAGACTTTATGGGTGAATATATTACATTAAACAAGCATCAAAGATCAGAAGCTAAATGTCTGCCTTTAATAAATCCAGTTTGGTCTTGTGATATTACAGAATGAAGCACTTTCTTCTTTCAAGAGTATCTTAAGATCTTTATTCAGAAGTGAGATTGGTCTGTATGATGCACATTGTAATCAGTCATTATTTTTCTTAGGAAAGACATTAAAAGTTTGAGGTAGAACTGAATTATCCCTTCTGTAAATGTTTATTAATAAAAGGAGAACTAACTTAATTGAAAATATTTTATAAAATTCAGCAGGGTAGTGATCAGGGCCAGCTGCTTTTCCCACACTGAAGTGAGTTTACAGCATCTAGTAATTCTGAGAGTGACAGAGGTTTATTCAATTCCTCTGCACAGAGAGTATCTAGTTGTGGTATCTGTAATCATCAAACAATGCATTAGATTGTGTCTTGTATACTTTTAACAGAGAAGAATATAAGGACGTATAGTAGTCTCTAAATATGTGCATTATATTTTTATGGTAAATTATTATATCTCCCTCTATGTTGGTAATTACTGATATTGCATTGCGAACTTCCTGCTTGTTGATTTGTTGAGCTAAGATCTTATTAGCCTTCTCTCCATGTTTAAAGTAATGATGTCACAATTTAAAAGTGAGTTGTTCTGTTTCCTTTGTTTTCAAAAGGTTGAGTTCTGATCACAAATCCTCTGTTTTCCTATAAAGTTCCTCATTTGGAGACCTGGGACCTCATGTATAAATGGTGCATACGCACAAAAATGTTGCATACTCCCATTTCCACGCTCAAAGCACGATGTATAAAACCTAAACTTGGTGTAAAGCCACACACATTTTCACGCCAACTCAAACCCTGGCATACGCAAGTTCTCTACTCGGTTTTGCTAACTGCCAGCATCCAGCATCAAAGCAGTGCTTTGGTTCCAGTGGGGTTTCCTTTCTTTATTAGATCCACATCCCTGACGTGGCTTTATCATATACACTGAAATGAACTGCATATTTTTTATTAGTTTAAGGCATCTGATTGTAATTAACATGTAACAATATTATGGTCCACGAAATGGCCAAACTATTCCAAATACCATAGCTGCTTTAGCGTTGTTACTCTCACTACACCTTCTTCTTCTTCTTCTTTCAGCTGCTCCCGTTATGGGTTGCCACAGCGGATCATCTTTTTCCATATTACTCTCACTGCACCACTCAGAGTATTTATATCACTGTATCTGAGTGTGGAATCACAGCTCTACAGCAGCTGATTGGAAATAGAATTATCGGTATACAGCATCTAGCACACGCTGCCTCAACCATGCTGCCTATTTGAACTGCTCTCATACGGCAAACAATTCAGAGCCTTTCTGTACTGACCTCGCAGTTCAGAAACAGTTTCATCCCAAAAACTATAAACACATTCAATCAGCCCATCAAGTGCTCCTTGTAGAACTGTTTGAACTTATAAGTACAATTACCTCACTGTATACTTGCGATACAGTTATAATATTGCAGAACTGCGCCACTTTATAAAGTGTGTATTTACATATGATGATGATATCATTTTTAAGATGAAATGCAGCAAAATATGTTTATTACATTATACAGATAAAATGTTAACATCATTTAAATAATCTATATTTTTAAAAATTAAACATGTGAGTACATGGTGTCACAGCGCTAGCAAGGAACTGGCGCCCCATTCAGGGATTGTCCCTGCCTTGTGCTGTATTCTTGCTGGGGCTGACGCAACACTGGAAAGATAGATGGATAGAATAATTAAACATGTACTATAAAGATATTTCAATGTTCCTTAAAAGTTTTGAAGAATCAGAGTTCTAAGCTTACAGATGGCTTAACATCTATTAATGAGCTTATTGTGTGACGATTGGGTACTTGGAGAAAGAAAAGGAAGGACAGGAATTGGGGGTTAGTACGTTTGAAAGAGACAGTACTGCTGCAATAAATTTTTTCACTGAAGGTTGCGCAACAAGCATCTTGCGTGAGGAAGGAAAAATCTCTGGATGGGGCGCCAGTTCATCACTATCCCCGCGCCAACATGTTCCTATGTTTAATACATGCTTTAATTGATATGATATGAATACTGAAATGATATCAAGTATACATCTCAGTATTTAAGTTATTCAGAAAACTGTAATATCACGAAAGTAATGAATTCTGTGTCCTGTCGGAGGAAGAGAAAGCCCATTTAAGAAGCACATAGTGATTCACACACATAGAGCACATAGAAGAACAAATACAAAACAAAAGCATTTAATGTGCTATTTTAGTTATGATGGGATTTAAGAAACTAGTAAATTAAATGATTTTAAGATGAAGTTTATGATGTTCTACTTTAATGACAAAATAAACTATGTGATTAAAGTGGAAATTTCGAGCTTAAAGTTGACATTTTGAGCTTTTTTCCCCACTGTGTCCCTATTTTTTTTTCTTTTCTCTGTACCCTAATAAGCTTTCATATGACACTCAGACGGTGGGCTATGAATCCCCTTTACGGCGACTTTGATATCTGACAACTTCTTTTTTATTTCGGGCACTGTGCGACTTTGCGAACTTGAGCTTTCAAGTTTCTCTAACACTCTATGTCACTCGATCAATTTCCTTTTGTTGTTTATACCACTGTTTAAACCAACAAATAGTATGTTTTTCCTTGCCTCCACTTGGAATTTGCTGAAATTCTTCGATTATCCCCCTTGCTTTTGCCATTGCCTTTTCACAGAATGTTGAGCTTAAGGGCTATTTATATTGATTTGCATATTCAAAGAGGCGTAATTCTGGGAGGACGTGGGGAGTGGCAGCAGGCACGTGCAAGTGCATTACTTTTCATGCTGACTGGGATTTATGTAGCGGAAGAATTTGGAAGTTGGCGTACACACAGATTTATGGATCTGGATTTTTTTGTGCATACGAACATTTCCACTTTTGTCTGTATGCCATGTTTTAGTGTGAATTCTATGCACGGTGTTATGCATGAGGCTCCTGGTGTGTTCTTGATCTATTCTGGTAATTTCACTGATTAACTCTGATGCCTTCTTGTTTTCCGATTTATTTTTGTGGGAGAGATATGAAATAATCTATCCTCTTAAAAATGCCTTCAGAGTTTCTCAGAGTGTTCCTGCAGAAAACTCTGAGAATACATTTGTCTCTAAGAAATAATCAATTTGCTTGGATATAAATTCTGTACAGTTCTCTTCAATTAATAACGGGTTTAAGATGCCAGCTGTGAGATAAGTATGTCAGGTGTAGTGATTTGAGCTCCATGATAAGAGGGGCATGGTTGGAAATAATAGCATTGTACTTGCAAGATTTGATCTTGGGCAAAAAATTATTATCTACAAAGAAATAATTATTGAGTAACAATGATGTTACTAGTGAAAAGAAGGAATATGCTCTTACGTTTAGATTTAGAAATCTCCATGTGAATGACAAGTTATGATCAATTACAAACTGTGTAATTGTTTTTGCAGTGTTAGATGTTATCACCCCTGTAGCTGAAGCCCTATTCAGGTCTGGATTTAAAAAACAATTAAAGTCTCCACCCAATTTAATTTTATGAGTGTTCACATTAAGAATTGATGCAAATGCGTTTTGAATGAAGTCTCTATCATCCACATTGCATGTGTACATATTTATCAAAATCACTTTAAAATTAAATAAATTGCTTATCACAATCACATATTGCCCTTCAGGGTCAGATACTGCATCTGATACTAAAAATGAAATTGTTCTATGTTTAAGATTCCTGTACCTAATGTGACGATGCGGGCTCAGCTCCATGCTCCCATCCAGCTTCTGGAAGCTCTTGATCCCAACACTGTCGGTAATGTCACCGATGAGCTAGGCAGCAAAGACATCAGTAATGAAGCAAGGGATGGTGCAAAAAATGCAGAGTGCTTTTATTTAAAATCAGCAAACAAAAACAGTTATGTCCCAACAAAAAGCCAGTTATGTCCCAACAAAAAGTGCAGTGCTCCACAGTTCCAATAAATAATCCATAAAAACAGTGAAAAGTGGGGATAAAAAGCAATAAATAAATCAGTTAAAAATAAGAAGTTAAAATGCAGTCTCTCTCCTCACGATCTCAGCACATCTCCATCTCTCATTCGCCCCAGCTCAACCATTGCTCGCGTAGGTCAGCTCTCCTCCCTTCTTCCTTTGCACTCACGTGGTCGCAAAATTAAAAATGATATTTAAATGACAACTTCAGAATAAAGTTTGTTCGTCAATTATATAAATTTATTTTCAACATTTTAAATCATGTTGTCATTTAAATATAATTAAAAAATCTCTGAACCTAACTGTTACATAACTGGTAAAGGATGTCGCCAGGTTGTATTTCGCCAAGTTGTTTTTTTGCCGAATTGTCTTTCACCGAGTTGTCTTTTTGCCGTGTTGTCTTCCGCCTAGTTGTCTTTTTGCCGAGTTGACTCTCGCCCAGTTGCCACCCTATTTTGTGTCCCCAAGTGAGGCTAGACCACATGAAGTCCCTGTCCTCTGACATGCCTAGAGACAGAGCATGTCCAAAACAAAACAAACCCTCAGCAGCGGTGTAGAAAGATTAAAGCATTAATATCTATATGCAATACAGTCCAAATTCTATAAACCTAGAATATAATCTTAAACATTTCTTAAAGAATAAATCCGTGGAATGAAGTTAAACAGTACTCATGGCGAAGCAGATAATGTATGATAGTGCAACCCTAATAAAATAAACTAAGGGTATGATGTTAAACAGTCCCCTTTGGGAAAAAAAGAGATAATTGTAATTAAAATGTAAAAGTAGCTGAGAAGGAGATAGAATGTATAGTTATGGCAAAAGTCTCATTGAGAAATGGACCAAATTGCAGGTAAGATCTTTCTTGCCTTGCCAGGACATGATGTGACTCACGATCATATTTCAGAAAGTGTTGGTATCAATTTTCCGAACTCTTTTTCTGTTTCATCCAGAGAACTAAAAATGTAGAACTTGCATTGAATATTCACTCTCAATTTAACAGCATACAAGAGGGTATTTCTGATTTTGTTGTTCAATGCTGTAAAATATTATATATATAAATATATATATATGTATATATATATATATATATATATATATATATATATATATATATATATATATATATATATACTGTATATATATATATATATATATATATATATATATATATATATATATATATATATATATAGTGGCAGAAGGCTGGCAGCTCATCCCGGCTGGGACACCCCTGTGATGGAAGGATGGGGGAAAGCAGCTTTTCCAGGTCACTGCCTCCCCGAAAACGTCAGTTGGAAGTGCCCCAGATTCCTGCAGGGCATTCTGGAACGTGGAGTTTGGTTGCGCAGCCCTGTTGGGTGCCGCCAGGGGGAGCTGTAAAGGAACAGAAAGACTCGTGTCGTATTTATAGCCCGGAAATACTCCCAGGTCGCAAGGATGGGAGTCCTGAAGTACTTCCAGGCTCAAGAAAAATCCAATTCTCCATCTGACCCAGAAGTGCTAACAAGTCACGTGAGTGGAAGAACAGAAGCACTTCCGGGTCAAGGACTATATAAAGGACTGGTGGAGACCCAGCAAACGAGCCGGAGTCAGCAGGAGTAAGACAGATCTTGCTGGGAGGTGTGAAGAAAAGGGTTATAGTGATTTATTGTGGATTTACTTGTGTTTATTGGTGGCTGTGGTGCTGGATATTAAATAAATTAAATAACTTCTTAGTGCTTTTACCCTGTGTCTGCGTGTCTGTCTGTTAGGTTTAACAGGGCGACAGCGACTCCTAGCGTTCTTAATATATATATATATATACTGTATATATACTGTATATATATTGTTGTGCCATCCGAGCAGCGTAGGTAAAAAAATGTGGTCCATGACAAAGATATCTTCCAGGAAGCCTTTAATAGTTAACTGAACATTATCCAGAGTTATTCAGCAATACATTTGCATTGAATTTAATAAATCAGATTCTACTTAGCTCAGAGTACGGAGTTCTTTTAGCATGTGTCCGTACACCAAGCCTGTGAGCAAAAAACAACCAAAAAACCCGCGCTTTTACTGTGCATAACAACCAAGATAACTTACCATGTGTCAATGTCACTCTGAACTTTAGAGCCGTTTTATATATATATATATATATATATATATATATATATAGCGGAGCTACATAGTAGTAATAGTGTTGTCAGTGTTAGTCTGAGTGCGTCTTGTTTCCATCGTCCCGTTTGCTGTTTATGTGTGTGTCAGTGAATGTCATCCCCGTAAAGGGGGACGGATGATGGAAAGAAACCGCAGCCCCAAATTGGAAAACGCCTGTTAACTATCAATCAATTGCATCCAGCACAGGTCTATTTAAGCTATCAGGAGGAAATGAGGAGAGGAGAGGAGAAAGAAGGAGACCATTGTTTTACGACCACGAACCATCTGTACCCTGCTGTATTCCATTGCGTATTTGCATCCATCCATCCATCCATTATCCAACCCGCTGAATCCGAACACAGGGTCACGGGGGTCTGCTGGAGCCAATCCCAGCCAACACAGGGCACAAGGCAGGAACCAATCCCGGGCAGGGTGCCAACCCACCGCTGTATTTGCATCCAGTTTGTTTTCTTTTCGCCGGACTGACTTCCATCCCTCATCACCAGAGACCCTGGGGTCGGATCATCATCCACCACGCGTCGAGGAATCACGGTGAGGTTGCTCCATTTACAGGGAAATACAAACACTCCACATATCTGTTTACCAGTCATCTGCATTCAGGACAATTGTATACTTGGACTCAAGTTCATGACCATTCATTTCCATATATCATTCATTGTTGTTATTTGTTGTTTGTTATATGTTACAGGGGCAAGGGAGGGTTTGTTGTATTTATATATGGTGGTGTCACGTTGTTGCTGTGGTGGAGGGATATATATATATATATATATTTTCTATTTATTTATTTTGCATTTTTTCTTGTTATTTCATTTAATACAATTAACTATCTATTTTTACATATCTGCTTTTCTTTTGTGCTTATATTTATACCGTCGATTGTGGGGAAAAGTTTATTTGTTAGAGGTATGGCTTGATATTTATATTCAACCTCAGTTATTTATCCAGGCCACAGGTCCTGGAGGTGTAGCTGCCGGCTCGGTAAGGGGTCGACCGTTACATATATATACAGTATATATGTATATATATATATATATATATATATATATATATATATATATATATATATATATATATATATATACAGTGCATCTGGAAAGTATTCACAGCGCATCACTTTTTCCACATTTTGTTATGTTACAGCCTTATTCCAAAATGGATTAAATTCATTTTTTTCCTCAGAATTCTGCACACAACACCCCATAATGACAACGTGAAAAAAGTTTACTTGAAGTTTTTGCAAATTTATTAAAAATAAAAAAACTGAGAAATCACATGTACATAAGTATTCACAGCCTTTGCTCAATACTTTGTCGATGCACCTTTGGCAGCAATTACAGCCTCAAGTCTTTTTGAATATGATGCCACAAGCTTGGCACACCTATCCTTGGCCAGTTTCACCCATTCCTCTTTGCAGCACCTCTCAAGCTCCATCAGGTTGGATGGGAAGCGTCGGTGCACAGCCATTTTAAGATCTCTCCAGAGATGTTCAATCGGATTCAAGTTTGGGCTCTGGCTGGGCCACTCAAGGACATTCACAGAGTTGTCCTGAAGCCACTCCTTTGATATCTTGGCTGTGTGCTTAGGGTCGTTGTCCTGCTGAAAGATGAACCGTCGCCCCAGTCTGAGGTCAAGAGCGCTCTGAAGCAGGTTTTCATCCAGGATGTCTCTGTACATTGCTGCAGTCATCTTTCCCTTTATCCTGACTAGTCTCCCAGTTCCTGCCACTGAAAAACATCCCCACAGCATGACGCTGCCAACACCATGCTTCACTGTAGGGATGGTGCCAGGTTTCCTCCAAACGTGATGCCTGGCATTCACACCAAAGAGTTCAATCTTTGTCTCATCAGACCAGAGAATTTTCTTTCTCATGGTCTGAGAGTTCTTCAGGTGCCTTTTGGCAAACTCCAGGCGGGCTGCCATGTGCCTTTTACTAAGGAGGTGCTTCCGTCTGGCCACTCGACCATACAGGCCTGATTGGTGGATTGCTTCAGAGATGGTTGTCCTTCTGGAAGGTTCTCCTCTCTCCACAGAGGACCTCTGGAGCTCTGACAGAGTGACCATCGAGTTCTTGGTCACCTCCCTGACTAAGGCCCTTCTCCCCTGATCGCTCTGTTTAGATGGCCGGCCAGCTCTAGGAAGAGTCCTGGTGGTTTCGAACTTCTTCCACTTATGGATGATGGAGGCCACTGTGCTCATTGGGACTTTCAAAGCAGCAGAAATTTTTCTGTAACCTTCCCAAGATTTGTGCCTTGAGACAGTCCTGTCTCGGAGGTCTACAGATAATTCCTTTAACTTCATGCTTGGTTTGTGCTCTGACATGAACTGTCAACTGTGGGACCTTATATAGACAGGTGTGTGCCTTTCCAAATCATGTCCAACCAACTGAATTTACCACAGGTGGACTCCAATTAAGCTGCAGAAACATCTCAAGGATGATCAGGGGAAACAGGATGCACCTGAGCTCAATTTCGAGCTTCATGGCAAAGGCTGTGAATACTTATGTACATGTGCTTTCTCAATTTTTTTATTTTTAATAAATTTGCAAAAATCTCAAGTAAGCATTTTTCACATTGTCATTATGGGGTGTTGTGTGTAGAATTCTGAAGAAAAAAATGAATTTAATCCATTTTGGAATAAGGCTGTAACATAACAAAATGTGGAAAAAGTGATGCGCTGTGAATACTTTCCGGATGCACTGTGTATATATATATATATATATATATATATATATATATATATATATATATATATATATATATATATATATATATATATATATATATATGTATGTACGGGGATGGGGCTCTTTACAGTGTAGCCAGAGCGAACCTGAAGAGAGGCATCCGAGAGGCCAAGGCAGCGTACAGAAGGAAGACAGAGAACCATCTGAGGAGCAACAACACCAGGCAGGTGTGGCAGGGTGTCCAGCACATCATTGGCTACAAATCCAGCAACTCCTCGGCTGCTGAGGGAGATGCTTCTCTGGCAGAGGAGATGAACATCTTCTTTGCCCGCCTTGAGGCAACACCAACAGCAGCTCCATTACAGCAGCCTGTTCACAACAGCAACATACTCATGGTGGAAGAGTGTGAGGTGAGGCGGGTGATGAGGAAGGTGAACCCGCGGAGGGCTGCAGGACCCGACGGTGTGGCTGGATGGGTGCTGAAAGACTGTGCAGATCAACTGGCCGGAATCTTCAGTAGGATTTTCAACTAGTCCCTGTCCCAGGCCACTGTCCCATCCTGCCTCAAGTCCTCAATCACTGTTTCGCTGCCGAAAAAATCCATCATGAACAGTCTGAATGATTTCCGCCCAGTGGCACTCACATCTGTCATCATGAAGTGCTTTGAGAAACTGGTGCAGAGTCATATCATCGCCTGCCTGCCAGCAGACCTGGACCCATTTCAGTTTGCTTACAAAGCAAAGAGATCCACGAAGGATGCTGTGGCCACAGCCCTTCATGCTGCCCTGACCCTCCTGGAGCAGCAGGGGAGTTACACCAGACTGCTCTTTGTAGACTTCAGCTTGGCATTTAACACCATCCTCCCACAATGACTGGTGTCCAAACTGGCAGATCTGGGACTTCCATCACTCACCTGCAGTTGGATACTGGACTTCCTGTCTGGTCACTCCCAGAGGGTCAGGCTGAGTCTCCACACATCCACTGCTCTCAGCCTCAACTCTGGGATGCCACAGGGTTGTGTGCTCAGCCCGCTCCTCTACACCCTCTACACATATGACTGTGTCCCCACTCACCACAGCAACAAGATTATAAAGTTTGTGGATGACACGACGGTGGTCGGACTCATCTCAGGCAAGAATGGTGAGCTGGCATACAGGGACGAGGTGGAGCGGCTGTCAGAGTGGTGCACAGTCAATAACCTGCTCCACAACACCACAAAAACGAAGGAGCTTTTTATTGACTTTAGAAAAAACAAAACTGACATCCAGCCACTCATCATTGGCGGGGCCTGTGTGGAGAGGGTCCCGGTGTTTAGGTTTCTGGGCATTGAGCTGGAGGATGACCAGACCTGGAGCGCCAACACGAAGGAGCTGCTGAAGAAGGTGCAGCAGAGACTGTATTTTCTGAGAATCCTCAGAAAGAACCATCTCCCCAAAAATCTGCTCCTTGCTTTTTATCACTGTTCCATCTAGAGTGTGCTCACGTACGGACTGTGTGTGTGGTACGGCAGCTGCCGTACCTCAGAAAGGAAAGCGCTCCACAGGGTCGTCAGGACAGCAGAGAGAACAATTGGTTGTACCCTCCCCACGCTGGAACAAATCTACACCTCCCGATGGCGCAAAAAAGCAATAGACATTTCATGGGATTCATCACATCCTGGTCATTGCCTCTTCCAGCTTTTGCCATCGGGCAAGAGATACAGAGCAATGAAAACCAGGACAAACCACCTTAAAAACAGCTTTTATCCAAAAGCAATCATGGCCCTGAAATCAGAATAAAACTGCTCCATATCATTCTCCCAATGTGCAATATAGACCTTAAGTCAACAAGTGCAATTTGTATATTTTGTAAAGTACTTTTATTACTATTCGGTTTGTTATTATTTTCTCTCTTCTTGTCTTTTTAACTCTTATGCCTCACACTGAGTCAACTGCACCTTCAATTTCATTGTTCCTTTGTAAAAGTGACAATGACAATAAAGATCTATCTATCTATCTGTCTATCTATTATTACATCCTAGAGTGGGCTGGGCGGTCTCGTGGCCTGGAACCCCTGCAGATTTTATTTTTTTCTCCAGCCGTATGGAGTTTTTTTTTGTTTTTTCTGTACTTCCTGGCCATCAGACCTTACTTTTATTCTATGTTAATTAGTGTTCCCTAATTTTAATTATTTATTTTGTTTTTTTTCTGTTTCTTTATCATGTAAAGCACTTTGAGCTACATTGTTTGTATGAAAATGTGCTATATAAATAAATGTTGTTGTTGTTGTTCTTTGCCCTCCTTGGACGGAGTAGCAAGTCTGGTTGGAGTCAGTACTGCTGACTCGTATTAGGTAGTTGATAGCACGGATAGTAATGCCATGCTCAGTTCCAATGAACCTTCTGGAATCGACAGGTTGCACTTCACTTGCACGTCACTTGCAGTTTCGCTCCCACTTTTGCTCTCGGCTGGAGGCGATGCTACAGTGTCAGGTCCCCAGAGATCTGTTTTTTTGCCTATCTGTTCCAGGTCAGTCTCTGGCAGGCTGTACCTTGAACTTGAGGCCTGTTTAAGCTTAGATGAAGCTTTAGCTGTCTTTTCTATTTCCTTCTGAGCATTTTTTCTGATGCTCAAGCTTGTATATACTTGCATATACTGTAATTAAATCCTCTTGGGTTGAGTAAACACAGGATACGTCAGGATGATAGTAAAAAAAGGGTACATTAACACTGCTGGTAAGAGAGTTCTGTTTCAGACATCCATTGCTCTAAACAGAGAAGAACATTACATAAAATTGCTACAAATTGTGATGCTCTTCTGGCATTTTTGTGTGGTTGGCAAAAGAACAAAGAGGGAGACTGGTAAACAGACAATCAAACACATTACAATTTTATTGTTATAGATAACCCTTAAAACAGGCAACCAAGACCACATTTGTTTTGTGTTATGACGTTACACAGAGGTGATTAGATTTCGCAAAGTTCTGGGGCCTCATGCATAACACAGTGCGTAGAATTCGCACTATAACATGACGTAAGCACAAAAGCGGAAATGTGCTTATGCACAAAAAAATCCAGATGCATAAATCTGTGTGAACGCCAACTTCCACGTTCTTCCGCTACATAAATCCCGGTCAGCTTGAGAAATAACGCACATGCACGCGCCCTCTGTCCTGCCCCAACTCCTCCCAGAATTACGCCTCTTTGAATATGCAAATCAATATGAATAGCCCTTAAGCTCAGTATTCTGTGAAAAGACAATGGCAAAAGCAAGAGGGAAAATAGAAGAGTTTCAGCGAATACCAAGTGGAGGCAAGAAAAAACATACTATTTGTTGGTTTAAACAGTGGGATAAACAACAAAAGGAAGTTGATCGAGTGACATAGCGTGTCGGAGAAACTCAAAAGCTCAAGTTCACAAAGTCGCACAGTGCCCGAAATAAAAAAGAAGTTGTCACATATCAAAGTCGTCGTGAAAAGGAGAGTTGTAGCCCACCATCTGAGTGTCATATGAAAGCTTATTAGGGTACAGAGAAAAGAGAAAAAAATAGGGACACAGTGAGAAAAAAACACGAAATGTCAACTTTAATGTCTAAATTTCCACTTTAATCACGTAGTTTATTTTGTCATTAAAGTAGAACATCATAAACTTCATCCTAAATCGTTTAATGCTTTGTTTTGTATTTGATCTTCTATGTGCTCTATGTGTGTAAATCACTACGTGCTCCCGGGCTTTCTCTTCCTCCGACAGGACACAGAATCCATTACATTCATGATATTACAACTCTCTGAATAATTAAAATACTGAGATGTATACGTGATATAATTTTCATGATGATAGCAGTTAAAGCATGTTATTAAACATGGGAACACGGTGGCGCAGTGATTGTTCATGTCTCACGCAAGATGCTTGCTGTGCCATGCGCGACCTTCAATGAAATACTTTATTGTAGCAGTACTGTCTCTTTCAAACGCACTAACCTCCAATTCCTGTCCAAATACTCAATTGCCACACAATCAGCTCTGTAATAGATGTTAAGCCATCTGTAAGCTTAGAACGCAGATTTTTCAAAACTTTTAAGGAACATCGAAATATCTTCATAGTACGTGTTTAATTTTTCTGTCCATCTATCCTTCCAGTGTCGCGTCAGCACCAGCAAGAATACAGTGCAAGGCAGGAACAATCTGTGAACGGAGCGGCAGATCCTTGCTAGCGCAGTGACACCGCGTCCTCACATGTTTAATTATTAACAATATAGATTATTTAAATGAAGTTAAAGTTTTATTTGTATAATATAATAAACTAGGGGGGCTTTGCCCCCAGCTCGCTTCACTTGCCAACCCCCGTTTTTTGGTTTTCTGGATACACACTTTTAAGATTTTTTTTCTTTGAATTGTTGCTATTTCATTAGTTTCACTTTTATTTCAGAACTTCTGTAAAAACAATATTTGTAATCTTGCGAGTCCCAATATGCTGAATCTTTTTAATGAGGTCAGGATAGGTTTCTCTGTTTGGAATTTCAGCATAGACAAAACGATCTACATCATCAGCATTTAATAATTTTTTTTTTACAAAGTAACAAAGTAAGTAGAGTTCTGCATTGGACTCCTGTCTGTAAAGTTGTGCTATTTTCCTCTCACAGTTCCAAAAGTACATGGGTTTACCAAGGTGAGGTGCTTTTGTCTAGGTTTTTGTACAAGGGCTAGCAGAACGTTTTTGACTCCTGGGGTAAATTTAGGTTTTTAAATAAGCAGACAGATAAATATATATACATTAACAAAGTAACCAATAAATGCATGTGCGGTAAACTCTATTTTTGAAATTCCCAAGATTCTTTATTTGTCACATGCATAGTTATACAGGACAACACGCAGTGAAATGCATCCTGATCCGCTTATCAAAAACTGTGCAAAATTAGAAGAATATCAGTGAGATTAACAAAAAGTCATAGATCGAAAGATAACAGTATAGTAGAACATAATAAATAAGTAAAATTATGTGAATAAAGTAGAATTAAGTGTTAAGGTGCAATAGTGTAGTAATTATTGTGCAAAACCAAAGATAGACTGGTGCATAGTTAAATGAGGCAGTTTGTTTGTTTTGCGCTACTGCGAACTTTACTTTTTTATATTTTCTAATTTTCCTACTTACATATCCTTTAACTTTCTCCACATGTGGATAGCGCCAACATTTTTTTTTTTTTTTGAGCCTTTCTAATTTCCCTGGTTTCATAGTCTCTAACCTGCTCTGCATGTGTTTAGCCTCAACGTTTGTAAACATCTCTGTGAAGTTCTACTTTGTCTTTTACTCACTGTCATTTAATTCTGAGCCAGATTGGACATGCTTTTTTTTCAATTCTATTTTTTTTCCGGGCTGATAATTACTTTCCTTATTTTCTGAATTTGCACCTCGATTTTTCTTTTCTGGTCTTTTTTCTGTCCAACGCATTTGAGTCTCTTTTCTCCGCGCTTTTCTTTCTTCTTCGTTTAATCATCGATGTTTCATTTCTACCCTATTCATTTCATTTCTACCCTATTCATTTCTACCGTATTGACCTTATACACTTTATATGCACTGAGAGCCCTAGAGCTGTGTGTGCTGCATGACTGCCTTTACACTACTGATTTGTTTTTTTGATATTGCTTGTAAGTAGGGTGTGTCTTGCAAGACTCTTGTTCTATGTTCCCATGAGACGCACTGTGGCAGGTCTCTTTCATCTCGCGGGTCTTTAAATTATCTTCCGAGAAAGATCATGTATCGTAGACTATCAGGACAGGGGACATGATTTCTTTTTACAATAGACATATTTTGCTGCATTTCATCTTAAAAATGATATCGTCATCATATGTAAATACGCGCTTTATAAATTGGCTCAGGTCATGCAATATTATAACTGTATCGCAAGTTTACAGTGAGGTAATTGTACTTATAAGTACAAACAGTTCTACAAGGAGCACTTGATGCACTGATTGAGTGTGTTTAGAGTTCTTGGGATGAAACTGTTTCTGAACTGCGAGGTCAGTACAGGAAAGGCTCTGAAACGTTTGTCATATGAGAGCAGTTCAATAGGCAGCATGGCTGAGGCAGCGTATGCTTGATTTTGTATACCAACAATTCTCTTTCTGATCAGCTGCTGTACAGCTGTGATTCACACTCAGATACAGTGATATAAATACTCCGAGTGGTGCAGTGAGAGTAATATGGAAAAAGATGATCCGATGGGCAACACCTAACGGGAACAGCTGAAAGAAGAAGAAGAAGAAGGTGTAGTGAGAGTAACAACACTAAAGCAGTTATGGTATTTGGAATAGTTTGACCATTCTGTGGACCATTATATTGTTACAGGTTAATTACAATCAGATGCATTAAACTAATAAACAATATGCGGTTAATTTCAGTGTATTTATAAAGCTGCATCAGGGATGGTGCAGTGAGAGTAACAACGATAAAGCAGTTATGGTATTTGGAATAGTTTGACCATTCTGTGGACCATTATATTGTTACAGGTTAATTACAATCAGATGCATTAAACTAATAAACAATATGCAGTTAATTTCAGTGTATTTATAAAGCCGCATCAGGGATGTGGATCTAAAAAACAAAGGGTAACCACAGAGGAACAGTAGCACTGCTTTGATGCTGGGTGCCGCCAGTCTGCAAAACCGAGCAGAGAACTTGCGTACGACAGGGTATGAGCTACTGTGGAAATGTGCATGGTTTTATGCCAAGTTTAGGTTTTATATGGCGCGATTTGAAACTGGAAACGTTCTTACGCAACATTTTTGTGCATACGCACCGTTTATACATGGGGCCCCAGGTTACTGTCTTCTGATAACTTCTATATACTATGATAGGAAATTAAACAAAAGTGTTTTATTCAGTTTTTTTAAAAATAAAATATGTGAAACTGTGTACAATACAGCTTTATACATAAAACAAAAAAAAGTATAATGCAAAAAATACAAATTAATTATTGTGCCTCTATCCACTATTAAAAAAATATACTGGTTTGTGCATATTTCAAAAGAGGCTGAAATCGGTGGTCAGACACTATATGTAGCTAATCTGCTCTGCTTGTTTCTTTTCAAATGATAATGTTGTTAAAATAGCTGTTTAAATATTTGTGAATAACATATTATTACATTTGAAATATTTATAAATGTCTGAAACAAATTCTAAAGTCAGAAGATTCATACATGGCATGACAATACCACAATTGTTTTTCTTTTTCAGACATGCAAGTTATTTTGTTATGTTTTTTATTTTTAATATGCATGTTCTCCTCCAAAGTATGTGTGACTAACTGAATGTGTTGCAAAAGGCATGCATTGTATATGATTCTTAAACAGTTTACTTCTGAGGTGCTAGTTATGTGACATTTATATAGGAGTGTTTTGGAGGTTATTAATGTTTTATAACTATGGTTATTTTAAGGCATTAAACAAATTCAATTGGCAATTGTAAATTTTTCCTTTGTGAGTTTGCCATATGATGCATCTAGGGCTGAATTCTGCTATACACCCAATGCTTCTGGATGGGAGCACCATCTCCTCACTAACCTGGTTTGACAGATATTATTTAGATTGTTATTTTCTTTTTATATATTTGAACAAGTTAATTATTTGATGCCAAAAAAGGAATCAAAACCCATCAATACAAAAGCTACTGTGTATACTGATTTCTGTTTGTCTAACTGCCCAGCTATTGCTACAACATCATTTATCAGAATTTGAGGCAATGGACACTTTAATTCAGTATACACTTTAGAACAAAGAAAAAACTTTGAAAAATATTTCATTCTTGTATGTCCATGCACTTCAATGTACAGCATATTTTGCTTAGTGGCTATTTTCCAGAAGATGAACAGACAATCTTTTTAGAATGCGGAGACCCTCAATGTTTCTATAGGAGTGTTGATTTAGTGTTCAGAACAAACTAGTTACCTCTAAAATTGGAAAATGTGGATTAATCAGTTTTTTGGAATTAGGTCCAGTTGGAGAGAAAAACCAGCCACAGGGGATGCACAAACCAGTGTGCTTCATCATGCCAGTCCCAAGCCTGATGTGAGATCTAGCCCGAACAACATCAGACAAACACCAACACGGTTATAAAACATACGGGTTTTATTTACAAAATACCCCAACACAGTCCCACACAGCACACAGTGTTCCCGCACCAGTCACCCCAAATTACGGGCCTTTAAACGTCCGTGGGCCATCTTTCTTCTCTCCATCACTGGAGCTTCGTCCTACTCCAACACCTAACTCTTGCTCCCCAACTGTAGGAAGGCGGCCCCTTTAATATTCACCCGGATGTGCTCCAGGATCTCGTTGATGTCCTTCCGGCGGCACTTTCTGGTGTGGCGGAAGTGCCGCATGAGCACCCGGAAGCACTCCTTCCCAGGTGTAGTAGAAGTGCAGATCTCCTGGGCTCCACGATGCTCGGGGAACCCCCTGGCAGTGGCCATGGCCCCAATGGGTTTGAGCCTCCTCACTCCGTCCTCGTGGTCCTCTCACTATCCAGGGCGGTTGCCCCCTCATGGCCCGGGGGTCATATAGACCAGCTCCCGGTCCTTCCAGGTGTCCTGGCTGGGTCTGGTCCTCAGCCTCCTGCCACACTGGCCATCCGCCAGCGGAGACAAGTAGGACGCAGCAGCCCGTCCTGTAAGGGCAGGCCTCCCACGAAGCGAGTCCAATTTGTGCTCGTCCAGGGTCCGGTCTTGCAAAACACAAACTGCAAACAGGGGCAGAGACATTGCCCTGACACCACAGCCTGACGTCTGCCATCATCCCAAATGGGCAACGCTCCCCCCGTCAGCCGGCACACTGGCAGCCGAAACCTCGGTACCTACTCCGCAGCCTTCATGCCCCCTTCCTTGGGATGTCCAACGGGATCGCTCGCACTCCCATCTTCCCTGCTAATTTCGGGGTTTCTCTCGCTGCAGAGGGCAGCCCGTCACCGTACATGAACTTGCGGGCTCACATCTCTTTCTGTTGAAAGAGCCAGCTTTCTGTTGAAAGAGCCAGCTTTCCTCCTCCGGGTCATCCTTTTCCTCTGGGGCGCCCTGACGGTTTGAGTCTCCCTATGGGAAAGGAAGAGACCCCTTGCCGTCTGTGCCCCTGTAGAGCGTCATGAGACCAATGCTGGCTCTGCGGGGCGTTTAGACCTGCAGCATTAATCAGCTGGTGTCTTGGCTTTCCTCCCACAATGCGATCAGCCCTCAGCATCACATCCACTATCAGAGATGCGGCTACTCGGTCACTGGAACTAAACGATACTGAGACCCTATCGCTTGCATCTCCATTTTCCTTTACGGTGCAGGTATTACCTACCTGCACTGCCACATCCCTCTTGCCAGAGATTCCAGCGCAGCGCTACTTAGTCCACTGTCCCAGCGTCTTCAGAGGTGCGATCGCCTTCTCCTCCAGCTCGTTTATCCACTCTCAGAGGTCGTGTAATAACTGGAAGAGCGACTCGGCGATCCGAAGGCAATCCTCCAGCTCGCGCCAAGCCGCAAGCAGAAACGGACCATTAGCCACCGTTGGACTTACCTTTTCCTCGGTCCTACACGCCGGCAGTGTACCGTGAAGTCTTCTTTCCAGCTCTGTCGGGTCCTCCCTTAGCTCGGGACGAACATTCGTCAGTCCTGCCTCTGACTAAACATCGACAGGAGCACGGCACACATCATCCAATCCCTCGCCTGCTTTGGGGAGGGACTTCTGGTTCCCTGCCGTCATCCTCTTCCTGCTCCCGATGGGGTGGCGAGTCTCATGGCAGCTCCTCTGCCACGGCTTCTTCAGATGCGGTGGTTGCTCCCCCTTTAGCGTTGCCTCCCTGGTTTCGCTGTACAGATTGGCACACCTCGGCCAGCGACGCAGATCCAGGCAGTCCTCTTCTGTAACACAAAGACAGGGTCCGGCACGACCGACCCCCGCGGACCGACTTCCGTAGGGCCTGGGACTCACCTCCTGGATCCCGTCTCTCAGAGCATGTTGCCTCCCAGCAGCCGCTTCCTTCGATGTGCCGACCGGGTTGTCCGCGGCTCTCCTGCCTCGCCTGGTGTTCCTCACCCCTATTGGGTTGGAGACGGTGCTTCTGTGAACCATCGGAGGTCCCAGGGTGAGTCGCAGACCGTCCGCAGTGCATGTGCGGGCCATGCTAATGCGGCGCATGTCTGTGGTGGTCTGAGGTGTCGGTCTACTCACAAAATTATTTGTTTGGGTCCCCGCCTTGGAACAGACGGAGAGACCCATCTGGGGTGCCATTGTGAGATTTAGCCCGAACACCATCAGACAAACACCAACAGGGTTATAAAAACACAGGTTTAAATTACAAATTACCCCAACACAGTCCCTCACAGCACACAGTGCTCCCGCACCAATCACCCCAAATGACGGGCCTTTAAACATCTGTGGGCAGCCTTTCTTCTCTCCGTCGCTGGAGCTTAGTCTTACTCCAACTCTCGCTCCCCGACTGTAGGAAGGTGTGGTGGAAGTGCAGATCTCCCGGGCTCCACGATGTTTGGGGCACCCCCTGGCGGTGGCCACAGGCCCCAATGGGTTTGAGCCTCCTCGCTCCGTCCCCATGGTCCTCTCACTATCCAGGGCAGTATAGATGGCCTCCCGGTCCTTCCAGGAGTCCCAGCTGGGTCTGGCCCTCAGCCTCCTGTCACACCGGATAAATGGGGAGGGTTATATCAAGAAGTGCATCTGGTGTAAAATTTTGCCAGATGAATATGTGGACAATAATACAGATTTCCATACCAGATTTGTTAAAGATCCAGTGTAACAGCAGGGTGCTGGCGGAAATTGGCCTACTGTTGGTTGAAGAAGGAGAAGACGAGGAGGGTGACGTGTCCGGAGGCAGAAGGAGAGGAGGAAGGTAGTGAAGAGAGTGAAGCTGAAGTAGGATCTTTGAATGTTGGCAGTATGAGGGAGAGAGAGTTAATGGATGTGATGGAGAGAAGGAAGTAAGGCCAGGTGAATTGGAGGTGGATTCAAATTGTTCTATCATGGTGTGGATGAGAGGAGAAATGGGGTAGGGGTTATTTTGAAAGAATAGTATGTCAAAAGTGTTTTGGAGGTGAAAAGAGTGTCAGACAAAGTGGTGATTATGAAGCTGGAAATTGAAGGTGTGATGATGAATGTTGTTAGTGCATATGCCCCGCAAGTTGGGTGTGTGATGGATGAAAAAGAAGATTTCTGGACTGAGTGATGGACAGTGTACCCAAGAGAGTGGTGATTGGAGCGGATTTCAATGTAATTGTTGGTGAAGGGAGCAGAAGAGATGAGGATGTGATGGGTAGGTATGGTGTCAAAGAGAGGAATGAAGAAGGTCAGATGATAGTGAATTTTGCAAATAAGGATGGACATGACTGTGGTGAATATGTATTTTAAAAAGAGGGAGGAACATTTTGTGATGTACAAAAGTCAAGAAGATGCATACAGGTATATTATATCCTATGCAGGAGGGTCAATCTGAAGGAGACTGAGGACTGCAAAGTGGTGGCGGGGGAAAGTTTAGTTACACAGCATAGGAGGGTGGTCTGTAGAATGAGAAGAGGAGGAGAGTGAGGGCAGAGTCAAGGATCAAATAGTGGAAATTGAAAATGGAAGACAGCAAGGTTGAGTTCAGGAAGGAGGTGAGACAGGCACTGGGTGACAGTGAAGAGTTACCAGAGAGCTGGGCAACTACAGCAGAAGTAGTAAGGCTGACAGCAAGAAAGGTGCTTGGTGTGACGTCTGGACAGAGGAAGGAGGAAAAGTAAACCTGGTGATGGAATGGGGAAGTACAGGAGAATATACAGATGAAGCGGATGGCAAAGAAGAAGTGGGATAGTCAGAGAGATGAAGAAAGTAGACAAAAGTACAAGGAGATAAGGCACAAGGTGAAGAGAGGTGGCGAAGGCTAAAGAAAAGGCATATGATGAGCTGTATGAGAAGTTGGACACTAAGGAAGGAGAAAAGGACATGAACCGATTGGCTAGACAGAGGGATGGAACTGGGAAAGATGTGCAGCAGATTAGGGAGATAAAGGATAAAGACAGAAATGTACTCACAAGCGAGGAGGGTGTGTTGAGAAGATGGAAAGAGTACTTCGAGAGGCTGATGAATAAAGAGAATGAGAGAGAGAGAAGGTTGGATGATGTGGCGATAGTGAATCAAGAAGTGCAAGAGATAAGCAAGAAGGATGTAAGGACAGCTATGAAGAGGATGCAGAATGGAAAGGCTGTTGGTCCACATGACATTCCTGTGGAAGCATGGAGTTGTTTAGGAGAGATGGCAGTGATTTTTTTAACCAGATTGCTTAATGGAACTTGGAAAGTGTGAGGATGCCTGAGGAGTGGAGAAGAAGTGTACTGGAACCGATTTTTAAGAATAAGGGGGATGTGCAGAGCTCCAGTAACTACAGGACAATACAATTGATGAACCATAACATGAAGTTCATGGAAAGAGTAGTGGAAGCTAGGTTAAGAAGGGAGGTGATGATTAGTGAGCAGCAGTATGATTTCATGCCAGGAAAGAGCACCACAGATGCGATGGTTGCTCTGAGTGTATTTTATGGAGAAGTATAAAGAATGCTAGAAGGAGCTGCATTGCGTCTTTGTGGACCTAGAAAAAGCATATAACAGGGTGCCTCAAAAGGAGTTGTAATATTGTATGAGGAAGTTGGGAGTAGCAGAGAAGTATGTAAGAGTTGTACAGGACATGTATGAAGGAAGTGTGACAGTTGTGAGGTCTGCCATAGGAGTCACAAATTCATTCAACATGGAGGTGGTATTACATCAGGGATCGGCTCTGAACCCTTTATTATTTGCAATGATGATGGACAGGTTGACAGATGAGATTAGACAAAGAGCCCCCTTGGACTATGATGTTTGCTGATGACATTGTGATCTGTAGCAAGAACAGGGAGCAGGTTGAGGAGACCCTGGAGAGGTGGAAATATGCTCTAGTGAGGAGAGGAATGAAGGTCAGTAGGACCTAGACAGAATAGATGTGTGTAAATGAGAAGGAGGTCAGTGGAATAATGAAAATGCAGGAAGTAGAGTTGGCGAAAGTGGATGAGTTTAAATATTTGGGATCAACAGTACAGAGTAATGGTGATTGTGGAAGAGAGGTGAAAAAGAGAGTGCACGCAGGGTGGAATGGGTGGAGAAGAGTGTTAGGAGTAATTTGTGACAGACAGGTATCAGCAAGAGTGAAAGGGAAGGTGCACAGGACAGTAAGGAGACCAGCTATGTTATATGGATTGGAGACGGTGGCACTGACCAAAAATCAGAAGACAGAGCTGGAGGTAGCAGAGTTAAAGATGCTAAGATTTGCCTTGGGCGTGACAAGGGTGGATAGGATTAGGAACGAGTAGAGGGTCAGCTCAGGTTGGACGGTTTGGAGAAAAAGTCAGAGAGGCGAGATTACATTGGTTTGGAAATATGCAAAGGAGAGATGCTGGGTATATTTGGAAAAGGATCCTAAGGAGAGCTGACAGGTATGAGGAAAAGAGGAAGACCTAAGAGAAGGTTTATGGATGTGGTGAGAGAGAACATGCAGGTGATGGGTGTAACATAGCAAAATGTAGAGGACAGAAACACTACATGTAGTTCAGCTACTGATACTTTATCTCAGGCTTAGTTCTAGGATGACAATGAAGATGCTTCCAGACCCTGCCTCTTGACAGCCCCCCAGCCTTAATAGGAAAAAAAATGGAAGAAACCATGGGAAAGGCAGTTCAAAGAGAGACCCCTTTCCAGGTAGGTTGGGCGTGCAGTGAGTGTCAAAGAGAAGGGAGTCAATACAGTACAATACACAGAACAAAACACAAGTAATCCTCAATACAGTATAACAGTGAAATAAAAATATTACAAGTACAGAGCAGAATTTATCAGTACATGATATCACATAATATGATTTGGATTTGTACGGAGTACTCAGAAATTCTAAATTGCATGTGCTAATCAACATATAACATTCCCTGGCACCATGATTAATGAGTATAAAAACCTTACCTTGAAACTTATCCTCCTTAACTGAAAAATCTCAGAACATATTTTATTTGGACATAATAGAAAGTCAGGTAAAAGTAATGTTAACATTTCAGTACGACATCAAGCAGATAGCTACTTGGTTGATTATCAAGTATAAGGTAGAGGTCAACCCTGGGGAAGTTGCATGTACATCACAGAACACTGTTACATACAAGAACAATTTAATGATGTTAGTTAATTTTTTGTGATCTAGGAGAGAACTGGGCTGCCAGGTGAAATCTCAGAGAGAATATGCAAACTTAACAGATGAGACATGAGAAAACGACGTTAAACACTGTGAAAACATATTCACTAGTCATGCTTTTGAACATTGAAAATTAACTTAATTCTGAGTTAGGCTAGGGATAGAATGTGCATAGGATTATATCATTCTCTTCAGTGGATCTACAATCATTATTAATATTTACTTATTTCTTTTTTCTGGTTTTTCAGTGGTGGTGCTACCATCACCTGATCGAAGTCCTATGTAGCCACCTGTGATATCTAAAGGAAAGAGAATACCTTGAATTCTCTGAGATTAAGCCTAAAAAAAGGAACTACTTAAGAATATTTAATGGGTGGTCTTTTGGAACCCCAGTAGATTATTTTTTACCCCTGTCCACCCTGACCATCTGATCATATCATCAGATTGTCATTTAGAAACTTTACAAACAATTCCATATTTAAGGACTCTACTTCTCTTGATTAAATTTCTTTCTAATGTAAGCATGCATTATTTTTTTTTATCTTTTGTATACTATTTATTCATTATCTAAATTTAATTTGTTTTTTCTTTGTATGTAACTAATTCTTTAATATGCTGTCAAGCACTTTGAGCTACATCGTCTGTATGAAAATGTGCTCTAGAAATAAATGTTTTTGTTTGTTAACTCTATATTTTATTTTCAATTCATTCTACATTTGTGCAATATTTGCAGTCTCAATTAACTATGTACTCATGATTTTGAAATCCGTAAGTTCCTGTCCTTTGCAGGCGATAAAATAATTTATAAAAATACAATTAATTAATGTACAAACCAATAAATAAAAATGCAAAACTATTATACTTAGACATTATTTTTTGCTCCTAGGCCTAGCTTTACGTGAGGTAGGATTGGACACACATGCCACTAGATTAAATGTGTGGCGTCATTTACTTTGGTCGTATGCATAGATAGTTCTTAATTCTATGGTATTGGTGAGAAGTATATAAAAAATAAAAAAAAACAGGACTCCAATAATGTTTACACATTCTTTAAGTAAGGACAGAGAAACAGCATAATAAGTAAATTGTTAATGCAGTTTTAATGCTGTGTACACAGTTTTATAATAAATGATAAAAAAGTCATTTTAAATTTAGCCCACAGGTAATTAGCTAGGTGAATTGAATTTAGGAAACAACACATCAGTATGTACATATTTATATGTATTTATATCTTTTTTGAAACTTCAGTTATGTTTATTTCTACTGACTCATAACACAGTATTTTTATATATCCTAATAGAATACCATATATTTATACACAGTTGGTTTGTTGTTTGTTTTGCCTTTCAGTATTTCAATATTTATGAATAATTTCACTCTTAATATAAAGCAGAATAATAGTAAAAAGCATACTTGTTAAAATACCAGACAATGGACTTCAATTTTGTAAGGCAATAATATTATCACATTTCATTTTCAACAGGTCGCTTTTACCTTCTGGGGGTGGAGTAGGTTTTAAACATATATTGAAAGTGTACTCTTCGGGGGAACATTCTGTTGACTTTCTTGGACTCCATAAAATGTTTTTTTTTGTTTTTTCCAAACTTTGTATGGCATTTAATTAATTTAAGCTGTGCCTGTGAAATATCTGCCATAAGCATTTGATAGAAAGTTCTGGCACCCACTGGGTTATATAGCTCACCAGAACTGAGTATTTACTAATTTTTGTTAAATATATCTCATCCCATTATGGGGTTATGGGTATCAAAACAAGCTGAGTTGTCCACTGATCACAGACTTGCATATCAAACAGATGTGGTATTAAAAATATTATCAAAAAAACAATTTGATCTTTAGTAAAGTTATTGGAAATTTGTTCACCACTGCTACAGTATGAATGCTATGCTTTCAGTCGGTTTTATGCTACTGAATGCATAATCACAAAATCTAATTACCCTAGATGGTTTGACAAAACTTAACTTTTTTTAAATTAGAATAATGGGGTTATTAATAAAAAAATTGAAATTCTTTAATTCTGAAAATATTTTTTCACTGGACATATTTATTTTAAGAAGTGGGATGGACCCAGACATGCTAAACCTTGACAGTCAAATCCTCTGGAAATCCTCTGAAACTGAAAAATACTTGCTAAATATGGTCAAATTCACCTCTGCCCACAACATCTGCACTGGAGCTTTGGGAACTGTGTATGTTAAAATCACCAACAATAAATACTTTGTCATGGGAGAGAGTAATATCAGCCAGGAGATCAGAAATGAAGATATCATTAATTACAAGAGGTCTATAAACCACAGCAAACAACAAAGAAGGGGAGCTGCACACTTTGAAAAGTTGCAGTTTGAAGCTACTGAATGGACCCTTTGTAAGGCTCTGACACAAGAACATACTTTTAAAAACAGTGGCAATGCCCCCACCACGATGAGTCAGCCAAGGAGAGTTTAAAAATGAATAACCTGATGGTACTAAGTCAGTAAAACATGAAGAGTCACCATTTACAATCCAGGTCTCAGTGATGAAAAAGAAATCCAGTTTATTTGAGATAATAAAGTTTTGCAGAATAAAAGTTTTATTAGACACTGAGCTCACGTTCAAGAGAGCAGCCTAGATAGAAGTAGAAGAGATTGATGCCGGACAAACATGGGTGAGCGTGCGAAGATTAGCAGTGTTTACTCCCCGAGAGCACACTGAGGAAGAGAGATGCCGCCTTGAGATTAAGAAATTAAATCTGGTATCCAGCGCTCATGGACCAGGGATGGAGTCCTGTGCAGGAAGAGATGGGTCATAGACAACTTGCAGGCATTGGGAATCCAAGCTCTGGGACTTGAGTCGCCGTTGTTTAACAGCAATACCGGCTCTTCTTCCACAGCGGCAGTGGGTGCATTTGGGTCTCCGAGGGGCATTTAGCTCACTGATACAGGTGAACACCAGCGTCCAGGTGAAGAAGTCAGGAGATGAATAAAACAAAGGTGGAGGTTCACATATTATCCCATAAGGAGATGAAAATTGAGAGGAAAGCAAGCAAGAAAATATGTTAAGTAAAGAATCACGATCATAGGAGAGTGGCCGTTGAGATAAAGTAATACATAAAAACGAAGTTAAAACATAGATTAGTGAGACGAGCAGACGGCCAGCCACACCAGTCGGCGCCATCTTAGAGTGTGTGTAACTTGAACAGTTGGGAGTGCCTGCTGAAAACTAGCAACAGTAATGGTTGAGTATGCAACATACAATATAGGAAACAAAGATAAAAAGTTGGGGCACCACCTTGATGACACCATATAAATGGATGAAAATAACAAAGAAAATGCAGATTAGAGCTCTGAATTGGAACTGAAACTAAATGGCTGATTTCTAGGTTATAAGTTCAAGTGGTGGGAAGGAAAGGTTCCAGGCACATGGGCATGGAAGTAATGTTAGAGATGGAGTTGCTGTCAATTCTGCAGAGAGATGAGAAGAGAAAGCATTAGTACACAACACCAACCCATGGTCCGGTAGGTAATTTATGGGGGTTTTTATGTTTCTGGACTTCTCTAGCACCTTCAACACCATCCAACCTCTGCTCCTTAGGGACAAGCTGACAGAGATGAGAGTAGATTCATACCTGGTAGTATGGATTGTGGACTATCTTACAGACAGACCTCAGCATGTGTGTCTCGGGAACTGCAGATCTGACATTGTGGTCAGCAACACAGGAGCGCCACAGGGGACTGTACTTTCTCCGGTCCTGTTCAGCCTATATACATCGGACTTCCAATACAACTCGGAGTCCTGCCACGTGCAAAAGTTTGCTGACGACACTGCTATCGTGGGCTGCATCAGGAGTGGGAAGGAGGAGGAGTATAGGGACCTAATCAAGGACTTTGTTAAATGGTGTGACTCAAACTACCTACACCTGAACACCAGCAAAACCAAGGAGCTGGTGGTGGATTTTAGGAGGCCCAGACCCCTCATGGACCCCGTGATCATCAGAGGTGACTGTGTGCAGAAGGTGCAGACCTATAAATACCTGGGAGTGCAGCTGGATGATAAATTAGACTGGACTGCCAATACTGATGCTCTGTGCAACAGAGGACAGAGCCGACTATACTTCCTTAGAAGGCTGGCATCCTTTAACATCTGCAATAAGATGCTGCAGATGTTCTATCAGACGGTTATGGCGAGCGCCCTCTTCTACGCGGCGGTGTGCTGAGGAGGCAGCATAAAGAAGAGGGACGCCTCACGCCTGGACAAACTGGTGAGGAAGGCAGGCTCTATTGTAGACACGGAGCTAGACAGTTTGACATCTGTGGCAGAGCGACGGGCACTGAGCAGGCTCCTGTCAATAATGGAGAATCCACTGCATCCACTAAACAGACAAAGTTATTGTCTGTCTGTATACCTGCATTGTTATCACTGTTTAATTTAATATTTTCTTTATCAGTATGCTGCTGCTGGAGTATGTGAATTTCCCCTTGGGATTAATAAAGTATCTATCTATCTATCTATCTATCTATCTATCTATCTATCTATCTATCTATCTATCTATCTATCTATCTATCTATCTATCTATCTATCTATCTATCTATCTATCTATCTATCTATCTATCTATCTATCTATCTATCTATCTCACACACATGACAATATAGCTCTATATATATAAAATCCAATGTCTGTCTGTATTTCTGTCTGCTTTTCACGAGGGAACTACTTAACGGATTTAGATTGGATTTTTTTCTATAATTTGCTTGCACATTCCGGTTGATTTTGTGACTTATCTCATTGCATGCATTATTTAAGCACAACGTTGATAAATGTCTGCAAAACTAACAAATTTTGATTTTGTTCACATATATGTAAAATAGGACACATGCTTTATCTTTTGTTTTATAATAAGTTGGTGAGGATTCTTCCAGATGAGTAAGATAAGACAGTGTTTTAATAATGTTCCATTAGATGTGATTGAGAGCAGTGCCATTAAAGGGTTATAGTTAATCCAAAACAGAAGCCTTATTGAGACAGGTACCCAGTGTTATCGTTCTCAATTAAGTCTTGACTGAGGGTACATTTTGGATAACCTTAGTTGAGAGAAATCTGTGTAATGTATTGTTCTACTTAATACAAATTGATGAACAGTGTATTTTCCATTCATTATCTGAAATTGTAATTGAAAAGTTCTGTTTCCAGCGTTGATTCAGACAATTTGCAAAGTCTGGAGATACTGTGCATGTCTGTGTCATTGCCTTATAGTATAGTTTCTACAGTCAATATTGTGGGAAAGTAAGTAAAGCCAAACAAGTTTATTTTAGCATAGACACTCATTTGCATATTCTAATTGATGAGTTTTCATGTCATTCTGGCACAACACCTGCAAATGTATCAGCAAATTGAGCATTTTGCTTTGAGAGTGTGGTTTCTAAAGACAGTGAAGTAAGCAGCAACTTACACAGTACTGCTACTCTGAGTAAAACATTAATAATGTTAATTTTTCATTAATATTTAAATTTGTTTAAAGAACTCCTTAACAATTTTAATATTTTGCCACCTATAGAGCACCATGAAACCAGCATACTATATGCACCAGTTTGTAGAAATATATATATTACAATTAATTATTCTTTGTTTGATTAAGTAAGCAATCAGAGGAGGCTGACTTTAAGGCATACCTAACAAGTACAGCAACTCTGTTGTTTCTTTGCACTTATGTGGGTCTTAACTGATTTGGGAAATTTGTGAAAACTATACCAGTAATTAGTAAAAAAAATAAAATCAAAATAAAAATGAACAGTGTTACCAGAATAGGCCTTAGCTCCCTGCATACTTCACCAAAAACAGAAGAAACACAAAATGGATGAGTATTGCTGTTCACAATATAATTGGGATCAATCAACTACATAAATATTTCAAGGTTAGTGATCTTTTTTCAAAGTCTCTAGTTTGAGCATTTCTCAACACATATGTATTTAAGTGAGATTTTGTATTTATAGTTTGTATCTATACTCTTCTTTTTTTTACAATTGTCAAAAACACACCCCATTCTGCTAGAGCTCGATTAATATAACAGATTAAAAACCATCACGTCAGTAGAGGTGAATTTTATCCATACCTCAGTATTCAAGTGTCAGTTTTCAACACAAGACTGTCAGCAAAATCCATAGAGCAGTGTTTTCCAAACATTTTCCATGATAAGCCCCAAGATCTCCCAAATTTCTGCTTGACATATCAGCATAATAGGCCTGTGTATTTAATGTATATACACAGCTAAATTTTAGGAGGAATAATAAAAAAGCCATGCTTGTATTTACACATTTAATAGATGATTTTCCATAGTCAGTGACTCACATAAGACTAGAGAGTTTCACAATTTTTTTTGATCTTAGGTCATATGTAAGATATCATAATACTTTTTATAGTTTTTATACAGTACTATAATTCTGATTTTTCCTTGGCTGTTATAGTGCTTCAAGCTGCAATGGTCTGGTGCTCTGTCCAGGGTTTGTTGCCCGCTTTGTGCCCTATGTTAGCTGGGATAGGCTCCAGCAGACTCTCGCGACTCTTTTCAGGACATAGCGGGTTAGGAACTGACTGACTGACTGCTTCAAATTTAAAGAGCCCTTTCAATGTCAGCAAAGCTCATTTACCTCAGCCAACACACAGTCAACATTCTGCAACCATAAAAAATAAATGTTAAGCTCACCAGTATTATATTTTGCTGTACCCATAAAAGAAGAAAAAAGACAAAATAAGTTTGTTCAGATCGGTGGCACAGTGGTAGCGCTGCTGCCTCACAGTAAGGAGGCCTGGGTTCGCTTCCCGGGTCCTCCCTGCGTGGAGTTTGCATGTTCTCCCCGTGTCTGCGTGGGTTTCCACCAGGTGCTCTAGTTTCCTCCCACAGTCCAAAGACATGCAGGTTAGGTGCATTGGCGATTCTAAATTGTCCCTAGTGTGTGCTTGGTGTGTGGGTGTGTATGTGTGTGTGCCCTGCGGTGGGCTGGCGCCCTGCCTGGGGTTTGGTTCCTGCCTTGCGTCCTGTGTTGGCTGGGATCGACTCCAGCACACCCCCGTGACCCTGTAGTTAGGATATAGTGGGTTGGGTAATGGATGGATGGATGGAAGTTTGTTCAGTCCCATTCATTGTCTTTCATTAACGTTGGCTACACTCTTGTAATCACTAATATTAAATTAATTTGGGTTCTGTACACTCAATCTATTGTTCACTAGCTGCATTTTTTGGACCGTCCAATCACAAGTGATTTTTGTCTGTTTTTTTTTTCTACAAACTGTGCTTTTGCTTTGATTACATCACTTTGTACACACAAAAACTCCCATTTTTCTGAAAAGTTGTATTTCCAAGGGTTACAGTTTTTGAAGGCTGCAATTTTTGTCTGCATCTTTTAAGCAAAGAAGATATTAATAATAAGAAATATAAAAACCACAGATGATACAAACATATATGCAGAATATTTAAATGTAATGAATTATTATTATTATTATTATTATTTAAGCTACAAGTGAAGATTTTTAAATGTACACTTAATTTTAATATCAGTATTCCAATCTTAATTTTTGGCTAATTTGAGAACCATTCTGTAGATTTTTTTTGAATTGGTATTGAAAGTTAAAACTGATACTGAACATTTCAGACAAATTGGAGTCTTACCTTTGTGACACTCCTTAAGCCATGTTGTGATACTCCAAGGTGTCTCAACACCCAGTCTGGGTACAGTTACTTTCAATAGAATATTTTTATTATAGTAGCATAATGTCAGTCAATCAGTCATTTTACAACCCACTATATCCTAACACAGGGTCATGGGGGTCTGCTTGAGCCAATCCCAGCCAATGCAGGGTGCAAGGCAGGAACAAACCCAGGCAGGGCACACACACACATACAACCACAAACCAAGCACACACTACAACAACGACAACATTTATTTATATAGCACATCCATCCATCCATCTTCCAACCCGCTGAATCTCAACACAGGGTCATGGGGGTCTGCTGGAGCCAATCCCAGCCAACACAGGGCACAAGGCAGGAACCAATCCCGGGCAGGGTGCCAACCCACCGCAGGACACACACAAACACACCCACACACCAAGCATACAGTAGGGCCAATTTAGAATCGCCAGTCCACCTAACCAGCATGTCTTTGGACTGTGGGAGGAAACCGGAGTGCCCAGAGGAAACCCACGCAGACACGGGGAGAACATGCAAACTCCACGCAGGGAGGGCCCGGGAAGCGAACCCGGGTCCCCAGGTCTCCCAACTGCGAGGCAGCAGCGCTACCCACTGTGCCACCGTGCCGCCCTATATAGCACATTTTCATACAAAAAGTAGCTCAAAGTGCTTTACATAATGAAGAAAAGAAAAATAAAAGACAAAATAAGAAATTAAAATAAGGCAACATTAGTTAACATAGAAAAGGAGTAAGGTCTGATGGCCAGGGTGGACAGAAAAAACAAAAAAAAAACTCCAGAAAGCTGCACTACTACACTAGGGACAATTTAGGATCGCCAATGCACCTAACCTACATGCCTTTGGACTGTGGGAGGAAACCCACGCAGACACGGGGAGAACATGCAAACCACGCAGGGAGGACCCGGGAAGCAAACCTGGGTCTCCTAACTGCGAGGCAGCAGCGCTACCACTGCGCCACCGTGCAGTAGCATAATGGATTATCTATATTATTCATAAATGCTGTCAATAATGCACAAACAATAGCAATATGTTGTATGTGTAGAGAGTTCCTTTAGCCATCTTTGTTTTTATTGTAGTCACATTTTCCCTAGCCCACTTAGAAAAACACTATGAATCTGTGAGCAACCGTTTAGTGAAAAAAACTGATTAGCTAGATCTCTGTAGTCTATGATTTTAGCAGCGTACCATTTTTCCACTAAAGCTTTTGGTGAACAGTTTTGATTTTTGCAGTGTTTATCTTATTTCAGAAAACTAACTAATAGGAGGGCACTTGTTTCACATCTACAAATTTTACATTTTTATTGTTTTACTTTTTTTTCAATAATATTATGCTCAAAAAATTACCTTAGCTTACTGTACCTCTTTTAATTTATAAGTAATTTCACATATTATAAAGTGGTACTGTTACAAGAATAGTACAGAACTACTCTGAACTAAACCAAATCCAAGTGAATGTTTCTTAAACTCATTAGGCTAATGTTTCAGATTTTTCCACTCTGTGAAGACGCCTGATAATTCCAAGGATTTCAGTTCTAATTCCAGAAGTGAATCTGTCTTTATTTTTGTCTCAGTGGCAGAGCAGTATGCAAAATCTCATGTGCCTCTGGAATATGCTTGTTACAGAAGAAATAACAGAACATTAGGGAACGAATAAAGTAAAATTTATTAAAAGTAAAAATTGAAGGCAAGAGGAAAAGAGGAAGACCTAATAGAATGTTTATGGACGTGGTGAAAGAAGACATGCAGGTGATGGGTATGACAGAGCAAAATGCAGAGGACAGGAAGATATGGAAAAAGATGATCTGCTATGGCAACTCATAATGGGAGCAGCCAAAAGAAGAAGAGTAAGAAATATTAAAGTAAAAATTGAGCTGTTATGTACTGTTTATGTTAAAGTTACAGCAACTCATCATTTTTTACCCGATAGCCGGATCAGGTTCACAAACAGCCAGTGCCTATCCCAGCAGCTTAGGTTTAAGGTTAAAGCTACCCTGGTTAGGCTGACTGATCATCAAAGAGCACTCATACACATACACACACACACGCACACGCACACACACACGCACACACACACGCACACACACACACACACACACACACACACACACACACAGAGAGGGAGAGAGAGAGAGAGAGAAGGGATTTAGAATAGCTAATTGGAGAACCTTTAGCCTAAAGCTCATTCCACAATGGTGTACTAAGAAGTGCCTCTGGGGTCCACTCTGCTCACCTCTACCAGGAAATTTAATGATTCCTCTCAACATTCTGTTTAAGTTTATTTTAAATTTTCAGCACAATATATATTTATTGATTGATTGATTGGCTGTATTATTTGTCCTTTGATTCTATATCCTTGTTTTTTATGTTTCTGCTACTATATGCATCAGAATTTCCTCTTGGGATTAATAAAGTTGATCTAATCTAATTAACCTCACTTGCACATGATGGGATATAAGAGGATGACCAGAGTATATGGAGGAAAACCCACACAGCCATGGGGAGAACATACAAAACTGCCAGTGCCCAACCCAAGATATGGAGCTGTGAGACTGCAGCACTAACCACAGTGCAACAAAACTAAAATATTGAGTAGCATCTGTCATGCTGAAGAAATATGCTATAAAGGCATCATAGCTCACCAAGAAATAATTAGAAAATGCCAACTGCGGACCTCATCAGTTATAAAAAAGGCTTTGCATTTGAATTAAAAGCAATGTGAACACTATCTTTAAACTTAAAAGTTATAAGAAATCATTTACTTTAATGAATAGACGTTGCTTTTTAAATTTAAACTGTTTTCCCTAAAATATTGTATTAAAATCATGTAAAAAAATGAAAGGCTGGGAAATTGAAGATAAAAAATAGGCAGTGCTTCATATATCCTGCCTGACTGGCAAGTTAATTTACATTTTAGACATTTTCTTCATAGTATTTATAGTTTACTGTCCATCAACTGTGTTTAGGGCAGATGTAGTATGTCCTTAAATCATTCAATTCCATGTTTGTAAAAGTAAATTTGAAAATAGAGCTAGATGAGTCCTGCTGTAAATTATAGAAGTGACACATCCTTATTAGATCCTTTCATGATGATATCTTTTATGACACTATATTAAACCATGTAGAAAACACACCAGTAATGATTAGGTGCATATCCTGTATACTGTCTTGCTGAGAATGAAGGCAGACACATCTGCAGCCATCCTTGTTTTTCACATATTTATATAAACCACATGCAGGGTTTGATGCTTACTTTGACTAGTTCAGGTTAAAATGATCTGTGTTAAATATATAACGATAGGTTTGGAAATCTGACAGTCTGGCAATTAAGTGCCTGCTCTCATGCTATGAAGAGCTGCGCAAGAAATAAATGAGCCTTCCTGTCATTTAATTGTCACTTGTATAAAGACTGTGGGCTATGGCTGTATAAATGAGTACATTTAAGAAAGTTGTCATTAATTTAAACACAGCATCACATCTAAAATTCATCTTTTGAAGATTTAACTGAATGTTGTTCTAAACCTGGAAACAGTAAATACAAAGAAAATCTCCTTCAAGTGAATATGTGTGCTTCTGGCAAGTTTAATTGCTCTTCAATACTCACTTTACCAAATTTTAATCACCAAAAAGGTACTTAACGATTATTTATAATTATTCCAGCATATTTATAGAACAAATAGAAAATATTGCTGACAATAACCAAATATTTAGTAAATTCAATAAACAATTATCTTGTTTACCTAGAACTACTGTCACTTCACGTTTGCCTCAACATATGTTCGTATGACATTTGCTTCCATAAGCCCATTTTCTAAATCTACTTATTCCTATTCAGAGTCACAGGGACCGGAATCGATTGCAGTAGCACTAGATACAAGGCAGCATCACCACATGCTTGTTTGTAATTTGTGCATGAGTTTTTCTTTTTTGTTTCCAAATGTACAGAATACTGCCATTTAACTCACAAGAAGTGCCATATACAGTAGAAGCCGAGCTACAGCTGACAATGAAAGAATTAACAGTTTTCGAACTTATAAAGAATAAGTATCATTCCACCAGAACATCTATTGATCCTTGTAGAAAAATATAGTATTATTATTGATGGAAATAACAGGAGTGCACGAAGAAGTCAACATTATGACACTTGAACAGATAAAAAATGCAATACATTGTACAGAGGAAAGATACCACTTGCACATGATTGAGGGTATTGTCAAATTGTCAATCCTCCATTTGTTGATTTTTAGAACCCTTATTTAAATACAAAGTTATGTGTAACTGAATGGTTCCAGGAACCAACCCTGGATGGGATGTTAGTTTGTCAAACAGTATATCAATGTCCTCACCTACCAAACAACATGTGAAAGGAAAGTTGAGTACCTAAAAAAAAAACAACAATAAAACATCTACAAGCAAAATGATGCGGAAATGTCTTTCCAGACATGAGCTCAGTATGAAACTGAGAACAATATGGCCAGTTCCAGGCTAAATGGTCTCTCGGCAGGAAGGGGCCGGTCCAGAAGGGCAGACAATGGTAATGACATCAGCAGCAGAGTGGCTGTCAATCTTCCATTCTTCAGAGAGAGGAAAAGAAAAGGCATTAAACCACAGCACCAACCCATCACCAGAGCCATCTTTGAAATGCACATGCATGACAATGGCAAAAATCTCCTCTGTTTTCCTGTTATTAACATAGTTCATATAGTGACGTTAACAGTATTTGAAAGAAATAGTCAACATAAACATTTACTGAAAATATACACTTTCAAGGTTTAGAAAGTGGACTGATAGATGACATTATCACCATCAGTAAATAACAAGAACAAATAAGATTAAATTTCAGATGAGCATTTAGTACATCAAGTTCAAGTTCAGATTTACTGTTACATATCTATAACATAGCTACAAGAATAAAACGATCATGAACTGATTGATGATTACAATGTGACTTGTAATGGTCAGAGCTGTTGCTTCACTTCACGCTTCAAGATTCATGATTTAAAATCCTATTCCATCATTCTTTGTGTGAAATTTGCACATTCTCCCTGTTTATATGTTGGTTATAACAGACTGCTCTCTCCTCCGAACATATATTTCAAAGACTAACAGTTTACGCTGATTGTTAAGTTGAAACTCAATACTGAGTCAAAAAATAGTACATTTCAGTGAGTGTTTGTGCCCTGGTGTCTGCCTTTATACACTAAAGATGCAAGATAGGCACCTTCCTCGCAAACTTGGTAAGGTAAATCATTTCACAAAATCAGAAGAAAACTAGCCATTTAGATAAAACTACTAGAAATCATTTGTTTAAGTGTGTGCAAAATATGTAATGGTCATCAAAACATATGAAACTAGAAAGCAAAGTCTTTGTGATGAAACTACATTTAATAGCCTTAAGATATTAAAAAAAAACATTCTAAAAGGATAACAAACTGTAAACCCAGTAAAGGGTATTAATGTAATTTCAGGCACTAAAGGTATTTTGGTATTTTAGAATTGTTACAGGTAAATTCCATTATTCATTGTTAAACAATCTTTCCAAGTAAAGCAACTAAATAGACTCACATATACCAATTAATCCAAAATGCATGGAAATCCATGTAGACCCTAACCAGGCTAGCAATAAAACCGGTACTCCGGGTGCTGTGAGGCAGGAATGGTGGTTCTCCACTATCACTCAGCCTATGTTAAAATGCCTGTAGTAAACGTACTAAACATTGATCTAATAAAAATTAAATCTATACATGTATCATCTTGTGACTTGACTGTACACTATGCATGTGCTCAATCTTTCTATCACTAGCTGTCACTAGATAGTCAAAGCATGCACGCACATGATAATACCAGAGACCAGCAGGCAAAATCTTTATGAAATTATAGCAATAATTCTTGGCAATAATGCAGTTCTTTTGAAAAATAATGTACATGTTGAGTATCCCTAATCTGAAATTCAAGAATCTGAAATGCTTCAAAATCTTTTTAATCATCAACATGATGCCTGTGTTGCCTCAAATTTTTATTTTTACTGCTGAAAGGATGAGAACAACATACAGTATATGTAGAATCCAAACAGTTGAATTCATTCTGAGTGTGGGTATGGTACCCCTTGAAGCAGCAAGTGCCATGAAGCTATGTCACATAATCGATGACCAGGGAGTGGGTAGAGTGGCAGTTGTTCCCTGTGAAGCACTACAAAGTCAGGACACAAGATCAAGCAGCGAGCGCCATGAATTGAATATAATGGAGGGGGAGATGAAGCCCCAAAATGTGGATTGGGGGACTGGGAACAGGGTTGATAACAAATGTGCAGATCAAAAAATGCTGTGTGGCAACCGTATAAAAAACGTACAGCACCACAAGCATTAAATTCCACAGGAGGGATCTTATTTATAAAACTTTGCTTGTATTTGAGCATAAACAGAATTGATTTATAAAAAAAATGTTTTATAAAGCCAAACATACACACATTTCTATGCAATTTTACTTTATAAATCTCAATCATCTTGTAAATATGCGTACATGAATGCATCTCAAAATTCAAATTAACGTAGAGGGTTTTGCATTAATGAAATGTCACTGCTCATGTTTAACAAAAGCAGCTTTATTCTTGCTAGGTGCCCTTATTGCAATATCCATCCATCCATCCATCCATTTTCCAACCCGCTGAATCCAAACACAGGGTCACGGGGGTCTGCTGGAGCCAATCCCAGGCAACACAGGGCACAAGGCAGGAACCAATTCCGGGCAGGGTGCCAACCCACCGCAGTTATTGCAATATGAGTGCAGTAAATTGTTCTGATTGCATTAGGAAAACCAAACACTGCTGCAAATTGCCATTTTATTATTTTTTTATATATACTTTATTAATCTCTAAGGGGAAATTGTCTTCTCGCATGCCCTTTTGGAGGTCAGAGAGCAATTACAGCAGCACTGGAGCAATTTTTCAGGTTAAGGATCATGCTCAAATGCCCAACAGAGCAGGATCCCTTCTGGAAGAAATAGGATTAGAACCAGAAACATTCCAGATACCAGTGCAGATCCTTAGCCTCAGAGCCACCCCTCCACCTGTGCTGGCAAAAACATGTTATTTTCCATGTATGTACACCACACTATACGAAAACTGAATGTAGTGTCTCATCAGTCAGTTTATGACTTTCAGCACAGTGGGCATGACAGAGTGAAGTTTCAGTGAGATATTCATAACATGTCAACCAATTTCTTGAGAAATAAAGAGAAGTAACAACAGGAAGCTGATATAAAATGACAAAAAATTGAGCAGTTCTTCACAGCAATAGTCCTCTCAATGTGGAACAAAAATAGTGTTTGTACACAAATTCATCACTTTTGAGGTTTAATATGCTTGTTACGTCAATGTACATTATAATAACGGCTTGATGATATGAATTATTATATGCTCGAGTTGTCATTTAGCTGATGTGATTGCATTCCCTACCTGGGGCATCATGTATAAATGGTGCGTACGCACAAAAGTGTGACGTACTCCCGTTTCAATGGTCACATCGCAATGTATAAAAACTAAACTTGGCGTAAAGCCACGCATATTTTCACGCCAGCCAAATCCTTGGCGTACTCAAGTTCTCTGCTCAGTTATGCAAACGGGCAGCACCCAGCATCAAAGCAGTTCTTTGGTTCCTGTGTGGTATCCCTTTCTTTTTTAGATGCACATCGCTGACGGCTTTATCAAATACATTGAAATTAACCACATATTGTTTATTAGTTTAAGGCATCTGATTGTAATTAGCCTGTAACAATATATGGAATGGCCAAACTATTCCAAATACCATAGCTGCTTTAGCGATGTTACTCTCAAGTATTTATCCCACTGTATCTGAATGTGGAATCACAGCTCTACAGCAGCTGATCTGAAAGAGAATTATCAAGATACAGCATCAAGCACACGCTGCCTCAGCCATATGCTATTTGAACTGCTTCCATATGGCAAATGCTTCAAAGCCTTTCCTGTGGGGACCTCACTGTTTAGAAACAGTTTTATCCTAAGAGCTCTAAACGCACTCAATCAGTCCATCATGTGCTCCTTATAGGACTGTTTGTACTTATTAGTACAATTACCTCAATGTAAACTTGTGATACAGTTATAATATTGCACAACCTGAGCCACTTTATAAAGCGTATATTTACATATGATGATGATATCATTTTCAAGATGAAATGCAGAAAAATATATTTTTTACATTATACAGATAAAATGTTAATATCATTTAAATAATCTATATTGTTAATAATTAAACATGTGAGGACACTGTGGACAGCGGTAGTGACAAGCTGGCGCTCTGTTAAGGGATTGTTCCTGCCTCGCGCTGTATTCTTGCTTGGGTTGGCGTGACAATGGAAGGATAGATGGATAGTATAATTAAACATGTACTACGAAGATATTTCAATGTTCCTTAAAAGTTTTGAAGAATCTGCGTTCTAAGCTTACAGATGGCTTGACGCTTATTGTGTGGCGATTGGGTACTTGGAGAAAGAAAAGAAAGGACAGGAATTGGTGTTTAGTACGTTTGAAAGAGACAGTACTGCTGCAATAAATTATTTCATCGAAGGTAGCGCACGGCACAGCAAGCATCTTGTGTGAGGCAGGAGCAATCTCTGGACGGGGTGCCAGCTCGTCACTATCACTGCGCCACCTTGTTCTCATGTGTAATAACATGTTTTAATTCTTATCATCGTGAAAATGATATCAAGTATACATCTCAGTGCTTAATTAATTCAGAGAGCTGTAATATCATGAATGTAATGGATTATGTGTCCTGTTGGAGGAAGAGAAAGCTCATTTAAGAAGCACGTAGTGATTCACACACATAGAGCACATAGAAGAACACATACAAAACAAAGCATTTAAAATGCTACTTTAGTTACGATGGTATTTGAGAAACTAGTAAATTAAATGATTTTAAGATGAAGTTTATGATGTTCTACTTTAATGACAAAACAAACTATGTAATTAAAGTGGAAAATCTGAGATTAAAGTTGACATTTCAAGCTTTTTTTGCCACTGTGTGCCTATTTTTTGTCTTTTCTCTGTACCCTAATAAGCTTTCATATGACTCTCAGATGGTGGGCTACGAGTCACCTTTTCACGGTGACTTTGATATCTGACAACTTCTTTTTCATCACTGTGCAACTTTGTGAACTTGAACTTTCAAGTTTCTGCGACACTCTATGTCACTCGATCAACTTCCTTTTGTTGTTTATACCACTGTTTACACCAACAAATAGTACATTTTTCCTTTCCTCCACTTGGTATTCGCATGAAATTCTATTTTCCCCCGTGCTTTTGCCATTGTCTTTTCACAGAACGCTGAGCTTAAGGGCTATTTATATTGCTCTGCATATTCAAAGAGGAGTAATTCTCTGAGGATTTGGGGAGTGGCAGCAGGCGCGTGCACATGCATTACTTTTCATGCTGACTGGGATTTATGTAGCAGAAGAATGTGAAAGTTGGCATATGCATAGATTCATGAATCTGGATTTTTTTGTGTGTACGCACATTTCCGCTTTTGTCCATATGCCATGTTTTAGTGTGAATTCTATGCACTGTGTTATGCATGAGGCCCCTGATCATGTGTGTCCCCAAGATATCTTACTACTGTATGTATATGAAAATACTCCAAAATTTGAAAATATCCAAAATACCTATGGTCCCAACCATTTTGGAAAAGAGGTAATCAACTGTAAAGCATTTTTTTTTTGGTGTCAGGAGTAAGTTTCCATAGTTTATTATAAATTTATTGATTCATTATTTTTAGATTTCATGTTTTGTAATAATAAATCAATTACCACATGCAGAAATCATAATCAGGATATTTCTTTTCTTGTGTTGTTTCTTAATATTTGTCCCCTAATGCTGTTGTTGGTCCTCAGTAAAACTATGACAGCTGCAACACTCCCAAAGCACATAAAACCACAATTTTAAACTTTGATATGTTTAATAGTTAATTACCATACCATACCATACCATTTTTATTTGTTAAGCGCTTAAAAACACAGCATTACAACTGACCGAAGCGCTGTACAGTTAAAACAAGCAAGACTAAAAGCAAAATATTAAAAACAAACATTAAGAGAGAATTAAAACAGAGACATTAAAAAACAGGTCAGGGGACCCAATAAAACAGAGAAATAGCAAAAAGCAAGTGGGAATAAGATAGGTTAAGAATTAAAAGCCAATGTGAAGAAGTGCGTTTTTAGGTGTGATTTGAATGTGGTGACTGAAGCGGCCTGCCTAACCACTAAAGGTAAGGAGTTCCAGAGCTTGGGTGCACAGACAGAAAAAGCCCTTTCACCACGAGCTTTAAAACGTGCCTTGGGAACGGTTAGGAGCAGCTGATCTGCGGATCTAAGAACACGAGGGGGATTGTGACGATGGAGCAAGACACTCAAGTAGGCAGGGGCTAGACCATTTAGTGCCTTATAGGTTAAGAGGAGTATCTTAAAATCAATTCTGAAGCTAACCGGCAGCCAGTGTAGGGTTTTTAAAATCGGTGTAATGTGTTGGCTTCTGCTGCTTCCAGTTAAAAGTCTTGCAGCCGCATTTTGAACCAATTGGAGTCTCGAAAGAGTGGCTTTACTAATACCATATAGGCAGGAATTAGAATAGTCGAGCCGGGACGTAATGAATGCATGGATTACTTATTCCAGGAGGTGGTAAGGCAGAATTGGTTTGAGTTTGGCAATTCGCCTGAGATGGAAAAAGCAGGATTTTACTGTGCTGTTGACTTGAGCATCCATTTTCAGGACCATATCCATTTTGATTCCAAGATTGGAAACAGACGAAGTTACTGGAATGGGAAGAAAGTCGAGGTAAAGGGGTAGGGTCTGTTTGCGGTCGGGACTAAAAACAATGACCTCGGTTTTTGAATCGTTCAGGTGAAGGAAGTTTACAGCCAGCCAGTCCTTAATGTCAGATAAGCAGTTGAGAAGAGGTTTAGTGGAGTCAGTTGACTTGAGGGAGAAATAAATTTGGCAGTCATCAGCATATAGGTGATACGAGATTGCATGTTTTCTAAAAATTGCACCTAAAGGCAGGATGTAAATTGAAAAAAGTAGTGGCCCCAAAATGGAACCCTGGGGGACACCACATGGGAGTGGGACTGATTCAGATGAAAAATCATCTAGCATGACTCTAAGAGTCCTGTTGCAGAAATATGACCTGAACCAGTCGAGGGCTAAGCCAGATACACCAACCCAGGATTCGAGTCGGGAGATCATGATGTCGTGGTCGATTGTGTCGAAGGCAGCAGATAAATCGAGAAGAACCATAATCACGTAGAGTCCCGAGTCCAATGCCAAAAGGACATCATTTAGGACACGTAAATGCGCGGTTTCTGTGCTGTGTTGGGGCCTAAAGCCTGACTGAAAAAGGTCCATTACCTGATGGTCCTGTAGGTGGTGAATTAATTGCTCATAAACTACTTTTTCGAGTAATTTTGACAGGAAAGGTAGTTTGGAAATTGGACGTAGATTGGAGAAGATGGCAGGGTCAAGATCAGGTTTTTTCACGATTGGATGTACAACTGCGTGTTCGAAATTACATTATATTAAACCGATTAAATTAACAATAAATTAAGTGTGATTACAATAAATAAGGATAGATAAAATAGTCGAGGAAAAATAATCCTTCAAAAGAAACTAATGAAAGAAAAGGAACAATAACCATCTCTAAACTGAAACTCAAGGCTAAATGATTAGTCAGCAAAGCAAAAAAGTGAGTCTAAAAAGAAAATAACCAATAACTGAAGAAAATGCCAAGCCTTTAAAAAGTATGTATAAAACCTTTCAAATACAAAAATAAAAAAAACACTCAAAATTATAATCAGAAAAAATAAGATTAAAAGTGAACACATACTGCGCATTCAGCTTTTATTTTAAATACCTACTAGGGAGCAGGGAGGCTGTAAGCTAATAAACTAATTCCACAGCAATTTGTTGGGCAAGTTAGTCTTAAATTTATTCTCAGGTAACTGACACCACAGTGACTGCAGCACCTGAGAATTTTATACACAGACATTGCAAACATGTAACAGAGTAAAGCATAAAAGCCATCGAAAGGTGAAAAACTCAAAATGTCAAGGCACTGCTGTGATCCTAACTGTGTGCTCAATATGGGGAGCAACATTGCATGAGCCACCAGTCCACAACATCACACTCTCTGGAACTCTTGCATCACCTTGCATCTACCTTGCTTATCTTTGGTTTGTGGAAAGAAAGCCACAGCATACAGGCCACACAGAAATGAGGGAGAACCAACTCACTTTACTGAATGGGCTGTGTTTTGAATTCAGGGCTTGAGATTTGGCCACAGATTTTAACTATATGTTAGACCATGTCAAATAGTGTTGGATTTATAATTATTCCTAAAACTTTTACAAATATATTTGTAGTTACACCAGATGAAATTAATCTCACTCTCATTTTCTTTAAGGCACTGGCTAATCTTTCTGAGCTCAGTAACTCAATGAGAAAATAATGTCTTATTTTATATACAGTAAGACTGGAAAAAAATTAATGTGGAACTGTATTGAGCTTGTTTAAAATCTAGAAAGAATTCATTAGTGTTATTCTACAATATGCCTGCTAGTCTGTTGCCAATATTTCTATTTAACTCTTGATGTTTCAATCAATTTTAGAAAGTGCAACATTTTACTAAATAGAACTCTGCACTGGGTAATTGTGTTTTTTAGTATTATTTAAGAATAATTAATATTAACTCAGTTTTCCTTTCTGAGATTTGCTAGATTGATTGTATTTTTGAATGAACTGATTTTTTTAATCAATTGTCTATAGCACTGTGTGTTTGATTATTTTATTATAACTTTTCGATTGCCATACATATACCTGAAAATAAATAAAATTTAATTACAAAACAAATATGAACATATCATACTGGACATCTCTATTGATCCTGATCCAATCGACATATCCTACAAAATCAGAGAAGGTGAAAGTGACGAGTATGCCATCAGGAATCTTAATGCCGGGGTAATCAGTCACAAACAAACACTGCAGAATCATTTTTGGAATCAATAGATGTTGAACAGGAGCTGTTATTCTTGTGCTCAACACAACATATATGTAAATAGAGACCTATTGTAAAATAAAGGCATATTTTCTCTACCTTAAAATTTTAATTTCAGTGTGTGTATTTTTCTATTAGTAGTAAGCATCCTTTTGATGTGTAGTGAACTGCCAACTGAGCTTTGAAATATATACTGAGACGCACAGTGTGTTATTATAGTGCTAATTTCCGTGGAGTGTGAGTCTTACCAAACTGAACTATGAAAAGTCAAGCAAAATTGACTTGTTCAGGCAGTTTGTAGGAGCAGCCTCATTTGCCTTGAAAGCTTTCATATTGTTATCTGTTCAGCTAATCAGTAAAAGGTGTCAGTTTGCTTGACTTCTCATCGCATCCATAATGGCTAACACGGTACAACACCCTACTACTACAAACTAAAGTATGGAATGTGAAAATTTTAACATTGATCATCCAGTCACAGAGAAATTATATACTTTCTTTGACCATCAATAGATAGCCAATTTGTCTAACCATCCTTTTCTTTGAGACATCTGGCAAATGGTTACCCTTTGATTTGATAATAGGCTCTATGAACAATATGTCCATGCTGGTTTTACCTTGGAGAAAAGTGTCTCATAGTTGGGGTATGTTGATAGTTCTATAGTAATTTTAAAAACTGCACTTGAATTTCTGTGTGTTTTTTTTGTACCAATTTTGTTATATATTTAATGAGAAGGGGTAGAAAAACAGGGGAGTACAACATAAATCTCATCAAAACAGGCCCCTTACCCAATAGTGTTTCTGCATTAAGGGCCAGTGGGGCGCTGCTCCAGTAGATGTTGTTCAAAGTAAGTGATATGCTTCTCTCACTAATTTAACTTATTATTATGTTTCTAACAACCCTTAACTTTGGTTTCTTATTCTTTTTGTTTTAATTTTATATAACATTTTTAATGTAATTATTTGTAGAGAAATATTCCTTCTTGGACCAATTGACCCTTTAATGTTCTCTATTCCCATGGGTGTATGTACACATGTGCAGCCCGACTTTTCAGTTTAGGGAAGGGGTTCTGAAGGTCATCGGCCATATTGAAATGAGGATTGCCTGTTGTTGAATGAAATATTCATGGCTGGGTTCAGAATGCAGTTAAAATCCTAGACAAGTGTAGTGGTAGTCACATTTGGAATGTGTCTGGACCTGCAGAGGTTACTGCAGTTTTTAGCTCTTTTAGGGTGGATGTTGACTTTTGTCAACACAAGGGGTTGAGGGAGGATGTCAACTAAAGTCAATATCCAGGGGCAAAGGGTAATAAAAGCTGTAAACGTTGATAAAATTCACTGTTACATTATAGGTAGACACTCTTTTCTAGGAGGACTGTTAGACTTATTGACTTGACATTGAATCCCTACGTGGAGTAAATAGCATGGCAGCGACATCAGGTGAGAGACGCAAATGCACAGAGCAAAATACTCTGTGTGTGTCATGTATTTATTTTTTGTGTATTTTTGCTGAATCAGGCTCTGGCTTATCGAACTCCGATTTTGATGCAATTGATCTGGAAGTCGAAAATTAAAGTCAGGTACGTGCATCAGCTGATTGGTCCCCAGCTGATTGTAATACTGAACCCCCTATAGCAACGTTCACCTTGAGAGGACATGGATGTAGATCCATGTGAGGAAGGTTGGCTACTGGACTTCATCAAACAACACAGCGTGCTAGATGACACTATGGATTATCAGCCACTTCAAGTTGTTGTTTTAATGGATTATTTATTTGAACACTTTTTAATACACTGTACTATTTATTTGGACACTGTTTTGATTTTTGTTGTTTTTAATAAAAGCACTTTGCACTTTTTGCACCATCCCCTTGCTTTGTTGTGCCTCACTACCAAGCTCATCGGTGACATTACTGACAGTGTCGGGTTCAGGGCCCCCGGAAGGACGATGGGAGCGTGGAGCAAACCTGCATTGTTACACAGGTCCTTTGTGTAAAAGACCGCGGACTTCTAAATTATGGGAGTACTTTAAGCAAAAGCCAAATAATACCGTGTTTTGTAAATTCTAATTACTTTTGTTAGTCCTGATTGGGAAATTTCTGCATGCTACAGTCATTAATTTTCCTGAGTGCTGAACTTCATAAAGATCCCATCACCAATGCAACAATGCAGTGGTAGGCTACTGCTGAGATAACAAGACTTTTTTTTTTTGATATTTCAGAGGAAGCTCATAGTTCTAATATAATCTAAAAGTAAAGTACGGTGTGATAAAAATAGCATATAATAAGCAGGATAACATTGTTAGCTAGTGATTATCATGAGTTTTAGAATATGTTACTTTACTCTCACTTTATATTAGTCTTTTGCCCATGTTTTTGTAATATAATCTGAAGTGTTACTTGAATTGATAAGTTGTGTTCAAGTGTTACATAAACTGATGTTTGCACTAATGCCAGATTGCTAAACAGATTATGTTTGTGTGTTACTGAAATCTATTTCAAACAAACTCCACTGTTACTTGATGTTGTGTTTTTGCACATATCTTGTACTACTAAACAGATCTCATCTGTAAGATCTGATTCAGACTGCACTACTCTTGTTATCAAACATTCATTCGTGAACTGAAATTATTCTGATTTGGAAAGATTTTGAATTTGCATTTATTTTTGCACTTTATTACACAATACAGTGTTGATATTCTAATGAAAAAAGTTTTCATGTTTGTCTTTTAGTATTTGTTAAATATTTAACGGAGTAATCCAAAACTATTATGTTGACCAACAAGTTTGTTATGTGTTCTGCCGCTTTATTCTGTTAAAAGGACTTCAAACCACAGGATGGCATGTTACATGTGCCATTTAATTCCTCCATCTATATCCCATAATATACATACCATCTCATAATATGCAGTTAATCCCATTAGCCTTACATTTAAAGTAACAGATGTCTCTGACTATTCCCTTATGCACAGTTTTTGACTAGCAGCTATAGCTCAGTCAGGAACTGTTCAAACGATTCAGCGGGTGCCTGCACCTTTTCATTAAATTTGTAGTGCGAATATCGGGTTTGCTTTTGGCATTACGTAAGCCTAAAAACAGTCATAATATGTTTAGAATTTCTTACTGTCATCTTCAGATAATGCCCATGTCCCGTCCTTTGTCACTAATCCACAGCTGCAAGTAATTATAATTTTCCATTTCCCCGTTGTCTTGAAGTGGGCCTGTGAACATTAGCTGTATATTCTGTTTGAACTTTAGCCACGAGTCTAGCAGATTGACTGAATCCCAGTCCATTCGAGGTAAAGGAACTCCGGCGACATCCAAAACTGTTTAAGTATTTAGTTTTTTTACTCTGACACCATGTTACATGTTTTGCTGCTTTATACTATTAAAAGGATTCTGAACAACAGGATGGCTTGTTAAATGTTTGTGGTTTACTTCCTTCATCTGTATCCCATAATATACATACCATCCCATAATATGCAGTTAATACTGTCAGCCTAACATTTAAAGTAACAGATGTTACTGTAGATGCTACAAGTTATTTATTAGATAAGTCGATTCATCGAAAACATAATCACTAGACTAATCATTTAAAAAATAGTCATTATGTGCAGCCTTAGTAAAATATATTTGTCAGTGTAATAGTGAATCATTATAATCTGCAGATAATGCAGCTGTCAAGTTGGTTTAGTGCAAGGTAAATACTGAGTAAATGATTATTTACTCTGCATAACTTTTTAAAGGCCACAGAGTACTTCATTTACAGTATATCTAGATTGTCTTTGTTGTTTACTTTGCTTGTATATTTTATACATTTACGGTTAGGAAGTTCATTTAACTTATGTGTTTTTCATTTACAACTTCGGAAGGAGTTAGTCACTGATGCACTGGTTAAGTTTGCACTCAATCAGCTCGGAGGATTTCATAAAGCCAACAAAAAAATTGCTGATGTAGAGGTTTTTTAGCGTGCACAGCTGGACTTACAGCTGGATAGGGAGTAATTTCCTAAATGTGTTTCATTAACTTAGAGGCTATCTGTTAGTATATACAAGTTGGTGCACCCTTTGTCAATGTATAAATTGAAACAGCAAACTAATTCATAGTTGAAGATGCAGAGGATGTTTCTTTGTTTTAAGACAGATGCTTTTACAGATTTGCCAATGCTTATCAATGGAAGATCTTGAAATTTCAAAACTTGGCACAGCGTTATCTGTTCGAGATATCTCAACAAAAATGTAACTGCATTGACAAATTTCTCAGGAGAATAAATGTGACAGATTTCAACAAAAATGGACCACGGGGGGGAATGGATGTATTTTATTGATATTGATATTAATGTCAGTGGACAAACAGTCAGGAAGACAGACAGACACGGTTATTACAGTAGGTGCTTCTTAACATTATATTGAAAAAGCACCTAAAAAGACATCTCAGTACTAGAAAAAGTCCATGGAACAACGACTAGGTTGACTCCATGACTGACAGATATAAACTATGAAGAAACGTCTGAAGGAGATGAACCTTTCAGTTTTTAGCAAACAGAGATTAAAAGGTGACCTGAACAAAGTGTGCGAAATAATGAAGTGAATCAGAACAGTAGATTCCAGCTGTTGCTTTACAATAAATTCAAATGGAAAACAGGGACACAGATGAAAACTTATTCAGGGCAAATTTCACACAAATGTTACAAAGTGTTTTTCACATAGACAACCATAGACACATGCAATAAATTACCATGCACTGTAGTTAAGAGTACAGCTTTAGGTACCTTCAAATCTTAACTATGTGCTGTTTTGAGAAAATTGTGTGAATGGAATTGGCAAGCTTATTTGGCTGAATAGACCTATTGTCAAGGCTTTTGTAGTGTGTTTTAAAAAATAAATGGCAACAGGAGTTTTAAGAGAAAGTGCAAATTTGAATTATAATTCTTAATAATGTTCAGGTATAAATCTAAAACATTGGTAGTCTCATTTTCAAAACCAGGCAGAATTCTCTTTTCTGCCATTAATTTAAAGTTATTAGGATAATATATGGTCAATCAAATTCTCTATGTCAGGATGCATATGCAGAAGATATGATATGTATAGCAGTTTCAATTAAAGCATGCCATAGCTTAAAATGTGAAAATTCTTTAAGGTGTAAAGGTGTTGAATTTTACTTTAGTAAGAAAGTGTCTGCCAGCCCATTGTAGGTTGTGAATAAAAATTTTACAATACCTTTGTTATACTTCCACTCTACTTGAAGTGCTTCCTTTGCAAGTATACAGTATTCATTACAGTCACTACACTGGAAACCACACTGAGATGCAGGCACTGTAATGTAATCTTTTTATTAGATCACAAGGCTAATAATTAATTGTATGTAATAAAGTGTCCCTGTCTGTGGGTTATAAGTTCAATTGAAAGTTTTCAAAACACTGCTTGCTATCATGTCAAAAAAGCATTAAATGCAATAGTAAATTTTAAACTAGTTCACTGTAATTTAAATATACTATTATTACTATAATGTGTCTACACTTCCCCCATCAGCTCCATTAGCTCTATTCAATATATTCTGCATAATTAAGCAGGAATTACTATTGGTTGATTTCTTTGTAACATATCAGTGATGTTTAAAAAGATACTTAAAGACTTAATCAGCTTCACATGGTTAGCAGGCACCAAGAAATTAATAAAATAGTTCAAATTAACTTTTTCATTTCCACATTAACCTAATTCAGTGCCTTTAATAGTCATGATGTTTATACAATCATTTGATTAAAACTAATAAAGTGGTGTTAACCTTTAAAAATCTTCATTTTTGAAAATCAATCAAAGTGCTATTGCAAGACAATCATAAGAAAAACACAGTTTTAAAAATATATTAAAATATGCTTACAACATAAGAGTCACAAGGGTATTACATTTGATTTAGTCTCTGATTTGCATAGGTTAATTTTAAACTGTAGCTCAAATTAGGCTTGAAAGGATAATTACATAATTTCCCCTCCTTTCATTTCAGGTTATGTAAATGAGTCTTTCACCTTCTTACAGTTCATATTTATGCAGAAGTTAACATTATCTCCTTAAGAGTGAACTGATTTTGATTTACTTAATTCTGTCAGTCATACAGCAGGCTATGGCCATAAATGAGAACAAATTGGATAAAGAATCCAAATAATTTCTACAATAACATTGCTATCACTTATAATTTGCATGAACCGTTTCTCCATTTCAGGCTTGAATATGGCTAATGTACACCTTTGGAAATTGCTCTATTATAATTCAAAGCTTTGGCTTCTACAACTGAATAGAGCTATTTTTCTGGTTTTTCTGAGGGTGGAACTGAATATTTCTACAAAAGTTAAAAATGCAATACCTACTGACCCACTGGCATAAATGTACTTTTTGCCCATCGGTATTTTTAATAAAAATAAAGTTTGATTTTTAAAGTCGTTTTCCTTTTAGCGAAAAACAGTCCATCGAAATTACTCTTGGGAACTGCTCAAAAGAATGTGTTGTATACTCAATTCCCCACAAGCAAAAATATTACTGATTATATTACCATTTAATATCAGACTTTTTCACAGTATACAAATTAAAGTGGTCAGATTTTCATATAATGCTAAATTCTCTTATTAGAGAAGCAACATTCATTGGCTTCAGCTGCTATAAACGTTATGCATTATACTGTATGTACTTACCCAGTGTCAAGTATCTTATCTTTCTAATTAATTCACATTTCCTAAAGAACCGAAATCTTTGAAATAGGTGGAGATGAGTGCTCAAAATTAACCAGTTCATTTGGTGAAAATGGTCAAAAGTTGGCACCAGCCACAAATAATAAATTATATTGATTGCACAATTATGCATCTCCCCAATATGGCACTTAGTAAAAGTGATTTCAACAGCAGCACCAAATACAAATTTGTGGATGGAACTTATCAGGATTACATACTGGAGTTGTGCCATTTTTGAGTTCTTTTAGGAAAATTAATTTTACATGTCAGTTTTATTATTGAATAGAGATGGATGAAGTTCATGTTTTATTAAGGTCAAAAAAGAACTGGCTCCACACAGATTCCAGATCCAGTCTGGATTTTTATTTTGTTCTTTTTCCTGTTGTCCAAAGTGCTGAAACTATACTTTTACATGAAGTCAGAACCCCAGTTTTAATGTCAAGAACATATTTTTTTTTAATTTTGTCAGCTCTGACCAAATTCTACTTTGGAGCATGTTTGCAGTATCATTCCATGACTTATTGACATTTTCACATAATATCGCCATTGCACTCTTTTTAGATTCGTAAAGTTTCCTTTATCCTTGCTGCTGTTTTTTTTTTTTTTTTTGTTCAGAATTAAACCATTGGCTTTGCTTGAAAATAGCAATTCCAATGCAGTTACCTGAAGCCTATTCTGTTCCAATTGCTGATATCATACTCCACAACATTGATTGATACTGCTTCCACCTTGACAAAACATGTGGATGTTTGCAAACCAAACAGAGAAACCTGCTGTAGTGTTCTTTTTGTGTTTCAGGCTTTTGACTGTGTTTGATAAACTGAAATCCATCCGCTTTCTGCCACTTATCCAACTCTGGGTTGAAGTGACACCAGTCATTCCATATCCACACCACCTCCTCCAACTCCTCAGGGGCGATACCAAAGTATTCCCAGGCCAGATTAAAGAGATATAATCTCTCAAGTGTGTCTTGGGTTTTCCAAGAGGTATCCAACCAGTTGGACACAGGCGAAACACCTCCCTACACTCTTAAAAATACTGGTCCTTTAATGGTACTTTTTTGGTTCTTTACTGGGTTGTGTGGTTCCTCATAGAGCCATTGCTTGACCAAACACCATTTCATTCTGGGATGGGTTCTTTGTATATTAAATTGGTTCTCTGTGCTTTGAAGAACTTCCCAATATGTAGTAAAAATCTGAATTCTTTAATGTATGGAAGGGCACTAAAAGATTATGAATATCTGAACTTAGCCTGTGTTACTGGACGTATGCAGCAGGAGTCCTTTTTTAAAATCACGGCCCATTGCTATTTCACAAATCTGTTACCATCTATTCATGGTTGTTTACTGTGAGGAGCATATTACATGTCTAAATAAAGAAAGGTTCTTTCTGCAACATTCATGTGACTGACTGTTACAAAGTCCACATAACTGGATCTGCAGGAGTAGTCATAAGAGTCTGGTGCATTGTGATTCGAGCGGCAGTCAGAGGCAAACACCTTGGCGGACTGATCCCCAGATACCGAAATTGACTCTCTAAACTGGAATTTTTGCTTAACTGTTTAATGCATTTTGCCTAGTCAGTATTTAAAATTTTTGCAGAATGCTGTCTTATGTGCTCAGTTTCAACTTTTAGTCTTGTTTTGTATATACAGATTCACTAAAGTTTTATTTAGAAAATGTCACAATGTTCTCTTAATTTCCGCTCTCACATGACTGAATCTAACTTTAAAAATAATTTTGTGTCGGTAGAATGTGTCCATGTTTACATCAGCCTGAATCCCCAACTGAAGGGCAGTGAGAAGTGCAAGAGATAGGTGATTATCTGCACTGGCCTGACAATTGCAGTGACATCCTAAACCACATTTTGTTGGTGTTCATTGAGTGCCTTAGAAGTATGATACATGACAAAATGACTGTTGTACTTCAGGAAGCACCACATAGTGAATGTGAATTTTTTTGTCTCCTGTTGGACTTATGCCCTCTTACTGTTTAGCTCATTGACCAAGAGTGGTAATGACATCATAATACCAATTCACTCCTTATATGTGTTACAATATCCTTCTTGTTGCTTTTTGTTAGGTTAGGTTTGCCAGAATGTTGCTGTTTCAAAAATAAATATTATGAAAACTGTTTTTGATAATATTGGTCTACAATGGCAATGGCATTGAAGGACAGGGGAAGACAAGTTATTCAGGGTATTGTCTTCCCCACCATGCTAGACGGCAGTCCCTCTGGCGGCTGAAGCGAGCAAGTCTTCCCCCTTCCATCCTCACCATGTTCTACAGAGGCACCATTGAGAGTGTTCTGACCAGCTGCATCACTGTCTGGTATGGCAACTGCAACATATCCGACCACAAGCGCTTGCAAAGGATAGTGAAGGCAGCAGAGAACATTATTGGGGTGCCTCTCCATTCACTGCAGGACATATTTTACAAACGCAGTGTCCGCAAGGCCTGCAGCATTGTGCAGGACCCCTTACACCCCTCACATGGACTTTTCACATTTCTGCCATCCAAGAGAAGATATTGCAGCATCAAAGCCAGATCTGCCAGGATGCAGGAGAGTTTTTACCCTCAAGCTGTTATACTCCTTAACACCAGGCTGCCCCCTGGGACCTTCCACATGGCCTCAACCACCGCTAAAAACAGAACTTTTATACATGTGAGCCACTTTTCTGCAAAGACGAGTGTGCGTGTAGAAAAGAACTGAAAATCTCCTACTGACCTTTAAGTATTTTGACACTCTTGTTATCCTTCTGCTGTGAAACATTCTGACCTGTCATTGTTTACACATGTCTTAAACAACTATTAGCATACACTGATAATTTCTGTATTATCTATATCTATTATTTATTATATTACATATCTTACACATCAATATTGCTGCTACTTCTTTGTCCTATCTTTGCACAATGTCTTGTCTTGTTTGTGTTTTAACTTTTAATTTTTTAATTTTAATTCTATTTTTAATTTATTTATTGCATGGCATGTTGTTACACTTTGGACCCTGTGCTTCGCAATTTCGTCTATCTTTATACTTGTATATTGTTGAGATGACAATAAAGTTCACTGTGACTTTGGATTCACGCAGGGCACATAGGGAACTGTAGTCCTTTGGGTAAGTTCTGTTGGGCTCCAACCTCACCCGGAAATGCTCCCAAGCCACAGTTTTAGGACACTGGGTCTTGTTATATAGGAGCTGCTTGCTTCAAAATAGGGAGCTAGAGTCGGGAGGAGGAAGACAAAGCTTGCTGGAGGAGTGGAGGAATGACAACAGAATTACTGAGTGTGACAGAATTGTAGAGAGGGGAAGAATTAGAGTGGTGGCTGTGGTGTGTGAATTGCTTCCATGTAAGAGTTTCTTATAATAAAACCTTTTGTGTTCATAGTGAACTTGTATCCAAGCCTTTGTGTTGGGATCATGGAGAGCTACAGCTCATCCTGGGGACAACACCATCTTCTTGATGAGTTTTCACCACAGTTTTACACTTCAAAAGAACCACGTGTATGCCCCTTCTGAAAACAAATAATGTGTTCCCTGATACTGTATGAAGACACTGCAGGTATGGTAAGTTAAGATGAACTATCTTTCTTTTTTATTTCTTTTTTCAGTTCTTTTGTGGTACATAAAACATGAGACAGCAGACAGACAAACCTGTTTTCTTTTTGCGGGGTCCAAAACACTTGTGTTCCTCTTTCCTTCTTGCTACATTATATTCATTGTAATTCCTGGTGGGTGCTCATTGGTTGTCAGCTTTCGTGCATATAAAGCCCACACTTACGACCTATTTGAATTTTTTGGGGCACGTTGCGGACTAGTTAGATTGAGTCGCTAGGAATGTCAGACTATGAGACTGATGGTCACAATCAACTTGGTAAGATATTGTAAATGAAGTGTGTATTCAAAAGTTGCTGGAAAAGTCATGGATCATGACATGGCCTTTAATGAGGATAACCACTGCAGGTCTTTTCTTTAGATTAATTGTAAATTATTAAACTTTTTAAAAATGTTCAATGTGCATAAGATAAAAATATAACATATTGAAATTGTTCTATGTACTTATGAGAAATGCTGAAAATATGGCTCTCTTATTTGACCTTCATTTAATAACCTACAAATAAAGTTTAAAATAATTGCCCTTCCTTGATGCAAATCATCAATCTGCCAATTACAATTGAAAATAAATTAAACAAACACATTTTAATTAAGGGATTAGATACTTATAAAAATAAAACACTATGAAGAATAGGATTAGTTTTTCTATTATAAAATGGAAAAGAAGGACAGCACGGGTGTGCTCATTCTCAGGTTATAAGAATGTTTTGCAGGTCTGACCTATGTGTCCCAAAAAAGAAAGGCTAATTAAAACGTCATGCTTCTCTAATCCATTCCTGAAGCGGAGCTGCTGAGCACCAGTGTGAAACAGTCCTTATTGCTCATGGGTCTGAAGGAGAAACATCAAATGTATGCTTCAGTTCCTTTCTTTAAAAGTGTTAACTTTTTTTGCCTAAATCTTCCAGACTGAGACTCCATCAGGCGTTGTAACTGAAAGATGGCTTTTAACACTTGCTATTCTAAAGTGCTCTTTGGAATCACTGCTATATGGCAGGCTAATTATTAAGTCTTCACGTATGTAAAAATATGAATACCTAATTTTTGCAAAATCTTTTAGATACATTTTTCTGTTAAACTCCCTAAGTTCAATTTTTTTTAGCTAAATAAATGCTATGATTATTTATTACTATTTTTTATAGTCCATGGTGTTTACATAACATATGTAGGCATGATATACATAAAGGTTATTTTACAGTACACTGCAAAAAATGCATATGCAAAAACTACACAATAAAATCTGCCAATGGGGAAAGCAAAATTTACTTGACAAGTTTTCTTAAAGTAAGCTAAATAATCATAAATAAAAAAATTTTGATATGTCAATAATTGTTATAATAAGGAAAATAACATTTAATGTCATGATATAAAAACGTCTCACTTCTTTGGATTTCATTTTTTGCAGTGTAAATGTTTTTGCAGGTCCATCTTCCATTGTCTTTAGAATACAATACAGCATGAAAATTTATTCTAATCATATTTGCACCTGTGTTATAGCAGTTTCTTATAATTGCACCTGAAGCATTATTTTTTTTTAAAGAAATATATTGACTGATTTTATCTCAGTACAAAGCAATGCTTACCATTACATAAAGGCTGAACCACCTTTGGACTGAACTAACAGTCTTAGAAAATTATAACATTTATTGGTATAAATATAATTGCAAATGGCATAAAGAGCAGTTCTAACTCTAAATGATATGTCTTCTAAAAATTGTCTCAATGAAAAATTTGTAAAGCTTAAAAAACAACTTATAGCTCATTTAGGTACCATATTCAGTAAATGTTGGGTTGTGTCAATAGTTCAAATTACTGGTTAGTTATATAACTTCAAAGACTTTATTGATATTTAAATTAGCATTTCATCCACTTCAATTCTAAACATATTTCAAAGATGCTTAAACACTCCACAAACCACTTTTCCCGGCTTTGGGTGGTCAAGGGACCACATGTGCTGCACCACTAGTATTTCAATTTAGACACGCATTTGGAATGCTTAAACATCAATCTTACACACCTGATAGGTTGGTGGAGAAATGTGTAGCCTTTGGAAATGACAGGATTTTGTAGTGTGAAAGCAATGTTTTACTTTATTTTATGTAATTTCCACTTTCCTAAATCAATAGATTTTAAATAATTTTAACAGTGTTTTTTTAGGTTTGATGTCTTTGGAGGCAGTAGACAGTTGTGCCATTGTTTTTCCATGTTGCGGTTTGAAGTTGCTGCTGCTATTTTACTTAAGAGTGAGCTCTGTGTGCAAACTTTACCTAAAATTTGTTCTCAACTAAAGGTTTTTTTTTGGCAATCAAAAAAATATCTTATAGGAAAATTAAGTTTTTTTTTTTTTAATCTCAACTTACATTTTGTTTCGCCTGTTGATGTTATTACATATTATATTAAAAATTTTTGTGGATTTCACCTTAGCCTATGTCTCTAAGTTTGATTTAGACTGAGCTTTTTTGTTAGGATGGTGTGCCAATCTACAATGCATATGATTCATTTACATTTTTAGGTAGAATTTCAGTATTGGAATATCCATCATTAGGAAATGCAATGTAAAAAAATGTAATAATCAGTACTTAACTAATCTATTAGCTTTTACGAGTAGAAGATGTTGAAGATTTTCTCAGGGTTCACTCAACTGACATCTATTAAGTTGAAACATTCAAAATACAAAGAGGCTCAGAAGATCAAATTCAGTAGTGTCACGTTAAACTGCAAGTGTGGTCCGAACACCAAGTTGGCACTGTTTAGGGTCACATGCCCTTACACTAGGGGAGACCCCCTCCACCCAAACTCATCTCTTCTAAATCTAATAGTAATGATTGTGTGCTCTGGACCCTGATGGTGACCCCCTCCACCCAACCCTTGCTCTTCGATATCTAATAGTACTGACAGTGTGCTTCAGACACCAATGGGCACTGTTTAGGTAAGTTGAGAGATGTGCACTCCAAACACTGACGGGATTAGGGGCACCTCATGGACGTCAACTGTCACTGGGTAGATGTAAGAGCCATCCATCCATCCATCCATTATCCACCGCTTATCTGAGGTTGGGTCACGGGGGCAGCAGCCTAAGCAGGGAAGTCCAGACCTCCCTCTCCCCGGCCACCTCCTCCAGCTCCTCTGGGAGGACCCCGAGGCGTTCCAGGGCCAGCCAGGAGATATAATCCCTCCAGCGTGTCCTTGGTCTGCCCCGTGGCCTTCTCCCAGTGGGGCATGCCCGGAACACCCCCCCAGGGAGGCATCCAGGGGGCATCCTAACCAGACGCCCGAACCACCTCAACTGACTCCTCTCAATGTGGAGGAGCAGCGACTCTACTCCGAGTCTCTCCCGGATAACTGAACTCCTCACCCTATCTCTAAGGGAAAGTCCAGCCACCCTGCAGAGAAAACTCATTTCGGCCGTTTGTATCCGCGATCTTGCTCTTTCGGTCAATACCCAAAGTTCGTGGCCATAGGTGAGGGTAGGAACGTAGATCGACTGGTAAATCGACAGCCTCGCCTTTTGTCTCAGCTCTCTCTTCATCACAGATGTAAGAGCTTTAAAGAAATTTTCAAAAGTTACTCTTTCCTGCTGTGGCTGAAAAGAGAATTGTCAATGATGATGAAGTTTCTCTATCAAGAAAAACTGCTTCTGAAATCAAGACATTTCTGAAGAATAAGGGCTGAAACTTTGCCCCCCTGGATGAGGCTCTGTTATATTTTGTTCATTTTAGTTTTAATTTGCTGGGTTTTTGTCACTGAAGTTTCAAAAATAGTTAAGTTTAATAATCATTTTTTCATTCATTAATCCATTTCATTAAATGCAGGTCTTCACAGTTTCATTGAGACCTTCATTTAATTTGGTGAGGTATTTGGTCTCCTTTCCTATGTCATATCTTCCTTTTTAAGCAATTAAAGATCTATTTTCTTATTATTTAATACAAATCATCAGTGATGTAACTTGGGGTCATCAGATGTTTCAGGTCTGTCAACATCATACACCCTCACCCAGGCAACCCAGCCAGGTGTGATTAGCTCCAAATTGTGTCTAGGTAGCTTATATGGTCTATGGATTGCTCCTTTTGATCCATAGCCATCTTGATGCTTTGTCAGTGGCATCAGTGATGTTCCTGATGGATCTCTTATTGTGCAGTCCCCAAATCCTCAGCTCCTTGAGGGCCCTGCAGAGCAACTGGTCAGCAAATCCTTGGCAGCCGTCCTTAAAAGGGTAGCAGTGGAGCTTCCATCACCTTCCATCATGCCTACAAGCTCCTTGTATTTAGCTTTCTTCCTCTCAAGCACTTCTCCCATCCATTCTTCCCAGGGCACAGTCAATTTCAGTGACATAAGAACCATGTCAGACTGAGCATGGTTCCAGTGTTAATATGAAAAACATTAACTTTAGAAAGCAAGCTATAGGTAGACTAAAAGTAGGGATGTCATGAAATACAATCTTCCTTTCTTAGTAATTAAAGATCTGTTTTCCAGTGTTAATGTCCATCCATTTTCCAACCCGCTGAATCGGAACACAGGGTCATGGGGGTCTGCTGGAGCCAATCCCAGCCAACACAGGGCACAAGGCAGGAACCAATCCTGGGCAGGGTGTCAACCCACCGCCGCAGTGTTAATGTGAAAAACATTAACTTTAGAAAGCAAGCACAGGTAGAGTTAAAGCAGGGATGTCATGAAATGGCATTGATCCTAACACTGACTAAAAATATCAGGTCAAATCAAGTCGGGGAACATGCACTGGTACAGTGCATTGTCGCACCCACTACACGACGAAAACAACTCAGGATCCTGGTTGGCAACCCCACAGGCAGACACGTGGTGCAGTCCCACCCTCCGGAAATGACCCTCTGTCTGCCACCACCAGGTGTTACGTGGGCGACCCCTTGGCCTGGTCCAGCCACTTGGGTCCCCAACAATGAGGATCTTACGAGCTGGATCACCCTCAGGGAAATGCGCCACATGGCCGTAGTGCCAAAACTGACGCTCCCTCACAATGCAGGTAATGTGCCTCATTCGGGACTCCATGAGCAACCGCTCATTTGACACAAAGTCAAACCAACGTTACCCAAGGATTTTCCGGAGAGACATAATACCAAAGGAGTCCAGTCTTTGTCTCAGGTCACTAGATAGCGTCCATGTCTCGCAATCATGTAGCAAGACAGGAAGCACCAGGACTCTAAAGACTTGGACCTTTGTCCTTTTCCATAGATATTGGGAGTGCCACACACCCCTTCTCAGCGACCTCATGACCCCCCATGTTCTCCACATCCGTCTGCTGACTTCATAGGAAGAGTCTCCAGAGACATGAATGTCACTGCCAAGGTAAATAAACCTCTCGAACACTGCTGATGGCTGTGCCCAAGAGGTCATTAAAGGCCTGGATCTTGGTTTTTACCCAGGACACTCGCAAGCCCAGACACTCATACTTCTCGCTCAGTTTCTCGAGTGCCCCAATCAGAGCCTCCATCGACTCCGCGAAGATCACAGCATCGTCAGCAAAGTCAAGATCCGTGAATTTTTCTTCACCAACAGATGCCCCACAGCCGCTGGACCCCACGATCTTGCCCAACACCCAGTCCTTACATGCATTGAACAGAGTAGGAGCAAGAACACACCCCTGACGAACCCCAGAATCAACAGGGAAAAAACACAGAGGTTCTGCCTTCACTCTGCGCAGCACTCACAGTACCAGTGTACAGGCCAGCCATGATATCCAGCAACCTCGAGGGGATCCCACAAAACCTCAGGATGTCCCACAGGGCAGCTCGATCAACTCAGTCAAACGCATTACGAAAATTGATAAAGGCTGCAAAGAAACTCTGCCGATATTCGTGTTTGCACTCCATGAGAACCCTCAGTGCCAGGATTCGGTCGATGGTAGACTTCTTAGGTGTAAAACCAGACTGTTCTGGTCGCTGGTAGGTGAACAATTGATTACGGATCCTATTGAGCACGACCCTAGCAAGGACCTTACCCGGCACCAAGAGCAGTGTTATTCCCCTGAAGTTGCTGCAATCCAGGCAATCACCCTTCCCTTTCCAGATAGGGACGACACATCCCATTTTCCAGTTAGTTGGGATGATGCCAGTCTCCCAAATGGAAGCAAACATTGCTTGCAATGCCAGGAGGATAATGTTACCACCAGCCTGGAGAAGTTCACCCTGGATACCACAGATCCCTGCAGCCTTTCCTCCCCTCAGCTGGTTCACCACCTGTGCAATCTCAGTGAGATTGGGTGGTTCACAGCTAATTGGAGGATCAGCGTCAAGGACCGTGGACCCAGAGATATCCAATGTCCTAGCCGGAGGATCAGCTTTGAACAAATGCTCAAAATGCAGGTCACAACTGCAGTGTCATCCGTAAGGACTGTTCCATCAGCCACCCTGACTCTCCAAGGAACAGATTTGGATGTGCGTAATGCTTCGATTCCTCTGTAAGCAGGATGTGGGTCGTTAGACCACAAATGGTGTGTCACTTGCTCACAGATTCCACTAACAAACACCTCTATATCTGTCCTCAGAGCCTTCCTTCTCAGTTCCCTGTACAGACCAGAGTTGCCATTGAGCCGTGCGCTGCAACTCCTCTCGATGATATCAAGGATGCCCTGCGAGATGAAACACCTCCTTCTGGGAACACCGGTAACACCAATGCAACCCTCAGCAACCTTCAGGGTCTTATCATGGAAGGTCTCCCACTTCACATTAGGATCAGCAGTCGCACCCAAATCTGCAAGTTCCTCACACAAACTGCGTGCAAACTCATCAGAAACAGTCTGATCTTGGAGTCTGGCCAAGTCCAGGCCCATTTACCTAGTAGGTGGTAACCTACTGTACCTAAGCTGGATCCTAAGAGTAGCAACAAAAAGTATGTGGTCAGAATTCACAAACTGGGCACTTCTGTAGACCCTGCAGTTTTGCAAGAGCCTCCAGCATCTGCCCATGAGGATGTGATACCGCACCACCAGTATTGGAGTACCAAGTCCAATGATGTGGTTCTGGGCGCTGGAACCAGGATACAGCGATTCGCAGCCCCTGACCTTTTGCAAAGTAAAAGAACAAGGAACCACTTTCACCACGGGACCAAGACAATCCACATAGCCAGCCCTGTCAGTGCCAGTGGCTGCATTGAAGTCACCCTGACCAGAGGAGTGTCACCTCATGGGCACCCATCAACCACCGAGCGAAGCTGCAAATAAAATGTCTTCCTTGCCGAGACATTACTCACCGCAGTTGGACAATACACTGAGACAACAGACAAGGCACCCAGGGAGTGCCGTAATCTGAGTCTCATAATATGCTCGTTGAAAGGAGTGACATTGGACACCATCGGAAGAAGCCAACAGCAACAGCTACTCCCTGAGTTTGACAGCCATCAGAACGACCAGACCAATAAAAGATGTATCCACCTATAGAGATCTGGCCAGTCCCCGGTCTGCACACCTCAGAGAGTGCCACCACTGAAATGTGGCAAAAAATATACTGCAAATAAATAAACAAGTTAACTTTTTCATGTTTCTATATTCAGATATTAAACTTCTTATTAAGTGATATTTCTGCTCTGAAACTGTTTTTTAAGTTGACTTATTAATACAAATTGCACTTTATTCTGCTATTTAAAATAGCATTAATTAATGTTATTCCAGGTCATAATTTTGTAGTTATAACAATTTATATGATGAATATTTTTATAGAGGAAATAAAGCATAGAATAATTATTAGTTTTTAGTTTACTTTGTTTGGCTCATCTTATGCATGAAGAAAGAGAAAAACTTTACTTGTAATGTTTAAAACGTAGTTTTACAAAGACCCTTTATTCCATTTCTATGATAACAGCATTTTATGTTATAAGCTAAAGAACCTTGTTTGTAAATCTTTTGAATTTATTTTGTAAAAACTACCTGAATATGTTGATAATTAGTTTAAGGGAAAACTGTCAAGGACACTGTCAGGAGAGTTACTGTGTAGGATGTTGCTTGGCTGTGCATGTTCTTGCTGATAAGAGATAAGAACTTGTTTAAATCAAATGTATTAGCAGAACTGCTAACCACAAAGCACATATGCAGTGTATGGCTTAATAGGCTTTTTCAAAGTTATGCAAGCATGCCGTGCTATTTCTAAGTTATGTAAGCATAACATGCTATAATCTTGTACTTCTAAAGTCCAAGCATGAGCTCTGAAAGCAGTTAATTTTACATATTTTATTCTATGAGTTGCAGATAAAAGCAAAGTTTTCTTAGAGACAGGACAATACTTATAGTAAGTGCAGTTGTATAAAATCTAACAAATGAGCTGATCAGAGACGAGGGGGCAAGTAAAGCACACTGACCAGACTTCAAGCAACTGCACCACCTGGACACCAGCATACATATTGGATGTGCTGCTGACCTTTGCCTGCTTGAAGAACTACAAGACGATCCAAATTGTATAGTGTGAATTGCCAAACATTGTTAGCTTTTATTTATGACATTTGATATTTAAATAATGCTTAAAGACTACAATTTATTAAGCCTGCTTTCCTGCCTGCACATTTTTGTCTGTGCGACTGCCTGAGACTGGAAACTGAGTTTCTTTCTTAGCTAGGTCAATCAAGAGTGAGTCAGGATTCTTCAGGCCATAGGTGTCAGTGATAGATATACCTGGATGAAGTCTGAAAGACTGATAGAAAGTAGAGCATTTTAGATCTGGATACAAGTGCATTGCAACTGAAAACTGTATATACTCAAAGTCTGCTAGGTGTAAAAATAGTCCAGCTAAAGTATCAACATAAGTCAGACATTTAATGTGAGTCCACATTAAAATAATCTGCGGAGGTATGAGAAGATGTACAGTATGCTTTGAGGAGAGGTGTCCCTAAAATCCTTTCCATGATTAATTGCCAAGTTAGATTTTTTCCCAGGAAAATAATTATTTTATTCTGTTTGAATAAAGGTTTGCCTGCACCATAATCTAGAAAGTTACAGTATCATTTAATTTACTTAATTTATCTTAGTTATTACTTATACATCATCTTTATTGTCTGCTACTTTTTGATCATAGTTTTATTAAGACAGACACCTCAAAGAAAGTTTTTATAATTTTCCATCCCAGAAGACATTCATATTTTATTTTTACCTACCTGATGCTGTTGGGTTAGTCCCTGGTTCCACGGATGCCTGGAATGGAAGAAGCAGTTTCATTACATGAATAAATCAATGAATATATTGAACAATATTATGATGTTAGAGGAGGATGATAGTAGATGAAAAGCATTATTGGAAGAAGGCAAAGGTGAACATGTTGGATCTGAATATCAGGAGAAAATAAAGTGTTGGTCATTAAATACAACATACAAGAAGAAGAATCAGAATCAAAAAACAAGCAAAAGGTTCCAATACTAACTTGTTTAAATTACCCCTAACTATCTAAGAATGAAGTTGTCTTTACTTTGATGCATATCAGATATTCTACAAAATGGCAGAAGCCTGCACCATTATATAGGCAGGATTAAATGATATAACATGTCAATAGACTTTCAATGGACTTAGCAACCATAAACAATATGGGTATGGTCATGCAATGTTTAACACAAATAGTTGCTGACTGTACTACCACCAGAGGCAAAATGGTATTGAAAGAATAAAGAACATTTTTCAGAACTCTTAAAAATTCAATGTACAAAAACATGTTCTAGGAGTTTATAAAGTTAGATTATAATAAGCAAACATTGTTTATCTGGAAGTATATACGTTGAGGTGAATTATACTAAAATCTTTAAATGCTACAGTAACAACCAAATTGAATAGAAACACACAATAATAGCGATAAAATATAAGCAAAGATTGCCCTTCTATGTTCTGCAAGTATAAATTAAATTCAACTTTGCCTTTAAATATTTACATTATTGCTACATTGTTTAGTATGAACAAAAATGAATCTGTGCCTATTTGAAAAAGGTTTTCTTTATTTAAAAAAAAAACTCTAAATGCAAGCAGATTTTAGTATTTGTATGTTTTGTTGTCAGTCGATGGAAGGACAGGACTCAAATGGAAGGTTGGAGTGCCAGCAGGCCCACCAATTTTACTTGAAACCAAAAAAAAACTGAAAATGATAGGCATGTGATAGCACAGTTACCAAATTTTTAGGTTTTAGCCATTGGTTTCACTGTGATAGCCTCTGGATAGCGGTATTTTCACAATATCGGTGCTCCGTAAGGTGGTACACTTATCTCCTGAATGAGATGACACTTCTCAGGAGCGCTTTTATATCTCCTTGACTCAAAGGGGCATGGTCAGTTGTCCTCAGTGGGTGTCTTCTTGGAGCTGTGGGTGATATTAGAGATACAAGATTTAGTGATCGCACCCCCTGGTGTCCCGGAATGGTAGTGCTCACCTCAGAAGAGCCTGGAAGATGATACATGCGTGACAGCTTCTTCTTGATTTATTAGTTTTTTTAAATTGCACTTATTAGCAAATATTTTCTACTCCAGAAATGTAATTCAACTATTGCTGAATTTGATTTTGTAAACTGACATTTTAATTGAACCATAGACCAAACACTGAAATACAAGCTAAACACGTAACTGTTAGCCCTCCCAATAATTAACTGTCTCTTGCATTTTGTTAATTCTATAAATGGTTAACTGTGAGGTGGCAGTTTTAACTATATATGTAAAATAACATAATATTACTGAATTTAAACAAAAAAGAAGTGAAAATTGAAACATTATAAAACAAGTGTGCAGGTAGTTGATATTTAAAACATATTAAAACAGAACATAATATTCTGAAACAGGTTTGGCTGAATTCAAGGTTGAGTGATACTAGAGTCACCTGTTTCACCTGGGTTAATGTGCTAGAAAGCAATTAAATCATTCTTTGAAATAACTTAAGTATTGGACAAATCCATTTACTGTCATTCAAAGGGCAATTTTACTAAGCAAACAAATGGTCCAATATAAAGATTTGTTCCCATATATGCATTGTGTGTGACTACTTCAGTCAAATCTTGAAGTGAATATAACTTAAACAAACCAGTAGTCCATTCTGTCTTACTATCTTATGTCTGGCTTTCCGCAGTTGCTGCTGCACTTGATAGCCACCACAACAATGATAAAGGTACTTTGTTGCTAAGTGACAATGATAGGAAAATGCATCTGAAAAAACACATATAAATAAGGCTACCAACAACATGAGAAATCAGCTTCATATAAGTAAAATATCTGTACATTTCAATACATGCACAGTAAGCTCTATTCTAAAACATTTTAGTTTATCTTTACTACACAAAATACGCGCTGTACACAGATTTACAAATGTAACATTTCTTATAGCTAAATTAAAACTATACTATGGATATAAATTTACACAAATATAAATATTGTTTTTTCTTAAGCAGGGGTAGCACCTTTGTTAGCACAACTGCCTCACACCTCCAGGAGACTGGGCTCTGTAGCAAGCCTTGTTATTGTGTGTGGCGTCGGAGTATATACCTGAATTTCAAGTCTGTGCAGGTGTTTCCCAAGATGCTCCAGTTATCCTCCCTCCACTCTAAGAAACACAAGGGATGTTAACAGTTAAAGCTAAATTGGTCCCCAATATGAATGAAGTAAATTGAATTCAGGGTTGGCATGTGGGCATAACCATGAGCATAAATATGTCAGTACACTAAGGGAAAGTGACTACAAAATGAAAAGAATGTTGCCTGGTTCAAGGGTCTACGAATTTATTAACAATTTATATTATTTAACATTAAAAAATAACAATACTAAAAAGATATGTGTAAACCTTAAGATTTACACACACATTTACATTTATTTGCTTACCAGACACTTTTATCCAAAGCGAGTTACAAAAGAAACACACATCCAGTGCCTTATTTACAGTTAGGTCCATAAATATTTGGACAGAGACAACGTTTTTCTAATTTTGGTTCATTACCACATTACCAAAATGTGGTACATTACCACAATGAATTTTAAATGAAACAACTCAGATGCAGTTGAAGTGCAGACTTTCAGCTTTCAACTAAAGCATTTTTAACACAATCCCTTCATTTCAGGGGCTCAAAAGTAATTGGACAAATGAAATAACTGGAAATAAAATGTTCATTTCTAATACTTGGTTGAAAACTCTTTGCTGGCAATGACAGCCTGAAGTCTTGAACTCATGGACATCACCAGATGCTGGGTTTCCTCCTTTTTAATGCTCTGCCAGGCCTTTACTGCAGCTGCTTTCAGTTGCTGTTTGTTTGTGGGCCTTTCTGTCTGAAGTTTAGTCTTCAACAAGTGAAATGCATGCTCATTTGGGTTAAGATCAGGCGACTGACTTGGCCATTCAAGAATTTTCCACTTCTTTGCTTTAATAAACTCCTGGGTTGCTTTGGCTGTATGTTTTGGGTCATTGTCCATCTGTATCATGTAACGCCGCCCAATCAATTTGACTGCATTTAGCTGGATTTGAGCAGACAGTATGTCTCTGAACACCTCAGAATTCATTCGGCTGCTTCTGTCCTGTGTCACATCATCAATAAACACTAGTGTCCCAGTGCCACTGGCAGCCATGCACGCCCAAGCCATCACACCGCCTCCACTGTGTTTTACAGATGATGTGGTATGCTTTGGATAATGAGCTGTTCCACGCCTTCTCCATACTTTTTTCTTGCCATCATTCTGGTAGAGGATGATTTTGGTTTCATCTATCCAAAGAATGTTTTTCCAGAACTGTATTGGCTTTTTTAGATGTTCTTTAGCAAAGTCCAATCTAGCCTTTCTATTCTTGAGGCTTATGAGTGGCTTGCACCTTGCAGTACACCCTCTGTATTTACTTTCATGCAGTCTTCTCTTTATGGTAGACTTGGATATTGATACGCCTACCCCCTGGAGAGTGTTGTTCACTTGGTTGGCTGTTGTGAAGGGGTTTCTCTTCACCATGGAAATGATTCTGCGATCATCCACCACTGTTGTCTTCCGTGGACGTCCAGGTCTTTTTGCGTTGCTGAGTTCACCAGTGCTTGCTTTCTTTCTCAGGATGTACCAACCTGTAGATTTTGCCACTCGTAATAGTGTAGCAAATTTTCGGAGGGGTTTTTTCTTTTTTTGCAGCTTAAGGATGGCTTCTTTCACCTGCATGGGGAGCTCCTTTGACCGCATGTTGTCTGTTCAAAGCAAAATCTTCCACATGCAAGCACCACATCTCAAATCAACTCCAGGCCTTTTATCTGCTTAATTGATAATGACATAACGATGGACTTGCCCACATCTGCCCATGAAATAGCCTTTGAGTCAATTGTACAATTACTTTTGAGCCCCTGAAATGAAGGGATTGTGTTAAAAAAATGCTTTAGTTGCCTGACATTTTTATGCAATCGTTTTGTTCAGCTCACTGAATTAAAGCTGAAAGTCTGCACTTCAACTGCATCTGAGTTGTTTCATTTAAAATTCATTGTGGTAATGTACAGAACCAAAATTAGAAAAATGTTGTCTCTGTCCAAATATTTATGGACCTAACTGTATATACTACCTTTAACAATGGTGACAAATATTTTAATTTTAAAAGTTTCAAATTTGGCATAACGCAGTTCGCATCACCTTGACACACTGCGAGAGTCCGAGAATTAAAATAGTACATTCGCATTTCAAAGCCACATTCCAGTCTGTAATATTGGCATTCCCTTTCCTGATATGTATCATCATAAATAGTTAAAATGAGTAAATATTAATTTATCAGACAGATGCGATATTATAAACATGAATAGTAGCTACATACTGGCTTTAATGTCTTTATAGCCCAGTATGAATAGGTCTCTCAGAAAGTTGCGCATCTGAGGCCTAACATTTCAGAGAACAAAAATAAACTTTTTTATGTTGTTTTATCTTTGCATTTCACATTTCTGTAAGAAAAATTTAAATTTATGTCACGAGTGAAAAATTAACACTCCAGTTTAATGTCACTGACACCCCAATAATTCATCATATGACACACACACTAATAAATTAATAATTTACTTCATTACTAGTTAAGTATTCTTGAAGATATAATTAAGTTCAAATATCAGGTCTATCCCTGGTTATGACACATCCACATGTTCTTTGGTGTGGTTTTCTTCTGCATTAGACCACACCCCATTTTCTGAATCCTTGCACAGAATTGGCTGTTATTATTCTTGAGATTCAGTTATGTATCTCTTTGATCCTAAAGATCCAAAATTCAGATGTGAATAATTGCTTAACTGTGTTTCCAACATTGCTATATTGTATTATCTCAACTGATGTACCTCGGAGATTTCCTATGTACCATGTACAGGATATACCTGGAATATAGCTCACATCACATACCAAGTGGAGTGTGGTTCTATTGTTCTTATCAAAGAAACAGAATAATTTTTACATTAATGGAAGAGTTTTGTTTTAAGGAAACATATTTTATAATGAAAAATCCAGACCATATTACCATCACATTTTCACACTCCTTATCCTCAAGTGAGCTGCAGTAGCAACACACGGGTTGTTTGGCCATGTCACCGTGTCTTTGGCAATATCTCCTAATGTCTCATTGGTTTATCTAACTGCTCCAAGCTCAGTTGAGACATATAATCTCTCTCTCTAGTGTGTTCTGGGTTTTGCCTTGTGTCGTTTGTCGTTACCCTAACCACAAAAGTACCGTATGAAAGACGTATACACATGCACGTTATTCCCTAGCACTTTAACCCGCACAAGTACCATATGAATAACACATGCACAGTCTGCTTCCCCTAGTACTCCAAGAGACTTAATTAATATAGGCTTGAACAACTTGCAATGTCTTAGATATTTCTTATGCCTAAATTTTACCTTTGGTCTCCAAGAATATATTCAAACATACAAAGACTCAACATTCCCGGCTATAGGCCATTTATCAACCAGTGAATATTTTACTTTAATGCACTGCTCATTACTGGACAGAGCTCTTCATCCACGGCTCAATAAACCTTGCAGCTTGAATCATCTGGCACTTCCTCACTGCTCCAGGTGCTCAAAGAAATTTACCTTAGTACTTCAATCACCCTAAATATGAAGACAAAGTATAGAAAATGAAATGCACCGTGCTATTTATTACATGAATAATAATACCAAATAGAACAAAGAATAACAGAAAATGTGTATAGCAAAGTCTGGATATATATATATATATATATATAGTCTTTACAGAAAACTTACGAAAAAGTAAAGATGACAAGGATGAATGTCCTAGGTGGCTTCTGATCTAGTACTCGTAGTTGTTCGTTAGATGCTTTTCTGTTGATCAAATGGAAATGGACGCATGTTGCTGGCTCCCTTTTCTGATGTCGCTCTCGCCCTCCTCTGATGTTGTTCTGTTCTCTTCTTCTGTTCCTCTTCCCTAATGTCGCTCTTCAGACGAGGCATATTATTATAAAATTTCATGCTGGGGGTTTCACAACACATGATTGTTGCATACACCTGATTGGCTGGCTGTCAATATGATGAATAAATTTTGCTCAGACTCTTTAATCTATCATTATTCCCAAATAATAAAGTTTTTTGGTGTTGCCTAGTACCTGCTGGCATGTCTTCCTTTTTGAGGCTGTAAACCAGTTTAGCAATATGTTGTCCCAGATGTCCATCCATTCTTAGGTCATAAAGTAATCAATAGCCTGAGGTATAGGCATGTCTTCCTTTCCCAGGCTGTAAACCACTTTAGCAATTTGTTTGAACAGCTGTTTTAAAAGTGAGGTATAATTCGGGAAGAGGATATGCTTTTGATGTTAAAATGCCTATACAAGTGTCCTGCATTTGAATTAATCTTGTTTGGCTTGAGCAAACTATAATGAAAATACAGAATACAATTTAGAGATTTTGTACCCCACAACAGGGAGTTAACTGAAATAATTTTCAAAATGGATGTAAGCTGCATTAACTATAACTGTTAAAGTATATATGAAACTTACAAAGGAATTGATGAAAGGAGTTGACTTGAATGTGCAAAGACAGGAAGCTTCCTATTTTATTGTGAGAATACAAATGGTAAAAAATGCACTTTGAGATAAATATTATTTTAACTAATAACCATACTTTCCTGGATCAGTTTTCCACTTTGTTTAATGCAACACCTGCTCTTGTTGGAACTTCACTTGGCTCCTTTCAAAATGATTGAATTCAGGGTCAGACCGTAGTTTGTGCCAGGCATGTATTGGACATGGATAGGATGCCAGGACATTATAGGGCACATTTTAATACAGATACAGTCAAGTTCATATTATTGGGTGAATGGCATTATCTTGACAGCATGGACTGTAGGAGAAAACTGTTATCCCTTATTATGCTGCATCTTTCACAAACACATGGAAATAAACTGTTTTAAAATATACTGATATATATTGATAAGGTAAGCTAATTCTACAAAAATGAAATGCAATTTTATTTGCCTCTTCTTCTGCTTTTTTTAGAGTTTTGATATGTTTTATTGTGTTTCACATATTATTCCTAAAAATGGGAGAAAATTGCAAAATCTGCTGTTGAAGGTAAGAAAAAAATGCATGTTACTTAGAGCTTGAGCTTTGGAATCTTAATATAATAACTGCTTTCGTGCTGGCTGGATTATCCAGAAGCCATTACCAGTAACTCCAGGCATGTCTGGACTCATCTTCACCTTACAGGATATAAATGGAGTGTTTCTATAATGAATTACATCAGCCATCAACATTAACTGTGCCTATATGCAAAGTAATAAATTATAGTCTTCTTTTGTACTAAAATACATCTATAGATCAAAAAAAGATCAAAAATGTTGTTGTGCCAGAGGTTTCAAATAATAGCATACCGCATAATGTTTGATTTGATTTTTATCCCTGAAGCTACTTTCCAATCTCTCTATGATTATACTCATGCATGTATTATACATATTTCTGTATTATCAAAAAGGATTTGGCTGGCATTGTGAACTGGCAATTTAGCTGCATGTTTTGGGCTATGCATAACTTTTTACTTGCTTTAATCTCTCTGCTATGTAGATTGATCTTTCTCTCAGGGAGGCTCATGATTGTGCTTTTGGAAATGATTGTGGCTTGTTATATTATAGGCTGATTAACTGACAGGCTTGCCATCCAAGACCCAGGGAGCTGCAGTGTTTGATGCCTTTTTATTGTATCCAGTCTCATAATGACCAGCTGCGCTAAAAATGGCAGGCCTTGCTGTTATCTGTGGGGACATTGCTGTCCCTGGACCTTAACAGTCTCAACCCTTAAACTCTTCCCACCTTAAATCTGTCAACCTCAGTGAAGGGCAAGGTCTCTCTACTGACACTATTTTGAACAAAATGATGCCCTCAACCTGGGACTGAAACCTAGCTGAGTTTAATGTTGTCACTAGGGATCTGACATATATGTGATTTTGCCAACTGTACTAAAGATGAATCTCTGCAGTGTGATGGTGTGGGTCGGCTCCATGCTTCTGTCGCATACAGGGGATTTCTGAGAAATGAGATCAGAATTATGAGGACACACATGCAGCAAGAAGGGTAGGTGCATAAAGTGAATTGGTGCTTTTATTACAAATCCAGAAAATCACAGTGTCCAAATTAAAGTGCAGTGCATCGTTATTCAATCAATAAAAAATAATTACTTATTATCTTAGACTGGCTATTCCATCATTACAATGTAACGGGACCGCACAATGAACATTGCATACTTACAGTATTTCCTCTAAGGTGCATACAGACGCTAGGACACATGCTTTAGTGCACAACATGAAGAAATGAGTTAAGAAATCCATTCCCTGCCAAAATCACTATGGTCCTGCTCTGAAAATCAACTATTAAAAACATGAAATGTCTGGAAAGGCCATAGGCAGATCCTTTAAAATGGACATTAAAATAAACCAAATGCTTTATCTTATGCCCACTCCTTGTAAACATTATTTACTTTGAGGTAAAGCAGTTAAATGAAAAAATACATATTAAAAATACTTATGTTTTAATATATTAGGTGCAATGTATAAATTGGTACCATACATGATTTTTTAGATTTTTTGTTATTATTAATATTTTTACTGTTTTGCTTATGGTTTGTCTGCAAAGCATGATATGCCTATGACTAATGCACAACTGTGAACACTCAACTGCAGCCTTCAAATAGTCCTTCATGAAAACAGAATTCTTTGAGCTCGCTAAATGATGTGACCAAAAAGAAAGCGGAATAAGGTACAACTCGTACTGCCTTCCTGTAATGCATGTGAAAAACCCAGATACATTTTCTGGTGATTGCACAAGCATATTAAACACAGTCATGAATCAGTTCTCAGTCATTTTTGCAACTCCATAATGCAATGAAGCCAGAAATTTTCCATTTAGGCTTTGATGTCAATACAAATGTATAATTTGTAGCAATTGCAAATCATGCACTATTTAATAAAGATACACGGTCATGTTGTACATGAAGTTTTTTAAATACACAATCATAAACAACATACAACATACTGCATCTATTCACTTTTATCAATAAATTAATTAATTAATAATTTCATGTACTTTAACAGTTTAAATAAACATGTCACTTAATATATACATTTTCAAATGTGTTCTGTATTGTATAAAACTTATTACATACAAGAAGATTAATATTTCAAAATTCGGACGGCTTTGAGGAGATTCTGGTCCACTGTCTGGCATCTCAGGAGGGGGAAGCAGTGCAGTGTCAACACTGTATATGGTGGGGATGGTGCACTGCTGACCTCGACTCGGGACGTTGTGGGTCGGTGGGGGGAGTACTTCGAAGACCTCCTCAATCCCACTAACATGCCTTCCAATGAGGAAGCAGAGCCTGGGGACTCGGAAGTGGGCTCCCCTATCTCTGGGACTGAGGTCACCGAGGTGGTCAAAAAACTCCTTGGTGGCAGAGCCCCGGGGGCGGATGACATACGCCCGGAGTTCCTCAAGGCTCTGGATGTTGTAGGGCTGTCTTGGTTGACACGTCTCTGCAACATCGCATGGACATCAGGGACAGTGCCTCTGGATTGGCAGACTGGGGTGGTGGTCCCCCTCTTTAAGAAAGGGGACCGGAGGGTGTGTTCCAACTACAGAGGGATCACACTCCTCAGCCTCCCTGGAAAAGTCTATTCAGGGGTTCTGGAGAGGAGGGTCCGTCGGATAGTTGAGCCTCGGATTCAGGAGGAACAGTGTGGTTTTCATCCTGGTCGAGGAACAGTGGACCAGCTCTACACCCTTAGCAGAGTCCTGGAGGATGCATGGGAGTTCTCCCAACCAGTCTACATGTGTTTTGTGGACTTGGAAAAGGCATTTGACCGTGTCCCTCTGGGAATCCTGTGGGGGGTACTCCGAGAGTATGGGGTCCCTGTACGATCGGTGCCAGAGCTTGGTCCGCATTGCCGGCAGTAAGTCGAACCCGTTTCCAGTGAGAGGTGGACTCTGCCAGGGCCGCCCTTTGTCACCAATTCTGTTCATAACTTTTATGGACAGAATTTCTAGGCGCAGCCAGGGCGTTGAGGAGGTCCGGTTTGGTGGACTCAGGATTGGGTCACTGCTTTTTGCAGATGATGTTGTCCTGTTTGCTTCATCAGGCCGTGATCTTCAGCTCTCTCTGGATCGGTTCACAGCTGAGTGTGAAGCGGCTGGGATGGGAATCAGCACCTCCAAATCCGAGACCATGGTCCTCAGCCGGAAAAGGGTGGAGTGCCCTCTCAGGGTTGGTAGCGAGATCCTGCCCCAAGTAGAGGAGTTCAAGTATCTCGGGACCTTGTTCATGAGTGAGGGAAGAATGGAGCGTGAGATCGACAGGCGGATCGGTGCGGCATCCGCAGTAATGCGGGCTCTGCATCGGTCTGTCGTGGTGAAAAAGGAGCTGAGCCGCAAGGCGAAGCTCTCAATTTACCAGTCGATCTATGTTCCTACCCTCACCTATGGTCATGAGCAATGGGTAGTGACTGAAAGAACGAGATTGTGAATGCAAGCGGCTGAAATGAGTTTCCTCCGTAGGGTGTCTGGGCTTTCCCTTAAAGATAGGGTGAGAAGCTCAGTCATCTGGGAGGGGCTCAGAGTAGAGCCGCTGCTCCTCCGCATCGAAAGGAGTCAGATGAGGTGGCTCGGGCATCTGATCAGGATGCCTCCTGGACGCCTCCCTGGTGAGGTGTTCCGGGCATGTCTAATCTTCCAGGGGAAGACCCAGGACATGCTGGAGGGACTATGTCTCTCAGCTCGCCTGGGAATGCCTTGGAATTCTCCTGGAAGTGCTAGAAGAAGTGGCCGGGGAGAGGGTAGTCTGGGCATCTCTGCTCAAGCTGCTGCCCCCGTGACCCGACCTCGGATAAGAGGAAGAGAATGGATGGATGGATGAATATTACATAATGCTCACAAGGTAATGTCACTGAAGTTTTTTGCTCACACCAACCCAGTCCTTCAAAAGCACAAGTATTTATTTTTACTGGTGGATGTATTAGTAAAAGCCGATAATACAATCAGGTATTTGTTTTATTCTATTCAACAGTTTTGGGTAAATGTTAATTTTTATTTTTAATGCTATGATTAATTTCTGTTAAAAGAAGCATGCAGTTTTAAATTATCTATTTCTATCAAGCGAAGTATTTGAACTAATCAATATCTCAGCAAAATAATAAATGAAATCACTCAGAAGTTGCCTGCTAGGTTTCTTCAAGTACAAGCATCTGGTAGTTAACACATTTCCATTCATAATGTGATTGTAAAAAAAGAGGGTAGCTAAAGGGCAAAACTGTGAAAGTGCAATCTAGTAGCCTGTGAAAATCATAATGGAGATTAGGAGCCTAATCTAGCAGCATTAAATGTAAAGTAGGAACCACAACCGAAAGAGATGTGAGAATATGTCCACAGTTTAGTGGTACTTTTTGCATGCACATCTTTTTACCTGACAAAATGTCAAACAGAAAAGAAAAAAAAACTCAATGTAGAAAGAGGAAGGAAGAAAACACAGGTCAGTGGAAGTGTGAGGCACCACTAAATGATTAAATAATAAAAAAGAGACCTTGTTAACTATACCTGTAAGGGCTTCTCCTACTGGCTGAATTTGGGGATTAAGACACTAAATCAACTATTTTCATGTGTAGCACTTCTACGTTGGTTGACTGTCAATTACTGCTGATTTATGATAAACCAGATTAAAGAGTGTTGGTGCAAACATCATTTGGGAGGATACACCCATAGAAATAAATAGCCCTACTCACAAATTTCTTACCTCCCTTTTGTTTTTTTTTTCACTCAGGTGTTATTTTAAAGAGCAATTACTGATTCTTAATGTGGGTCAAATGTCTGGAAATTTCTGTACCTGGTCATTAACATTTCAACATCAAATAGCACAGTTATTGGGCCAGATACCTGAGATATCTCTTTTCTGTCACAACTTTTGTCTCTTACCCAATGGCAGGGCAGGGATTTCCACTTCTCTGGGTTGCAAGCTCAATTTTTGAATAAGGACAACACCATTTGGGTGGATCATGCCTAAAAAAGTGAATCATCTCTGGTTCCTAAGGTGAGACAGTATGGATTACATAGCACTTGCCTAAACTCTTCCACATTATGAGCTAAAAATGTTATTAATAGAAGACAAATGAATTTATGCAGGGATATCATTTTTCATGAGTTTTGATACCATGTGGTTTGATTTTTTTTTTACAATGAATCCTATTAACTTTTCCATCACAATGGTAGCCTTGTGACAAATCATAGAAATAAACATTCATTTTATGTTCAAGTTTACATCCAAAGCAGTATAGGTTAGCATTCTCACTATATTACTTGGTCTTAAGGTACTGTATGTGTTCTTTTTGACACCATTTGGATATGACTTAACCAAAGCAATGGTCACCTACTACTTATCTCCTAGAAGAAGGATCGTCTACGGGCTTAATAATCATCAATTAATCAAAAAAAAAATCACAATTATACAAAACCTGCTGCAATGCAAATAAAGAACAACTGGATTATTTCTCACAAATGATTATATTTTAGTTTACCCAACCTCAGTTTCACAGAGATATTATTTTTGCTAAAATACATTTTTTAAAACATTATTACTTTAGCACAATGGCTTCCAACATTGTTAATTGAGCACAAAGGCTTCCAACAATTTAAACATTTTTTGGATAATATGAAGAGCAGGTAAATGACCATTAATGGCATCATATAAGTGACAAAGTCCAGAGGATCAATATAACCAAAAGTGTTCAAGAATCAAACTTCTGTTAGCGAATGTTAACAATGTTGGAAGCCATTGTGTGGGTAAACTAAAATAATAATTTGTGAGAAATAACCTAGCTGTTCTTTATTTGTACCCTACAGGCTTCCCTGTTAAAGACACCCCTCTATATGCACAGTTTTCTGTCCAAAATTGTCTGCACTTACACATTGTCACACACGAGCGATTAGGGGGCAGCTAAATGGCCCGACGAGGCGCAGAAACACGCAGGAACGGAAACTAAGCCAATGTATTAATGCTTCTCTCTTTATTTCACCAGAAAAACCGAAAAGCAAAAGAATATGGCACCTTGAATTTGTCACTAAAACATCATCCCGACTTCTGAAGAACTTCCATATTACTCTCGTCTTGCCCTGATGACTTCACCTCCGGTCGCTCTCTGATGACGTCTCCTCCATCGAAGACTATCCATGTCACCCTTCCTGCAGTTTACTTCCTCTTCACATCCCATAAATTGTTCCATTTGTACGACATTATTTGTCACCTGTTTTTTTTTTTTTTTACAAAACCTGACCCGTTGTACTTGCTTAAGCAAGAACTCTATCGGACCACACAGTATACGGGGATGGATCCCCAACCCTTAATCTGTGTCTCTGTGTTTTCTTCACAACATATACAGTACATGCACTCGCACACACACTGCTCTTGGAACTCACTATTCCTCGTGTTTAGGTGGAAGCAACAACAGATAGAAGCCCATGTATTAGCTAAATGCACTTATTATGATTACTACTGATTTTTGTAAGAACACACATACAGCATACACACTTAGGCTCAAGCGGTTGCATTAGTTTAATGGTATCTATCAAAATATTCGCCTGTTTAAAGATACTTTCCAACAGGATACATAATAGCCAAGAAAGACAGAGGCTCCTTTCGTCCAGTTCCTGCTCCCAAGGTTCTGGTGTGCAATCAAGTCAAGCTTTGGATTGAAATGATAATTGCTCTGTCCGTCTCTCTCTTTCTCCTAAGACATCTTTGCAAATCTGGCCTCTTTCAACCTCTTTAAATGTACAGAAATTGCTTTTTTTTTGCATTAATTATTATTGTTTAAAGTACATGGTCAGAGTTAAAATCAGTAGACCCATTGGTCAATCCATTATATGTCTTTCAGCTTGGTGACTTGATTTTACTCCTTTTCATCTCCAGATTATTATGTGTTCATTCCAAGGGTGGTGTGGTTCACTCTCGCCTTTTCAAGTCCTTCAGGTAAACAAAGTGTGTCCTCAAGTCATCACTTGATGCCTGCAGCCTTAAAGTGCTTTTGTCTCCTATATACTTTATGTCACTTTATGTTTTATATAAAGCAAAAGAGGCCAGACTGTTATGTTTGGTTCCACAGCACTACAGTAAAACTTTACTAATCCAATTCCTGATCGTAGGGGTTGGAGCTTAGCCTGGAAGTATCGAGCAGAACACAAGGCGGGCACCATCACAGCATGGGTCAAGTTTCCATTAATTGTAAAGAAAGTGATTCTGAAGGAAGTATAATTTTTCATTCAAAAAAATATGTTAAACTGTAGCATATTTTGTCCAAAGTGATATTTAAATGAGTGCAAATGCAGCAGGAGCATACTGGTAATTATTAGGTGATAATTAATTGTGAACTGTGAGAGATTGTGAATCATTAGCACTGAGGATGTATAACAGGATTTCTGATCTGCGGAAGCCAAAAGGTTCTTATAGTGCTAATAGCACCAGAAATTCAAAATCTTACAATTGTTGGAAAGAAAGTTTTTTGCATATGGCATATATAATTCAAGAGAGTTGCAGTTCTCCGTTATAAGTAACATTGTCCCATTAGCCTTTCAAATGTATACAAATGGGGATCACAGCACTGCCCTTTGCCTTATTTTACATAATGTTTTTCATCTGATTTCCCACTTTATGTGTGTTTGTTGTAAACTGAACATAGAATATGTAGCAGATTAATATCTCACATTATCTGTATTTTCTCTAGTGTCCTGCCTAATGTGCTCTAGGCTCCAATATTAATGATGACTTCCCGGATAAGTAATAGCCGAAGTCGGCATCACTCTGCTTCCCTCAAAGGATATTATTTCACTTGCATTCTGAACAGGATGTACAATTAAATTCAGAAAAGAAGAATAGGACTTACACTTCACGCTTATCACAATAAAAGACATATTTCCCACCAATGTTTTAAATCTGAAACAAAAAAAGAAATGAATCAACATTAATTTTTTATCCTCTCATAGATTCATTTCTGAACACATCCATCTTCTGTATTTACCCATCCTGGCAGCATTATTAGAAAGACAGGAGCCAATCCTGCATCATAGGGCACACATCAAATATCTAGAATGCCTGCCACATGGTGTCGGTGTCACCTAACACTTCATTTCTTCTGTGACTTTTGTGGTTGATCTGTTTTCTGTGTCTAGTTTCTACGTATCTCGAAACTCTTGCATGCCTCAGCTTCCTGCTCAAGACCAGAAGCTGTGCAACCAGTTTTATTCACTGACCAATGTTATTTTATATTTAGGCTTGCATGGAGATGCAGAATGTGGCTAATGGACTTTTTTGTCATGTTGGGTACTATGGTGACCCTATTTTCTCTTTTATATTCTTTATTGTGTAGACCTTAATAAAAATCCCACAAATCCCATACACTTACCACTCTGTGGTTAGAGATGCTGCTTTAGTTCAGCATTTCCTCCCACCTTCTCTTCTATATCTATAATGTTAGCCAAAAAACAGGCAGAAGAAAGAGCTTCACTCAAACTAGGTATTATAGGTAGTAAATGTTATTATAAGTAGTGATAAAAGCAAAAAGAATTTGGCTTTGTAAACCAAGACCATACAACTTAATAATGCTAGATGTGCCATTTCAGGTGGCACAAAATGTTATGGTTGCATTTGATTCTTCCTGGTCAGCTCATCAGCTATATAGGCAGATGCAGCCTGCTTTCTTCATGTCATCGTCTGATCTGCTTTCTTCAGGACGTGCATGTCTTTGCAAGCCTCTCTCTTTATTGTCCCTGCGTAGCTCCTGGCAAATACAGCTTCTGGGGCCATTTACCAATGGAATAGCTAAGACACAGCCCCCCAGCTCAAGTAATTTTGTTTCTTGTCAGCATTGTACACACGCTTACATGGAGTTACTCAACCAAACTTGCATGTCTTTATGATATGGGAGGAAACTGATGTATCTGAAGTAAACCCATGCAGACATGAAGAGAATATGCAAACCAAACAGAATCACAACCACATGCAGGATTTCAAACCAGCATGCTGGATCCATGAGGCATTAGCTTTACCCACTGCACCTTCATGTCACCACAGCTTCATAGAAATTTTCTCCATATGCTTCATATGCTTATATCCACTGGTAATGTTTGATTAGGTCAATTTACAGGATGCGGCATAAAAAAACGCCATTCAAGCCAAACCTTTTTTGTAATAGTAGCAGATATGGTCGGGTGAAGCTACTGGGACTTCCCTTACCCCTGCATTTAATTTTATTAGTTCTTTTGCCTGCGGTGGGTTGGCACCCTGCCCAGGATTGTTTCCTGCCTTGAGCCCTATGTTGGCTGGGATTGGCTCCAGCAGACCCCTGTGACCCTGTGTTCGGATTCAGCGGGTTGGATGATGGATGGATAGTTCTTTTGCAGAACCTTTAAGCATGCTGAAGAGAAACCATGGAATAGCATATATCACCAGTGTAGCTGCATGTTTATACAGGCCCCTTTAAGCTGGAACATTGTATGTATTCCTGTGAAATGCACAGTATTGAAACTGGTGAAAAAGTGGTGCACTACTTCAATTCTTGAATAACATTCTCTAATAATAATAATGACATAAAAATTGGCCATCACTGATACTTCCTCCAGGTGGTTTGGGTCCTATTCTTGATCAGATTCTACTGTATGTCCTGGCAAGGAGAGATGTAAAGGATGCACAAGGCAAGCACATGAATGTATTCTAAGGATCAGTCCTGAGCTTTCTTCTCTTCACTTTATACACCTCCTCACTAGGCTCTACTGTCTGTGCTCATGGCTTCTCTTCTTGTATCTCTGCAGCTGTATACTCCATTCCCTTCAGACGATCACACGTTATCAGCTAGAATCTTTGCATGTTTCACTGGTATTGCAACCTTGAAGGAACACACTATATGCCTCAACCTAGTGTAGACAGTCCTTTTTGTTAACCGAGTTTGTCTGTCAATTCAGCATCCCATCACTGTTAAGCTTGGTTCATTATAACTAACATCCACCAAGTCTTATTGCAATCTTGGGGTGGTGACTGATGACAAGTTGCCCTTCACTGGCCATGTTCTCTATATACAGCATCCGCAAGATCAGCTCAAGTCTTGGTCTAGGCTCTTTTCTTGTCATGTCTGGACTACCGCAAATGCAGTAATTCTAGCATCTCGTATTACCGTTTTTAATTCAAATTGCTGTGGCACATCTGTTGTTCAACCAGCTGAGGCGCCCACATGCTACACCTCTTTTGAGATGCCTACATTGGCTCCCTGTATAGTATCAGCATGTATTAAGCTCGTATAATTGTTTCTTGCAGTGTGGTCAATGGGTCAGCACTTACTGTATATACTGTAGATGGAGACATTTGTGAGGTCGTATGCTCCTTCTTGACCTCTCAGGTCTGCAAGACACCTGGTGGTGGCGCCTCTTCATGGCATGAAATCTCATGTGTAGCTTCTAGCTGGTGGAATGAGCTGCCCACCTTCATCCAATATTCTGATTCCCTCAATTTATTTAAGCAATGTTTGAAGACTCTCTTGTTTGGTTAAATTCTGCCTAACTCATAGATTTTTGTATCCTAGGAATTGCAACTCACTTGAATTTTGTTCTGAGCTCTTCACTTTTGGTTATCAATTTTGTGACTTTGTCCTGTAACACCTCTTCCCAAACAGTCCCACAAACTTACTTTTTCTCAATTATGTTGACCTCTTTTGTAAGTCACTTTGGATAAAAGTGTCTGCTAAGCAAACAAATTTCAATAAATATATAGAAAATGTGCTATTCTTTGATTACTAATAAAACTCTTAATGATATTGACAATAAGACTAAGCTATTCTTTCATATACAGTACCTCCCTTTTTTAAGGAACACCTTTAAAATTCTTGCTTCTAGTGGGAGAAAACCTTGTGCCAAGTCCATAAGCCTCATTCTGGTACTTTGATAACTGAATAATCTGCATAGTTTCACAAAATGAAATAGCAGGTCATTCTCATGTTCTGCTTATTTAATTGTACACTGCTGAATACATCATGATGCACAGGCCTACTTTAGATGTGTCTGCTGCTAAAAATGCTTCCAATAAAACTGTGGGAAAGTGTGAGGCCATCATGTTGCATCACATTCTGACACAGTGGCCAAAATCATACTGCCATAACCCAAGATTTAATTTGCAAAATGAACATTTTTTTCTCATTCTACATCTTAACAAATGCCTGGTATTAGCTACCATCACTGGATAAAAAAAAAAACTTGTTTTTACTTCTTAAAACACATAAACTCCTCTACTGTTCTTTTATGCTTAATTATGCTGAGATATTTTTTAGTACCTCATGGCCATGATAAGATGTGTGAGCTTTGGAAAGTAAAAGAAAGAAAGAAATATACTGGCAGTCAGCTCCCCTACTACTACCTCACGTAACAGGTTGTGCCTCACAGTTAAGTTTTAATTAGTTCCCGAATTTCACTTATGTTCTTGAGCTTTTTTTTTTGTCTGTTTTTATCCCCTTAGTTTTACTTTTTTATTTCATTCCTTGCAGCTTTTGCATTATTTTTACTTTCACCCCTTATTAGTATATCCTCCTTAACTAAAGAACAAGTGTAGCAGTGCAGTGGTGGCGCTGCTGCATCACAGTAAGGAGACCAGGGTTCATATCCCAGGTCCTTCCTGCTTGGAGTTTGCACGGCTTACCCCGTATCTGCGTAAGTTTCTTCCGAGTGCTCTGGTTTATTCCCACTGTTCAAAGACATGAAGGTTAGATAGATTGTTGACCGTAAATTGTCCCATGTGTACAGTGTGTTTGCCCTGCAATGAACTGGCACCCTATCCAGGGTTAGTTCCTGCCTTGTGTCCTATGTTAGCTGGGATAGGCTCCAGCACCCCCCCCCCCAACAACCCTAGTCTGGATTAAATTGGTTAGAATATAACATGACATATTATAATCATACAATACTGAAACTTGGTTTCATACTAAGTTAACCATAATTTACCAATTTCTTATCTGTTAAGCACTGCATTTATTTTATATTACTTTATTGTCTGGAAGCATAAGAACATCTTTTGGTTTCCTTTCAATTTTCCAGTGTTGTTTTTTATATTCTGCAAATATTTCAAACTTGTCATTTGTCGTTTAAGATATCAGACCTATCTTCATTTCTATCTATTGCCCATTGTCCTTATTTAGTTCATTAGTCTGACTTGCTTCTCAACGGTTATTTATCTGGGCGTTTAAAATGAACACTCCAGTTCACAAGTATGCCATCAGAATTTCTTAATATTCCTCTATTCCTAAATATACTATCATGATTAGGGTTGGGTACCATTAGGATTTTATCATTATTAATATTGATACCAATATTGCTTATTGATATTTATATTTATTGATACTCTTATTGATACTGCTCTCCATAATCTGGGGAGACAATGTGTCTCTTGAAGGGGGTGGTAACTGGGCTGTCATCATCTCCCATCCATCCATCCATCCATCCATCCATCCATCCATCCATTTTCCAACCTGCTGAATCCGAACACTGGGGCACGGGGGTCTGCTGGAGCCAATCCCAACCAACACAGGGCACAAGGCATGAACCAATCCCAGGCAGAGTGCCAACCATCATCTCCCTGGAGTTGAAAAAAAATTAAACCTTTCTTACAACTGAGATAATTTTGTTAATTTTTGCATTGCTTATATAGCAACTCTGCAGCTTTTACTGAGGGAGCTGACCTGAGTTCATTTTTTTCTCTTCAAATAATCAATCTAAATATGACCTTCCACTTATACTATCGTTGTCAGCACTATCTTACCAAACCTGTGTTAGTAATCTAATGAACTAATTAATAATCGAAAGTGTAATAGTCTACCTATATTCTATGACAAAAAGATAAACTAATATTTCAACCAGTTAACTCAATAATTTACATAACTTTACCATGAATTGCACCCTTTGTTACTAAACCACATTTAATAAAACTTTAGCCACATGCTAAATCGCTGCACTCTTTTTTCCTTTATGGCTAAGCCAGTTATTATCAAAAACACACAAGAGCTCAATTGTTTAGTTTAACTGCATGAACTATTATTTACATATATAAATCTCACATCCCATACAAAATCATAAACTCAGTAGATTTAAGTCCAGGAAAACAATTTTAGTGTTTACCCAACAATTCTTTCTCTTAAAGCATAAAAATATAAGTAAAAACCTCTAATTAAACCTAAGCTAGCAAAAAACTAATAGAAAGAAAAAAAAGTAGTGTAAATGGTGACACACATAAACATTGCAAGTCTGGCACCTGCTTGCAATTACACCGTTACTCAGCAAACTGACTCCTTCGGTCTAATAAAGTTTATGGAAATCGTTCATTCCTAGCAGAAGCAAACTGACGCTCATGTTCTCTATGGCAAGTGGCAAGTCAGCTGTGATACTTTGTCAGCTGCAACAACGACAAACTCCAATGCTTGCCAATGTCTCCTTTATACAACCTTACATGGATGGCGCCCCACATCTCACTAGTTTGGTGTTCACGACACAGTCCATCTAACCACTAGCACATCTACATATTCTCTCCAAACAGTTAACTCCATGCTGGAAACAGCTCTTTGTTAAATAAACTTCTAGTTGAAGCTTTCTATTGAAATAATCGATTTTCTCATGGTAACAGCTCAGATATAGTTTTAATTGTCAACAACTTTATACCAATACCTACACCATTGCTGCCTGCTTCCCTTTATTCTCCTTTTTGTCTTTTTTTGCACATGTGACCTGCACACTCATTGGCTACCATTCAAACCAATAAAATAAGTTAACATAAATACCAGTGTTTACTTTTAGGTTTAAAACATTCTAAATATAATTACATAACTCAAGATTTAAAGGGTTACACTTATTATAGTTGTTATAGTCCTGGATGAGAAGAGGGTGGATACGAACGTCTGAATGTTGTTATCCACTGATGAAGCTGCGGCTGCTGTTTGACTGACACTGTCTGAACACAAATTAAAACGATGCTGAATGAATAACAATATAACGATAACGAGTGTTACCTTGACTTCACTTGACGTTGTTTAGACAGTCACATTTTCAGTTTGGCTAATTCGAGCAGCATTGGAGGTGGTAAGCTGCACTGAGTTATTTTCAGCAGCTGCATTCTAGAAGCAGTCAAACACACTGCACTGCTTCACATTTGTATAATGTTGTACTTGTGTTTCATAAGGTTACTAGTGTTACCCCCTTTACATGCAACTACCTTTCTACATTTAGCTGCATTAACATTACATTTACTAAAGCGAGCCAAACTTTTGAACACTTTTCCCTATCTATCATAATAACTGCAGAGCGCAGCTATGCGACTAAAACATGATCACCTGACGCCATCATTGTTGACATCACTAAGCGATAGTTAGGAATTTAAAAGCGTCACTAATGTTAGAATATATTAACATTACAAAAATGCTGAAAGCAGCACCTTTTTTTACAGAAGCGTAATGAAATTTTGGTACTGATCAGTCTGAAACCAGTACCAATTTAATACCAGTTAATGATATCCATTCCTAATCATGATACTGTGCTGTCCATTTCCTGAGGAACAGACAATTGTTAGGAATATGTTTTTTGTCTTTTATTAGCAAAAATGGAGTGTTTGTATACTTGTTATGAGAGTTTAGTTTTGTAGACCAGGAATTTGATTTTAAAATAATTTTTTGAATTGATGTTTAATTTTATTATAATATTTTTGGAGTCAATTTTGGCATCATTTTGGATATTTACAGGTGCCATCATTTTGCGCCTCTCATCATTAGGACAACAACCGGCATTGTTAGGAGTGTGTCCACTGGAGTCATGACCACCTGGTTATGATGTAATGGGTTAAAAGGTTGTCCTTACAAAGCAGTTCCTCAGCTGAATTTACAGAAAATAAAACCCCTTTTCAAACTTACTTTTGACAATTTCAAACATCTTGTAAACATCTTGCCTGAAGAAGGGGCCTGAGTTGCCTCGAAAGCTTGCATATTGTAATCTTTTTAGTTAGCCAATAAAAGGTGTCATTTTGCTTGGCTTTTCTCTGACCTTACTTGGAAATTCAGTTTAGTTTTAGTTTTCATCATATATTTTTAGTTTTAATTTAGTTTTTATTTCACAAATACACTTCTACTTTATTCTTATATCTATTAGTTTCAGTTTTAGTTTTAGTAATTATGGTGTGGTTAAAGGGCCACTACGGAGTTTAGTTTTGTGTCACAATCAGAACTGTACACTTAACGGGTTTGGATATAATACGAGTTTAATGTTTGTGGAAGCTTACTACACTACATGGTTTACTATGTTTTTGTTTTTGTCTGATTAAAATCAAGCAAAATCAAAACCAGATCCTGAATTTGAACAATTGTATACAATTTTGTAATTTTTAAAATACTTTCTATGTCATTTGTGCTGAACAAATGTGTGCTGACTGTTGACACTTTTCAGCTTTTCCTTTTAGGTGAATTTTAAGGTTTGAGAGTTTTTTACTCTAAATGTCCACTGCACACAACACATCCTGCTCCAAGACAATGTACTTATAATGAATGCCTTCAATATTACATTCAACAATCTCCCATACTGGGCTGTGTTATTTTCTACCAGCCATATTAATCTCTGATTCAATCTCAGGCACATACAATTTATTGACAGAATTTTGCCACCTGCAAGCCTGAAAAGATATTAAAAATTTGAAAATAGTTTTTACTGTGTTCTGATAGGTGTGATCATGAAAGTCATGGGGGCTTAGGAAGAGCATGGCTCTTAGGCTTGAATCAGTGTGCAGACCCCACCTAGCTGTATTGAGGAAAACAAAGAAAAACAAGTATGTAGTGTCAAGTTTAGGGGCAGTGAGACTTGAATAGCCCAAGTATAAGAACAGTAAATCCTCAATGAGCAGAGTAAAACCAGGAACTACTAGTATGTGTGTGTGTATGGGGCACAAAATAACAGAGACAGCATCTGATTAGAAGCAATATATACATTATATAAACCTATTTATCCAGAGCAGGATTACAGGAAACCTGGAGCCTACCCCAGCAGGTTTGAATGCAAGGCAGGAAAAATCCATCTTATGCAATATGTATGACATGGCTGATGTTAAGAACTAAAAGAATATGATATTTCTTCTATCTATTTCGAGAGAGAAAGAGAAAAATTCAAAAAGGGGGACAGATATTTTAAAACATAATTCTGCTACTGGATTATTTTCACAGTATCAGATATTTTGAGCTGTGAATATAAACTAAATACAGAACAAATACAAAAACACATTAGTGTGTTAGTTTTTCACCAGTTGGTAGAATTTTCGTTGGTCTGCCTGTAGTTCAGCTGAGACATTGCCAACTCAGGAATTTTACAAGGTTTGTATTGCTTCATTGTTAAACGACCTTTTTAAAGCAAAAGTGATTGTTCTGCAATGATATGCTGATCTTGTATGATGACCATTAGTCTTTCGATCAGTGCCATTTTATTTTGAGAAAGGATTTCTCCTGTGCGCATATAGCAGCTGAATTATTGTCAACAAAACGCAGCCACCTGAGAAGTAAACTGAAATGTTACTCACTCGTGATGTTTCTGTCCATACAGTAATGGTTTGGTTGACCAGCACATTCCAATTTCAGGCATTTGAATTACATGTTGATATAGAAGAAGCGCAAAGAAAGGTGGCACGTAAATCGCTTTCTATTTCACGCGCTTTGTGTGCTCACTCTGTCACCACAAATGCTGTGTGAACACCTGACCTCCATCCCCAGCTGCCGTTCACTGGATGAATACTGTATATGAGGGTGGTTTGTGAGGGTTGACTTTCTGTTTTAGAGTTAAAAGTTACAAGGGCTAAAGACTAATGGCAAGAATATTAATTCAAAAATGAAAACTAAAAATATTTTTAGTTAATTATTTTATTTCAGTTAGTTTTTCCAGCTACTTTAATAGTTTTGTTTAGTTTTAGTTTTTCAATTTTGTTAATTATTTTATTTCAGTTTTTTTTAATGATAGTTTCAGTTTTGATTTTAGTCTTCATTAACTATAATATCCTTGGTCTGTGGCAACAATATCTCAGAAATTACACACTCAGCTCTAAATGAAAGGTGGCACAATTTACTATTGCTGTTGTTCTGGTAGATTTTTCTTGAAATTGATGATTTTATGTTTTTATGGACATTTGTGCTCCTACTGCAGGGCAACTGGGGAAGGAAAATGTACATTATTTGTAACTAGATATAACCCTAAATTTTTTTTCACATCATAAAGTATTGGCCTCTTGATTTATGGAAGGAGATCATTAGCTGAACAAGTTTGTTTTTTAATTTGTGCAGAGACCCTTACTTGGAGATGGCTCTTCAGTGTATTATTAGGTAACATCTTTTTCCCCTTCCTACTGCCACTTCTCAACCCTTTCTCCTTCAAAGGGCATCTGAAGAATCCATAAATAGAGCCAGGCATGACACTCTGCCCCTTTAAAAGTTCCGATAGGCTCATTATTCTGCAGGTACTGTAAGAACTGAGGACAATCTAATTAGAAGTGTTGTTTCCAATTAGGATCACATGTGCATTTACTTATGTAATCTTTAAGGCAACATCCATTTCTGTTAAGTTTTTCTGGATTTTAAAAAGAAGCTTTTATAAGAAGTGCAAATAAATATCTGGAATCTTGTAAAGTTAATGTTTGAGTCATTGTATTTTTAAAAATATTTTTATATTTTTTTCATTGCTTTTTTCATGGTTCTCAAAAATATTTTGAACATATGGGTGGGCTGAATCTTCTTGTGGGCAAAATATTTGGCAATTTTAATGTGCTAATTAACTTGACTGCTAAAAATATTTGCTACTTTTGCCGCACTGAATATTTATTGTCATTATTTTTGACTGGTGTACAGTCTGAAACAGCTATTTTATTTTTCTGCTAATGAAGTTAACTTCACTAAATAAAATGATGTATATATATATATATATATATATATATATATATATATATATATATATATATATATATATTTAAATGCCTGGCACCATTGAAGTTATGAATTCATTAACTGTAAACATAGTTCCATTTGTACTCTTGCTTACCTTTTAAAAGGTGTGCAAATATTATATTTTAGCAACTTTTCATTCCCCTTAATAACACCTTATAGTAGTTTAATATGTTCCAATCAGTTAAACTCATTAAACAGATCCTCTTTTACATACTCGGCAACTGTGACTAATCCCATTTAATCCAGACATTCTGCTCCAGCACTTTAGTTCATTTCAAGTGGATTAACGCTCAGCAATGTGGCAGTTGACCATTTAAATCCCAGTTTACTAATACAGATTTTGCCTCCAACTGTCAAATGTCACTAAATGAGCTCAGGGACTGCATACATAAATGATAATAAAAGGTTCAAGAGAAGTATATTCTTTCTGACAACTGATGACTAATTAGGGAAACATTCAAAAAGTAAAGAAAATTAAATGAACATAAAAACAAAACTTTATGAGAAAGGGGCTCTGCTCTTTCGTTCAGATTATTATGCTGAATTACTGATCAACAATTTTCAAAAACGTTAAACTGCATGTTTGGTTTAGTTTAGCTCAATTGCCTTATTGTCAGATGTTGCAGGAAAAATGAAATTCTTATTTGGCCTTGATCCCACAGAAGTAATTAAGCATATAAATAACGCATGTGGATGGTTTAAGCTTGTTTTAGATTAATTAATTCAGAGGAAAGATGCAAAATAAAGATAGTTTTACTTTCCTTTGTATTTCAAAAAGCAATCCCTTTTGACCCAACTGTATTTAGATTTATTTTATTTAACTTGTGCCCAGGATGGTTTCAGACCCCTGTGACTCTAACACTTAAATAGACAAATACAGACAATGGATGGTCATCTAAATCAAAATTTAAACAAGGCTGTCATTGCTTTTACATTTGCAATTAGGAAGACATTATTTTAACATGACAGCAGTAGTTAGCTTAGAAGTGAGTTAAGAACCATGTTAATGCCAAGTTTTGTTTCTGTATCAAGCAGGCCTTAGTGATCCTGAACTGGATTAAGCAGATTTGACATAGATGGACCAATGGATGGATGGCTCAAAGAGGTGGTATTCATGTGTGCAAGGAATGGTAGTAACTGTGACATAAATGCTTTCATTTTACTAAGCAGGTTTGGCACTATATATGCACTATATATTTTTACTTTCTTTTACACCATAGTTACATACTGTATGCTAGTTGTTCTACCTGACTTCACCTAGAAAAGTGATAGAATGTATGTTACATACATAAATAAAAAGCTGACCTTCTCATCACTGCAGAAAGACATGTATTTTTTCAGTTTTATTTAGTATCTAGTGCTTCTGAGTTTATTAAGCCATTGCACAATGTAACTGTGAAACTAAATTTAAGATTTAGAGAAACAGAAGTAATTTCGAAGAAAGGAACAATTTGTAGAACAGTACTAATAATTGTCTCAATACAGTCATAAAGTATAACTTGATCACAGATATTCTAAAATGAGTCAAATGACACACACCTTTCTCTCTGAGCAGTGCTCATGGCAGATCCCCATGAAGTGTTTGTCCTCTGTCACTACTGCAATCTCAAAAGTCTTTCATTTGTGCAGTTCAGGCTCATCATCACAAATGGTTAATTTGTTCACTTATTATGTGCCCTTTTTATGTTTGTCCTAAAATGAGCATTCACTAAATATGGAGCTGATTTTTTATATGATCAACAGTTAAGGAGTCATTGAGCAGAAAAAGTAAAATTGTCACTATTTTTCAATATTCTTAAATATTAAAAAACTCTCAGTAATTATTGTGGTCAACATTAACACCTAACATTTGCACTGTTTCATTACACAAGTCAAAATCACATCGATATCAGGTTGTGCTCTGGATATGCTGAGGTTAATACGCACACAGATCCAAAAAAAATGGCAACTTTTAGGGAAGTTGTCTCAGTTTTTATTTTATCTACAGTATATATATATAGAAAAAGTGAGATTATACTAGAAATTATTGCAAAGATTTGTAAACATAGGTACAATGCTTTTCACGTGATGCTTGAACAGACTGGTCAAACTTTAATAGTGTATGTTGTGACGGGCGGCCATGGCCATTACTGAGCCAGGATGCCAGCTGGATAAATGGACTGGGGGAGAGAGCATCTGCGAGGCACTACCTCTTCTGGGATGCTAGAGGGCAGCCTTCCTGGGTGGCTGTGGTACCATGGATTCCAGCAGGGCATGCTGGGAGTGGGAGTTTGGCACAGTCCTGTTGGGTTCCATGGGGACCACCGGAGGAGCTGCAGAGACCTACATTGGGTATTCACCAGGGAGTGATTATGTACTGTGCTGATGGAGACGTGCTTCCCCTTCGTAAATAAACATGTGCTGTGCTGATCTCATGTCTCTGCCTGTCTGTGTCCAGGTTGGGGTAGCTGGAGTGCCCCTGCTTTCCACAATGTGTGTGTGTGTATCTGACTGACTGACTCATCACTAATAAAAGGCAAAGCCCTCACTGACTGACTGACTGACTGACTGACTCACTCATCACTAATTCTCCAACTTCCCGTGTAGGTAGAAGTCTGGCAGGCTCATTCCTTACAGCTTACTGACTCACTCATCACTAAGTCTCCAACTTCCCGTGTAGGTAGAAGTCTGAAATTTGGCAGGCTCATTCCTTACAGCTTACTTACAAAAGTTAGGCAGGTTTTATTTCGAAATTCTACGCGTAATGGTCATAACTGGAACCTGTTTGACTGACTCACTCATCACTTATTCTCCAACTTCCCGTGTATGTAGAAGGCTGAAATTTGGCAGGCTCATTCCTTACAGCTTACTTACAAAAGTTAGGCAGGTTTCATTTCGAAATTCTACGTGTAATGGTCATAACTGGAACCTGTTTTTTGTCCATATACTCTAATGGAGGAGGCGGGAACGAAGGTAAATGACGTTAATTGTTGACTGTCTTTTAATACTGTGTACTTGTTCAGTGTCTTTTAATACTGTGTAAGCATACATATTAACACATGTGCAATTAAACGTGTGCATTTACGGGGTGATTTCTCAGGCTTAAAAGCTCGCCTTTTATTAAAAAGGTAAATGCAAACTCTTTTCATTCTGAAGGGCACAAACCACGTTAGATTTCAGCCGTTAAACGCGCAAAAATGTCAGTACACCAGATAAATAAGCGCAACATATTATCAGTTGTATTGTATGCTTACAATACATATACAAATGTGTTAATCGTTAACTAATATTATGGGATGGTGTTTTTCGACTTGCGCCTTGATTTAAACGATTGCATGTCTTGGTGGGTTCGCGTAGCTTATTGTCAATATCTTTACACCTCTTTTTAAGACTTAATTTAAAAAGGTTTTCTTTTCTTCTTAATTAAAATTTAAAAGCAATACTTCACCGCTGCGAAGCCCCTCTAGCGCTGACGTCCGACGTTCGATTACCGTAAGTGAGTGCAATGAGTGTGTACGCCTGATGAGCCAAG